>NW_022103922.1:22272237-22298932 GCF_000313985.2 Echinops telfairi
TTCAATGATCATGTCAGGAAGATGAGCATCATGGAATGCCAGTTTAATAGAACAAAGCGTTCTTGCATTGAGGGAGGACTTGAGTGGAGGCCCAATGTCCATCTGCTACCTTAATACTAAACCTATAAATACATGCACATAGATATATTTCCCCATCATCATAAAATTTTTTGTAACTTTTTTGGGGCCAATTTCTTCCATGATTGGTTTTCTCAATACAAAAAATCTCTCAAACTTGGAGTCACTTCTGACTTAACATGATCTGTAGGACAGAGTAAAACGTTCCTTTGGGTTTCTAAGACTTGAAATCTTTATGGTAATGGACAGCCTCTTCTCTCTCTCATGGAGTGGATTGGTAGGTGTGTTAGTCCGGGTAGACTAGAGAAACAAATTCAGGTAGACTCACATGTGTATAAGAAAGAGCTTTATATACAATAGCAATTTTATATTGAGAAAGCATCCTGGTCCAGCCCAAATCAAGTCCATAAGTCTGATATTAGTCCATATGTCCAATACCAATCTATAAATTCCTCTTCAGACTCACAAAATGCAGGCAATGATGCTGAATGCAGGAAGATCACAGGCTAATGGGAGAAAAGTCTTGTGGATCCAGTGGTGGTAGAAGCATCTCAGTGCTGGTGTGGTTTTCCACATGGCTCCTCCAGCTCCAGGGCACTGGCTGTACCAGTATTAACTCCATCAGGCTCATCCTCAGTAATGTCTCACAGGGAGTGAGTATGTCTCCTGCCTCCAGCGAGATATTTATCTTCTTAGTGCCTCCAAATGAGGTCATCAAGCTGCGACCTGATTGACAGGCTAAACCCCACCCCTTCACTCTTAAATCTCAATTGACAACAAATTAGGTAACTACCACAGTAGGTTAGCAAAGTGAAATAAAGCCCACTATACCACCAGGGCTCCTTGGTTGGTGATCTAGTCAAGGTTTAACCACCTGTTATTGTGGTTTTAGTGATAGATTACAAGTGCAGATTAGCTTTCCCTTCAATAATGTGTATACATTTTATTTCGTGGCATTAGTTGTAAATTCCTTCAACATAATACTACTCTGTGTACTTCCTCCCTGCGTCTCCTATTTGCCTTTGTCCTTCTTCAGAAGGAATATGATGATAATATGAAAATTTACATACAGCATATAAGAAAAATATTAAATAACTTAATGTGTATTTCTGTGAAAATAAAAATGATATGGAATATTCTGGAAGGGAAACATAACCAAAGTTAACTCAAAAATGTATATACAGACAAATAAAAAGACTTCAGTGATATGATCATATCATGAAGGTGGGCACACACTGATATGATTTTTTGTTCTTTGATGCCTGATAACTGCCAATATTTAAATATTGGCAGTATATACAGAAGTCTTTTTATTTGTCTGTCTGATAACTGGTCCTTTCTATACCTCGTGGTCGCACAGGCTGGTGTACTTCTTCCATGTGGGCTTTGTTGCTTCTGAGCCAGATAGCTGCTTGTTTACTTGCAAGCCTTTAAGACCCCAGACACTATATCTTTTGATATCTGGAACCATCAGCTCTCTTCATCACATTTGCTTATGTACCCATTTGTCTTCAGCGATGTGTCGGGAAGGTGTGCATTGCCATTTTCTTTATGTGTCAAGTTTTCTCTGAATACCAACCTCTGCCTCTTTCATTGGTTAAAGTTATCTCAATATCTTCCTCTAAGAAAAGATCTTATCAGTGACAATCATGCTGTGTGTTACTTTGGTTTATTTGTCAGCTTAGTATTTTTGTTCTTTTGTGATTTTCATTTTTTTTTTAAGTTTGCCACCTCATTTCAACTTGAAACTCATAGATAAAACCTAATTATAATAAGGTCTTACCACATTGTTCTAGTTTTTGAAGAGACTGTGTCCAGGAGTCAGTCATATTTTCTTCATAAGAGTTATTTTATCTACCTTTAGTCCATACTAAATTCTTCCCACTTTTATTTTTTTAATGAAAAAAATTGCCACACCGTTCTTTCCTTATATTAATTGTGTTTAGATCACAACATCCACATTCTCTCTTCTCTGAAGCGCTCTTGCTTGGTGAGCTCTTTCCATTCCTTCTGAATGTGAAACCATGTTCTCAAATAAGCTCTATTTTGAGAGTAGTTATTTTGTGCTGTGTCACTTTCTCTAAAACCTAATGGTGGTGGACTATGGAGAAATGTTACAGAAAATGATGTGCTGAAATGCTAGTGTTTATTTTTAGAATATCTATACTCTGTTCTTTCTTCTGAGGTTTTGTTTAATGTTCTGTACCAAGGCTGAGTTCATCGAGCTGAGGAGGAGCAATAGCCCATTATTGTGAGAAGACACTTTCAAGCTCGGCATGATTTGCACAGTTCTGTACATAGACCTAAGACTTCACATTCATTAGTGAGACTCCGTCCTACAGTTTCACTTCTCCCATCTCCCATCCTCTCTCCCTAGTAAATATCCCTTTTGGTATTATATTCAGCCTTTTCAAAAGACAAAACGAACACAACAACCGAAACAAAATATAACTGTGATTTGATGAAAATGGCACTTGATTGTAAATGGGAGCTTTGATTTAAAGATCTGTTTTTGATACCAGCTGTGTGACCCGAGGCAAATTCTATTGTGATCTGAAAACTGCACAGAAAGGTGTAGAATATAAAATGATTGGACAAAATCAGTTTATTTTGACTATATCCACTGCCATACAGTCAATTCCACCCAACTCTTATATAGGATTTCCGATGCTATAAACCTTTACAGGAACATGTGAACTTCTCTTTCTTTCCTTAGAGACCCTGGTGGGTTTGAACCACTGATTTTGTGTTTAGAAGCCAGTGCTTACTTAACAGCATCACCAGGACATCTTATGTTGGTTATAGTATTCTATAACTAAGAATATATATACCGCTTGGATCAATGACTAAATATGAAACATTGAAACTATAAAACTTTACATAGTAAAAACTTATAAATAGGTAAATCTGAAGTCTAATAGCCATATGCATTTAATATATGATAACAAAACAGTTAAAATGTAGAGAGAGATGTGAGTAGCCACTGCCGTCCCATCCATTCCCACATATAGTGGCTCTATCTAGGGCTTCTGGGGCTGTACACCCTTGTAGAATCAGACAGTCTCTTCTTTCTCCTGAGGAGTGACTAGTGTCTTTGAACCATCAACCTTCGAGTTGGCTGTCCAACGCGTCACCTACAACATTAGCAGAACTCCTTATCCTGCAGCAGCACTAAATAAGAGTTTCTGTTTATAGAAACACACAAAGAATATTAACATGCAAACAGAGGAGTTGTTTGGATAATGTTTAGGTGACATTTAGGCCAATGCAGAAGAGAATATTAGTATTTAAGGAGCCACTTGTTGCTTAGAGTACCACTGAACCCTATAGGGAACCAAATGATTGACTTTTGGGTAGAATAAAGAATAAATCAAACTATACCTCATCCAGATAATTTTGTCCTGATTGATGGCTATAGCTCTTGGCATTTTACTCTGGATATAGAATGCATTTGATTAGAGCCTATTCCTTTAGAGTAATGGGTGCTACTTGGTGGGTTAACCCCTTTGCTGTGTTTTTTTTTCTCCAGTTAATTTGAAAAGCTCTACATTATATCGCTTTAGGGGATAATAAGAGGAATTTTGGAGTTGCTTTTGTCATGTGATTATGGCATCCATGATATATATAGTCTGACCATGCATGATTGACTTAAGTGGAAGATTTATTATGAGGAATATTTTCCTTACTTAAAATACTCTATTCTTTCCATGGAAAAGTAAGACATGTTTCTATTTGTAAACAACTGAAGCATAATATCTGCAATACATCAAGTAAGGTATAATCACTGTCAAAGTGCCAAGGTACCGTCACAGAAAGTGACTGCTGTAATTGACAGAGATGGTGATCAGGCCTAAATTTTCTGATTGCATATTCATGATTCCCACTTTGTAATATGCTACAGTTACTCCGTGAGTTATTCTAAATGGCTGTTTTAACATCACCAGACTGACACCATGTATTTTGAAATTTGAAAGTCTAATCTTCAACACCTCTCATTTTGCTTTGTTTTAGACTGTCTAAGTCATGAAATGGGAACTCAGCTATAGGCTCTGAATAAGAGGTTTTCGTGTTTCTGCCATTGTGACAGTGCAGTCAGATGAATCCAGCCCTTTCTGTCCTTAAACTCTGTCTTGTAACTACGTTAAAGTAAACATTGGCAGCCATTTAAAACTGACTTCTAAATGCAATGGTTTTCCTGTCAGGCTCATGACATGGTCATTTTTTTCCCTTTCTTTTTTAATCTCACTCAGGAAAAACTTATACAGCTGTGGGCAAGAATTGTTTTAAATACTATTCTCCCAGTGTGGAAGCATCCCTGATGTTTCCAACCTGTGTCATGAAGCATTTTCTTCCCATTTTGACAAAACTATTTTGGAATGTATTGTGAAAGTCTATAAATAATCCCCAGATAATATAGACAATTGATTTCCAAAATTTAAAAAACCAAGTATTTATATGGAAACACATACCGCAGAATAAAAAATTAAAAACTAGTGAATAAAATGTAATGTAACTCAAAACAAAATGTAATGTAACTCAGTGATCTTCATTTTTAATTTGTTTTCCTGATTATATTGGGGTAAAGTGATTGGGTTTTTGTAGAAATTTTGTAGAAATTCATAAAACAATACCACACACTTTTTAAAAACTAAGCTGAAGTAGAGGCTAGGGGGTTATGTGGCAAAATGAGAATGCATTTCATGGCATTCAAAGGAAAGGAGAGAAGAGATTCAAGATGGTACCCAGGTAAGCAGCCCATATAGGGAGCTCTGCCTGGGAGGCACCCCTCCCTGGCATCTGCTTTGCTCCAAAGTCCTGTAGATCTGTGTCCTGATCCCAGGGATTTCTCTCCTGCGGTGCAGCTTCTGTGCACCAAGGTACCCACCCACCAGTGGCTCCCATACCCCGGTCTGGTTGCCACCCCAGGAGCTGGATAGCTTTCTTGCTGAGTTCCCCAAAGCTGAGGTTTGACCACCACATAGCAGGTGCCTGCTCGAGGCGCCCCTGTCCCCACCCACCAAGAAGAGATGCTCCCTTCTCCCATAGTTTCCCCTCTCTCCATAAGGCAGAGGTCCTGCCACCAAGCTCTGCTCCCTCCCATTACCCAACCAGGGCCCAGGCCTGACCTGCAATAAGTTTGATCACTAGCAGCTGCAGGGAAATCCCTGCACCAATGGCTGGGAACCCTTCATCCCTGCAGGGACTGCATCTGTCTCCATGTACATGGGCCCTGCTATCACCACATCCGACCCGCCACTTCTCCAGCGGCAAGGCTCATAGATGCCCAGCCCCTCATGGCCTGTGTACCATGGCGCCTGTCACTTTGTGACCTCCACTTCCTCGGTGGTGTGGATCGTTGCTGTCCTGGTCCCTCCTGGTCTACCTGGTGGGGTGCGGTGCCCTCCTCTGACCCAGTGGCATGGCTAGTCACTGCCCAAGCCCCTCCTGCCTTTCACGACTTGGTAGGGCACCCTCCTATGCCCTAGTTGTGTGACTAGTGACTTCCATGGCCCCTCCCTGCCCACATGAGCGGAATAGTGGAGAGCACATCCCTGGTCCAGAGGGCATCCTTCCCCAAAATCTAGCCTAGTGCCAGAACCCAGGGCATCAATGACCTGGTCCCTGGAGCACCCCAGCACATGCCGGCTGAAGTACCTCAGATCCCAACAGGGCCACCACTTGCTCATCAGCCCCCTACGGCCATATCACTATACCTGAAGCTATCCAGCAGTCATACTGAGTTGCCCACTATTGTCTGCAACCTAGCCCCTATGGAGGCTTTCCCCTTGAACCTGCACAGCAGCAGTGGGGTTATTCCCGCCTTTGCTCAGCACCTCCTCCTGTGGAAGCAAGGCCTCCCCCATCATTGTCTTCTATTAGGTGCCTTAATGAAAAAGGCTGAAAATGGTGTCCAGACAGCCCAGACCAACTCAGTCCAGGGCCACACATACAGTCACCAGCCTCACTCCAGTTTGTGAGACCCCTCATCACTATTGAACACTAAGTCGCCATGGCACCTGCCTCACAGCAGTCTGACCATAGTAGGCCACAGACAGCCCTCGAATACACCATTTCCAGTCACACAGATAAAGAGTGTAGGGTCCCGTGGTCTCCCAGAAAATGGCACCAGCTCTACAAAATTGTCACGTAAACAACAGCATACCACATCACTCCCAACAGGAAAAGAAGTAACACAAATTACAACAGGAGAGCTATTGACACTCATAGAAGAATCAGACATAGTTTTGCCACAAAAAGAAATTTTCAGAAGGCTGCTTGGAATAGTACAGGAGATGAGGGAAACTACGCAGAATAAGGATGCAATGATAGAGGACATGCAGTCCACAATAGAGGGGATGAAGTCCATGTACCAAAGGGATACAGGAGCTAATGGTTGAAGTATCAGAAGCTACACACAAGATCATGGATCTCACGAACAGACTAGAGGAGACTGAGAATTGAATCAGCAATCTTGAAGACAATCAGGCAATCAGTAAACAAGAAACACAGTTAAACAAGGTAATAAAAGAGGTGGAAGAAAACCTGAGATAAATACCAAGCTATGAAGAGGATCAATATTCAAATAATTGGCCTACCGAAACAACACATAGTGAAGAAGTCGAAAGCTAAACTAACAAGGGAATTTCTGGAAGCAAACTATCCCACCTTAATTAACAAGAATCAGACATTCATACAGGAAGCAGAGAGGACACCAGTTAGACTAAACCCAGGAAGAACTCACCAAGGTGTATAATAGTAAAATTATCCAACTTCCAGGAAAAATAGAAAATTCCAAGAGCAGCAAGAGAAAGGGAGAGAGTCATATACATTGGTACTCAGGTAAGAATACACTCAGATCTTTCAGCAGAAACCATACAGAGGAGGAAAGAGTGGCATAACATCTTCCAAATGTTGAAAGAATAAAACACCTCCCAAGAACCCTCTACCCTTCCAAAATATATATTAAGATAGAAGAAGAAATAAGGATCTTCCAGGATGAGGAAAAATGCAAAGAACACATCGTAAGACACCCAACCCTGTGGAAGATCCTTGCTGACTCACTATGGCCAGAAGACCAACATCCACCAAGCACCAGCAGGAGAACTCCATATATCCCAATTCCAACCAGAAACCAAAGGGCTGATAACAATTACCAAGATAACATGGCTTCAGTGGAAAAAGAGAGAAAGAAAGAAGTCCCCCCCACAAAAGCATGGCACAATGATATGAATGGAAATAGGAAAACACCCAACACAAAAGGCACGAGATGACAACAGTGAATCCACAGATCATAATTATAACTCTAAATGTCAACGGCCTCAATTCCTACACTAAAATAAAAAGGCTTGCAGACTGGCTTGGAAAACATAACCCATCAATCTGTTCCCTGCAAGAGACACATCTTAAGTTCAAAGACAAAAACAGACGAAGAATAAAAGGCTGGCGGAAAATATACCAGGCAAACGGCAGGGGTCGCAATCCTAATCTCTGACAAAATTGATCTCTAAATTCAGACCATAAAAAGAGACAAGGAGGGGCATTTGGGCATATAATGCTCAAAGTATCAGTTAACCAGCAACCAGTGAGCATAATAAATATATGTGCCCAAGGAGAGACCCACAAAATTTGTCAAACTATCGAAAGCATGATAAAAGAAATCACAGATTCAACAATCATAGTAGATGACTTGAATACACCGCTATCAGAGAAAGATAGATCACTGGGATGGGAGACCAGCAAAGAAGCTATAGACCTAAACACTACAATTAGGCAACTGGATTTGATAGAGAGAGTTTTCCATCCAAACGCAAAAAAAGTCACACTCTTTTTAAGCACACACGGCTCATTATCGAAAATAGACCATCTGCTTGGACACAAATAGAGCCTTAGTAAATTCAAACACATAGAGATTACTCAGACGTCCTTCTCAGATCACCATGCCATATAGCTGGAGATTAATAAAAGGATGACCAGAAAAACAACGGCAAACAGTTGGAGGATGAATAAGGATCTTCTGTGACATGCGTGGGACCTGGCCCAAATTAGACAGGAGTTTAGGAAGTTTCTAGGACCGAATGAGAATGAGAATACAATGTATCAAAACTTATGTGATACTGTAAAAGCAATTATAGGAGGTAGCTTGATAGCAATAAGTGCATATATGAAAAAGGAAGAGAGACTTATGACTGATACACTTTCACAAAACCTCCAGCAACTAGAACGGGACATGTGGGGAGAAGGTAGCAGGAGAAGGGTGTGGTGAGTGATAACACCACAGACAGGGACACAACTAGGGAATGACAATCAACAACAAGGAGGAGATAGAGATCCTGGGGGTGTTGGAGCAACAGAAAACTGGCAAAGAGGAGGTCCCAAGAGACAGAAATAAGGAGAAAGTGATGGTGGGGCAGGAAGAAGGTAAAAGGAAACAGAGGAAGGACCTAGGAAGCAAAGCAATGAATAAAAGTATAAGCATAGGTAGGTACATATGTAAACACATTCATCCACAAAAATAGAGGTATTGGCCTATGTGCATGCATTTATATGGCAATATACTGAGGTAGTGGATGGGCTTCTGGCCTCTGTAATACCCTCCTCCCTCAATACAAGAACACTTTGTTCTAACAAATTGACAATCTGAGATGCTCACCATCCCAGCACAATCACTGAAGACAAAATGGGTACATAAGTAAATGTGGTGAAGAGGGGGATGGAGCCCAGGTATTCAAAGATACAGCATCTGGGGTCTTAAAAGCTTGAAGTTAAACAAGTGGTCATCCAGCAGAGAAGTAACAAGCCACATGGAAGAATTAAGCCACATGGAAGAATTACACCACTGGTGCGATCATGAGGAGTCATCAGGGTTGGGGGGGCAGGGAGAGGAGCTGATACCAAGGGCTCAATAGAAAGTAAATGTCTAGAAAAGAATGATGGCAAATATGTATAAACATGGCTGATGTATGGATTGTAATAAAAGTTGTAAGAACCCCCAATAAAATGATCTTTCAATTAAAAAAAAGAAAGGAGAATTGATTCCTGTTTATGTTCAGTGTGTATTCAAGATGTTATTTATATTATCAATTTAATGTTCAGGAAGTGAGTTTATATTAGTAAAGAAATTTGTTAAAGAATTTAGAAAGATAAAAATCACTTCTATTAACTTCTAAAGTTGCTGCGGCATTGGCTCAAAGACTTTCACTCACTAAGAAAAAATATTCTTGTAAATAATACTCTAATTTTGAAAATAAATATTTGAGTTAAAGTCAAAGGATTGTATACTTAAAGTGTAGTCTCTAAGGAGCAGCTGTGGCAATGTGGATTAGGCATCGGGCTACATTTCAAAACCCTGAGACATTTCATGGGAGATGTCTCTTTTGTAAAGATTTACATTTTCAGAAAGATTTAGTTTTAGAAACCCTAGGGAGCAGCTCTGTTCTCTCCCACAAGATAGCTCTGTGTTGACATTCATAACAATGTCATTAGCTAGAGGTCAACTCCTCAACATCAAGTCGATGCTGACTCATAGTGACCCCGTAGCACAGGTAGACACTGTGATTCTACAGGAGTAGAAAGTTTTCTACTTTGGAGCTGCTGGTGCTTTCAAACTGTTTACCTTGCAGGTAGCAGCCCAATGCATAACCACTGCACCACCAGGGGTCCAGATAAACACCCTAGATCAGTGGTTCTCAACCTTCTTAATGCCAGGACCCTTTAATACAGTTCCTCATGTAGTGGCGACTCCATATGTGGGCATGTGGAGTCTGCATGTGGATGTGTACCTGCATGTGGGTGAACCGCCTGGTGACAGATAGAGGAATGGTGTCTCCATTCCTAAGACCATTCAGAAATATGGTCTTAGGTGACACCTTGTGAAAGGGTTGGTCGACCCCCAAAGGGGTTGTGACCCATAGGTTGAGAACCGCTGCCCTAGCTCATGTAAATCAGTGGTTCTTACCTTCCTAATGCTGTGATCCTTTAATACAGTTCTTCATGTTGTGCTGACCCCCTAACCATAAAATTATTTTTGTTGCTACTTCATCACTGTCATTTTGCTACTGTTATGTATCGGGCAACCTCTGTGAAAAGGTAATTCAATCCCCAAAGGGGTTGCAACCCACAGGTTGAGAACCACTGGTGTAAATGGTTAACATGCTTAGTTGAGAACCCAACGGTTGGAAGCTTGAATTAATCTGGATGTGCCCTTGAAGACAGATACAACCATGACACACTGGCCCTAACATGAGGGGATTTCAAAACGTTCCTCGGGAAAAATATATATTATATTAGATTTCAACGTAAGATAACTTCATGAATGTCAGAGTAGAACTGTGCTCTGTAGGGTTTTCAAAATTGAACATTTGGGAATAGGCCACTATTATATTACAATAGAATTTTTCCTGAATTTTTAAAGCTTCTTGATGTGTGTATATATAGATATTAAAAAGGCTGAATAAAGGAAGACGTATTGAAAATGTTCCACATGCAGATGGCACAACCTGGCTTGCTGACAGCGAAGGTGACTTGAAGCCCTTGCTGATGAAGATCAAGGATTGCAAACTTCGTTATGATTTCAACTCAAGGTGAAAAAAAAATCCAAATCCTCACACCTATACCTTTAGACAACATCATTATAATACAGAAAGGGAGGAAGTTGGCAAAGATGGTGTCTTGCAGGGGTTCACACTCAATGCTCATGGAAGCAGCAGTCGGGAAATTGAATGATGCATTGCATTGGGCAAATTTTCTGCACAAGATCTCTTTGACGTGTGAAAGAGGTATTTTGTCATTGGAGGTAACCCTCTTGGATTTTTGTTATGTGGTTTTTCTGTTTTTCAGTATATTAACCTATAGAGACAGCAAGTAGAATACGGGTACCTCGGGGTACAGTGGAGAGGGCTAAAGGGCAGCTGATGTCAAAGAAATTCAAGAAGGAAAAGAATATTTTGAAACTGGTTATAGTAGAAATTTTACAATACTGCTTGATGTGATTGAACTTTGGAACAAAATGACATCTCTATTAGCTCCCGATAAAATGGTTTTGGAAAATAAATACATAAATGAAGCGTTAAGAGCAAAGGTGCCACTTTGAGGACTAAGGTGCACCTGACCCAACTCAGGGTATTTTTAGTTCCTTCAGATGCATGTGAAAGATGGACATTGAATAAGGAAGACCAAAGGAGAATGGATACATCTGAATTAAGGTGCTGGTAAAGGATATCCAAATTGCCATGGATTGCCAGAAGAACAAACAGACCAGTGTTAGGAGTGTAGCCAGAGCGCTCCTCACAGCCGAGGATGGAGAGACTTGTCTCGTGTACTTTGGTCATGTTATTGGAAGAGACCACTGTCTGCAGGAAGACCTTGTGCTTGGTCAAGCGGAAGGGTAGTTGAAAAGAGAAAGAGCCCAGATGCCATGGATTAATGGGAGCTGTAACAGCAGGCTCACACAGAACAACACTTACAAGGATATTACTGGACAGGCAGTGTTTACTTCTGTTGTGTGTAGGGTCACTGATTTGTTAAGTCACTTGTGGATGAAAAACAACAACAACCAATGAATCTTCATAAATAAAGTGTACATAGCTATACTACTTTGAATATTACAATAAAGTTCTATAAAATGATATAGGCATCTATAAATAAATATATGCAGAAATATATGCATATGCATATTGATATGTGTACACACGAGATTAGGTCAGAAAGTATTGCTTAAAAATTAAAAAAAACCTTTATTAACAAAATATCACAAAGTAAAGCAATTAGTCTACTGCTTCCCTTAAGAAAGAGAAAAATCTTTATTCTTCAGTTTACACTACATAAAAACAGTAGTTTTGTCATCCTTGAGTGATTTCAAGCATGTTAATTTTAAAAGTTCTTTAAGTTTGGGAAACTAAAAGAAGCCTGAAAGGGCAAGGTCGGGGTTGTAGGGTGGGTAGAATAAGGTATCCCAGTGAAATTCTTGTTGGACAGCATTTGCTCTTCTTGATGGATTAGCAGATGAGGTATCTCGATGGAAAACCAATCTTCAGTGTAACACCCTTGACCTTTTTCTTATCAATGTGGTTATCATTTTCTTAAAACTGTCTTCATAGACTAGTATTGGATTGTGTTCGTCTGGGTAGACCAGAGAAACAAATTCATAGACACTCATAAGTATATAAAAAAGAGGTTTATATACAAGAGCAATTGAATATTGAGAAAACACCCCAGGCCAGTCCAGATCAAGTCCATAAATCCAATATTAGCCCATATGTCTGGTACCAATCTGTAATGCCCTCTTCAGCTTCATGAAGCACATGCAATGACGCTGAATGCAGGAGGAGCACAGGCCAGTGGGTGCAAAGTCTTTTGGATCCAGCGCTGGCAGAAGCATCTCAGCGTTGGCAAGGGCCACCACGTGACTCCTTCAGTTCCCAGGGCAAGGGGTTTATCAGTGTAGTGACATCTGTCTTGTCAGTAGAGTGTCTCTTAGGAAGTGAGCCAAGAGAGAGTGGTCTCCGACCTCCAAGTAGGAAAAACAGCATTTCCCAGAATTCTCAGAAAGCCATGCCCACACAAAGGCCTCATTGGCTATGACCCGAATGACAGAGTAGACTCCACCCCTTCACTCATAGTCCTCTCAAATTGATACCAGATTATATAACTACCACATGGACATATGGGCGAATATCGGATTGATGGACTTGAACTGCACTGGGCTGGGATGCTTTCTTAATATACAATTTATTGCACATTATTGGCAGAATACTTGACCTCTTTATATAAAGCGCTCTCACACACACACTCACACACACACACTTCATAATAAGCTCACACACACACACTTCATAATAAGCTCCCATAAGTGTCTCCTCTCCTTTGAGAAAATCTATCAAGATTACTCCTTTGAAATGTTAAAAAAATCAACAGAACTTAGCCAGTCATCATAACCTCTGAGCTGATCTCTGTCTTGAATTTATCTTTGGGGTCTTCCTGACCTTCCTTAAGACACTTGTTTTACGTGGGAAAACATTCCCGTACACTTGCTGTAAAGTTCAAATGATTTGGAAAGATGTCCCTTCAAGTTTGGTTAAAAATTTACTATTAACCCTGACCTCAAAACTGTTTTCCCCCCGACTTTGGCACAACAGCCCAAACCAAACTCACCACCTTCTAGTCCACTCTGATTTGTAGCGACCTTACAGGACAGGGTAGCACCCCTGTGGTTCCTGAGATTGTAACTCTGCAGAGGTGTAGAAAACCTCATCTTTCTCCCAGGGCACAATAAGATCCCATTTTTGAAGGCACTTAGACAAGACTTGAACAAATGTTTTACAGAGAGAACTTTTAGCATCCGTACATTGGTCATGGTAACGTGTTTCAATGTGCCTTGTTTGAAATAAACTTGTGCGTGTAAGAACCGAAATCCTAGTAACAATATTTGTAATGTATCTTCTTAATATTCTTACAAATATCTTCATAAATATTCATAAACAAAGTGTATATAATCATAAAACCTTGTAAAGTACAAGTTTTATTCTATAAAAATTGTCCAGTTTCCTTGAATTTAAACATATCTGAAGGAATATTCTCATTATACTGTTTTTCCAAACACCTCCTCCTTAGCAAAAGAGTCAAGGAGTAACTGAGTAAGGTTGGAATTATCTCCAGGATAATTTTAGAATAGAATTAATGATACCACTCAAGGTCATTCATTGTAAGAAACCTGGATTTAACCCAAGACAATAGGCCCGTCTGCCTAGCAGTTTGGCAAAATCATGTTAGTTGAAGCAATTATGGGTGAGTCATGTTAATCTTAATGAAACTCGAGGGATAATCCTGGAACCCAAATTACACTTTAATTTCTACAATTACATTTAATCTCCCCAATTAGGTGGACATAAAAACACCTGAAATGGCCATCATTTCCCTCCAAGCTTTATGCAGAGGTTGTTTTCAAATCCGTATATGACATGTGCACCTGAAGGCTGCCCCCCACAAGACCAGGACACCGCCCATCTTGTGACCACTGTCCCACCAGGGCTCCTGAAGACTGCCACAATACTGCAAAAGCAGTGGACGCCATGCTGCATTTGGAGACTATTTTTATAGGCATTTGATTCGGAGAAAAATACTTGGAAAAATCCACTTAGAAGAACAAGTTAATCCTTTTACAGAGAGACTTCCCTGGTATTTCTTGTCTGGGACCTATCGTCATTTATTATTTATTCATCCATCTAAGAAGCATTTATTATGTTTTCTTTATTTAAGGTACGAAGGATAAAATAATAATAATGAAAGAATATTTGACCTCAAAAAATTCATATTTTCTGTAAAGGTGCTGTGGGAAAGAAGGTTATGAAGTCTTCCTTCATCTACATTTTTTAATAAGTACTTATTGATTTACTTTTATGTGCTCTCAAAATTACAGCTATTTGAGATACAGCATTTAGCAGAATAGACAAAATCATCACACTCAAATAATTTATATTCAACAAGAGAGACAGACAGCAAGAACCATACATAAACAACCCTGTTGCTGGGTTCCTGAATCATGAGGCTAGCATTAACTTATTCCCTCACTTTATCCAAGTGTGGGAGGAAGATCTCTAGGCTTTCACATATTCATGGTTTATATATGTCCCTGGTTCATTTCACAATGTCATTATCCTTTTACTGGGGAACATTATAAACCGTTCATTTTATAATTGGGGAGCACTATACATCACCTCCAAAGGGCATAGGGTTATTCATTTGCTAGTATCATCTATTTAGCCAGTGGTATCGAATTTAAAACACAGTTGAGAAAAGGAAAGTATATATGTAGAGGAGAGCTTTGGGGGCCAACATACAAGAATTGTTGATTTGTACAGATTACAATTGTAAGTAAGTGACTGGATATTGTTGACACAAACAATGAGGGTTCAAGATAAGGCAAAACTTTCAATAACACCCATTCATTTCACCCTAATCTGAAAACAATTAGTTTTTATGACATAGCCCTCCTTGATACTTACCCTCATGAAAAGATCACGGAAGACATACATGCTCTAGAATAGTGTACTGAAGAAATCAGATGGTGCTGTCTGTCAGAAACAATAGTAGCTGGGGTTTAAAGGCTTGTTTTAAATAATCAACGTATGGCCCCCTCCCAGGGGAACGGGCATTAGAAAAGTGGGTGGAAGGAGACAGCAGTCAGTGTAAGACATGGAAAAAAAAGAATAATTTATAAATTATCAAGGGAACATGGGAAATGGAGGGTGGGGGAGGGAGAGGAAACAATGAGGAGCTGATACAAAAGGCTTAAGTAGAAAGAAAATGTTTTGGAAAAGATGATGATAACCTATGTACAGATATGTTTGACACAATGGATATATGTATGGATTGTGACAACAGCTTTAAGAGCCTCCAGTAAAATAAAAACTGACAAAATAACACACAAACAGGCTGCCATCCAAGTGAGGTGTCAGCAAAGACCATCCACACAGAAGGAGGACACTTGCCTTTGTGATCCAAGGATCATAAATAATAGAGTTGAAATCCAGAGGAGGGTTTAGTATCAGAATTAAATTCTGAATACCCAGTGTGCAGAAGCTATTAATGGGATTGAAAGCCCAAAATCATTGGTAGCATCCCTATGTGGATTAAACCCCTGGTGAATCACGGTGGCCACAGAGCAGAAATGTGTATAACCTTGCTATCATGAAGATTGCATTGGACAGCGGATTATTACAGATGCATTTTTTCTTTTTGTTTCATATTGTTTTCTGTAAATAAATCCAGGTAAAGTACATTTATAAGGACAGTATTGGATTGATAGTTTCTTAGAGGTATAACAGGCATATTGAAGGGACTGGCAAGGTAATGAATACAAGAAAGAAGAAAATGTTCTAAATTGGTTGTGGTAATGATTTCACAACTCTTTTAATATGACTGAACTATTGAATCATATGATATGTGCCTAATATTCCCACAACACTTTGAAAATGATTTGCAGCTTAGGAAATCGTGTGGGACAATTATCCTTGTCGTTGAGGATGCCAGACTTGACTTGAAGCGGTGGGTAGTACTACTTCCTCCAAGTTCCTCTGCAGTGTGACTTTGACCAACTCTTGAATCTGCCTGGTTTTTGAAGACAAATCTTTGAGGCCCCAGATGCCCTCTCTCTGATAGTTGGGCATTATTTGGTTTCTTCACCCCACTTTACTATTGCACTTACATCTTCAGGGATCTCTTCATGAAGGCAAGCGTCTGGTAGGGCCATGTCATAAAAACTAGCTGTTCTTAGCTGGTGGCTCAGACTAGGTGTGAGCCCCAAGTCAATCCCTGTATTTATTGTTTATATGTCTCTGGTTTACTTTAGACATCATTATCACAATTGATAGTGTCATTAATTTAGCCACTGGTATAGAATTTAAAACACTGTTGAGAAAAGGAAATTATACAAGTATAGGCTGGTTATAAAATTCAATCCATGAATTATTGGCCTGTACAGATTAAATTTTAAGTAACTGACCACGATTTACACAAACAATGGGGTTGGTAACAGGGCAAATATCTCAGTAACATTCATTCACAAAGGCAGAACCTTGCCTACTAAATTAATACACATCATAATAAAGCAAGGAGGGAAATAAAATAGTAAATATATGGTCTAGCTTCCCCAGGGATATGAACCAAATGAAAAATGCTTTGGGATGATTCAGGGGCACATTTGTCTTTGAAGTGATATCTTAGCTTTTTAACAGTTATTTTGCAGAGAGGTATTTTGCAGCAAATTTGACCATTATTTGATTTCCTGTCTACTAAATCCTATACCATTTAGCCGGTGGTATAGAATTTAACGTGATTCTATGCGTGTTGATTAGAGATCTATCCACAGTATATGGAGTATTATGCTTACTTTCCTATACTGTCTTCCAATGTAAGTTTCGTTTCTATGCTTCGAGTATGAGTTCAGTACTAACAATTTACTCGAAGCTCAAGGTGTCATACATTAGCACATTCCAAAGGCTGTCTTATTAAAGTAATAAACAGACTACTAACTTTTTCTTTTATCTTGGTATTTTGGGAGAAAGTATTTGTTTTCACTGATGTTCCAAAACTAGTAAAATAAATAATTATTTAAAACGTGGTATTAAAAAAATCCACATAAATGGATCATGGCTGTAAAAGCATATCATCCTCAAATGACTGAAATTTGGTTGATGCTTTAAGAGCTTTTTTTTAATATGCGAATAAAAATAGCACAGATCCAAGCACAGCCACATGGTGCCATCAGAGAACATAAGTCAGAAATCACGTGATTAACAAAACAGTATCGAGTCAATACAAATCAGTTAATTTTGCTAATGACTGTCATCTTGATAAAAATAGACAGTGAGCTTCCTTCTGGCAGAATTAACAAGCCCATACCAAATATGGAGTACAGAAATGATAGTAAATAGAAAGTGAGAAAAGAACAAGAAGAGTAACAATGTAGAAGCAGAGAGAACTCGGTAGCAATTGCTCAGATACAGACCGGAGCACTTAGCCCTTCACTAACCACACAATGGTGGAGAAACCAGCAAAAAATAACTACGGACCCAGCAGGACCCACAACTGGGTCATAGCACACCCTAGAACCTTCTGAGGGGAAAGAGACAGCTTACTGACACTTGCTCCTGGCAACTGTTTCCTAAGCAGTTCTTAAGGAGGCAGTTCACACTGTCAAGGCTTGCCTTGACAACCCTGATTCTCTTTCCTTTCCTGGGATGAACAACATGGAAGCCTTTCTTTCAAAAAATTAGAGCCAACCTCTTTTAGCATGATTTGGAAAACATTTTGTCTGATGGAGAGAATTTTTTATATATTTTAATGCATAGTTACATTAATTAATATGACTATGTATTTGTCCATTCTAACCCCTCTAATTATTTCAACCTATTTATCTCTCATCAGTACCATGAAATACCAAAACTGTTTCCTACCAGGATAAGGTGGTAAGGTTCAGCTAAAAATTAAACATCGACCAATTCCCCCCATTACTAGCTCAAAAATTGCCATGTAAATACAAATTCACATAGCAACCATCTCCTAAGACCATACTACGCCCTGTGATTAAAGAACAGGTAAAGCACACATTTAAAGTTTATAATCTATTGTAGGAGATAGGCGATTTATTGTGCAGGTGTGTAAGTAAGTAAGTTAGTACAGAGCCTTGGTTGTGGGAAACAGAAGGATTTCTCCCAAGTTCTTTCCCCCAAATATATGCCAAACTTCGCTGCTGGAGAATGACTATACACTTGGAGGTCATCAGGAGTAGATTAGGGGTCATTCTTCCTAAGAGCTATCAGCCATCTAGACCAAGCAGACACCACTGTTTATCCCACAACAAGTAGGGCCCACTCCCTTCTGATAAGGATAGTAGTTGTCTGTTTCCTTGTAGGAGACACCAGAGAGGTCAAACTTGCCCAAGGATGACCAAGGTTAGGCTGCCATCATGAATCTAGGGTCTGCCCATCTTGTCACATGTATACCCCTAGACCTTCCCATTCCTATGGGCACACCTCTAGCTCATCCCCTTCCTGTCACGCTTATGCCTATCACAGATCCCCTTCCTACAATGTGTATGCCTATTGTACTGCACCTTCCTGTGACGTGTGGTTACCTGTAATCATGCCCCCCTAATGGAATATGACCCTTGGTTAGCAATAAAGTGGAAGCTCTCCTGCTCTCCGTCCCGGGGGTTCTCCTGCTCTCGCTCCGAGGCTCTCTCCTGTTCTTGTGGCCGGGATCCCCCCATGAGGACCACCAAATGGGGCGGAGGTGAGCATGCTACCATGAATTGTGTCAGACTCCATTAATTCAATCTCTCTTCTATCTCTCATGCTCTCTATGACTTTACTATAATCTTTACTTATTATCGCTGTACAATTGCGCCTACCGGACCTGTGATGATTTGTTGGGAACTCCCTTCACCCCACACCTTGGTGGTACATGGGGTTACCATTGTACTGCTAAAGGCAAGGTGAGCAGTTTGAACCCACCAATCACAACATGCGAGATGGATGAAGTTCCCTGTTTCCTTAAAGACATCATCCCCAAAGGCATAGGATGGCTCTACTCTCGGGTCATTCGGAGTCAGAGTCAACTTGATAGCAGTGGGTTTATCTGAGTGAAGTAAGTAAGTGGACTAGTTAAGGTTTCCTGCCAACTTGGCTGGGCTAGAATTCTCAGAGGTTTGGAAATTAAGACACACTAACCTCTCATGAGGTGATCTAATACCCCCATAACTATACCTGTTAGGAACATCTAAATGGTTGTAAGATTAGGACAGAATGTAACACCTCACTCAGAGCACAGGCCTGATGCAGTGGAAAGAAGTTTCCCTGGGACTATGCCATGTTTCCAAAATAAGTGGAAATGGTGGGAAAACTGGCTTATGGTTTGCTGGCCCTGGATCCTGTATCTTGTTCATTGAGCTCCGGATCTTTAGACTTGAACCAATAGCCTTCCATATTGCCTGCTTACCTTGGAAATTGTTAGTGGCCTGCTATCTGACCTGCCAGCCTTGAATTTATTTACCTCTGCAGACCCAAGCCTGACCAACTCTTGAATTCATTCTTCACTACAGCCACGAGCCTATTGTCTTCCTACCAAGTTTTCATGTAGATACACAAGGTAGGAGATAATTCTAGCCTAACATTTGATCGACAGACCTGGATTTCCTACTACTAGGAGTTTACCCACATCTACAACTGTGTGAGCTCTTTTCTTAATATAAGTTTCTTGTTATATATGCATATACAAACTCTACTATTTTTAAAATCTAGATCAGCGGTTCTCAACCTTCCTAATACACAACCCTTTAATATAGTTCCTTATGTTGTGCTGACCCCCCAACCATAAAAATTATTTTCTTTGCTACTGCTTAACTGTCATTTTGCTACTGTTATGAATCGGGCGACCCCTGTGATAGGGTCATTCAACCCCCCAAAGGGGTCTCGACCCACAGGTTGAGAACTGCTGATCTAAAAAATCCAGCCTAAGGTGGTAAATAAGAAAATATAGAATACTTAATGAAATAAAAAGTTACTTACTTTAGTTACCATTCTGGAACCCTCAGATAAGTTGATTGATCTTTTTATATATTATCAGAGCACCTAACATCCAATCTTAAGGAATTAAGTCAACTATTCTTTCAGGAAAAAAATAATTATGGCATAATATGTTGTGTGTGACAGATATTTTTATAGGATTGTGAGAGTGGGATTTTGCATAAATACAGCCACTGCTTTTAAGCTTCTCTTCTTTCATTGGGCAGGAGAAAAACAATCCCATCTTTTCATATGGGAAAATATTCACAAGAAGAAAAATAAATGAGGTAAGAGGTCAGAGAGCAATAGAATGCACACAGTTGTATTTATGCGTAGTATACACGAGCCTCAATAAAGTTGCGTTAATTGTTATTGTTGCTTTGAAACCAATGGCTGGAAACTTGGCATGTTCCAATGATGCACATTTATTCTCCAACAGTCTGTGGCTCATGCCCAATATTGGTCTCACTAGGCGGGAACCAGTTGGTTATTGTTGCTGTTATTGCTGGGGGCCATCTGGTCACTTTCACCTCCTAGTGGGCCTCTGTACAACAGAATAAAACACTGCCCCATCCTTTGTCATCTTACCAATTGTTCTTACTGTTTGAGCCCACTGTGTCAATCCATCTTGTCTTGGGCCTTCCTCATTTTTCTGCCCCACTACTTTATCAAGCACGTCCTTCTTCAATGACTAGTCTCTCTTGACAACATGTCCAAAGCCGTGAGATGAAGTCTTGCCATCCTTGCCTCTAAGGACCATCCTGGCTGTACGTTCCAAGATGGATTCGTTTCTTCTTTTGGCAGTCCAGGGTACTTTCAGTATTCTTTGCCAGTGCCATAATTCAAATGTATTGATCCTTCTTTGGTCTTACTTATTCAATGTCCAACTTTTACAGGGTATGAGGCAATTGAAAATACTCTGGCTTGGGCCCTGCACATCATTCTCCTCCAAGTAACATCTTTGCTTTTGAATACTTTAAAGTGGTTTTGTGCAGCAAATTTCCTTAATTAATGCGTCCTTTGATCTCTTGATTACCGCTTCCATTTGCATTAACTATGGATCCAAGCAAGACAATTCTTTTTTTTTTTTTAAGCAAGACAATTCTTGGTGTCAATATTTTCTCCATTTATCAAGAGTTGTGCGGACTTTGGTTTTCTTTACACTGAGTTGTTATCGTACTGAAGACTGCTATCCTTGATCTTCATCAGCAAGTACTTCAGCAAGAACTCAGCAAGCAAGGTTGCGTGTTCTGCGTATTACAGGCTGTTAAGGAGCCAGCCACGTTCCTCTTCAGGTAAGTCAGCTTCTCTGATTAATTTGCTCAGCATACAGATTGAACAATTGTGGTGAGAAGATACAACCCTGACACACACATTTCCTGATTTTAAACCATGTAACATTTCCTTGTTCCATTTGCACAATTGCCTCTTTATTCACAAATTGTTCATAACACAGTGAAGTGCTCTGGGATTTCCATTCTTCTCAAACAATATACATAGTTGACTATGGTTCACATAGTCAAATGCCTTTGCATCATCAATAAAACACAAGTAAACATCTTTTTTTGTATTGTATGCTTTGAATCAAGATCCATCTTTGAGCCAAAAACCTCTGGTAGTTTCCTGTCAAAGTAATGCTGCAATTTTTGTTGGATGATATTCAGAAAAATCTTACTTGCATATAATATCAATAATATTGTTCTATAGTTTGAGCATTCTGTTGAGTCACCTTCTTTTGGAATGGATATAAATATTGATCTCATACAGTCAGTTGGTCAAATAGCTGTCTTCCAAATTTTCTGGTATAGCAGGATGCTGTGTGCTCTATGAATGTGTCTTGTGCTCCTGCAGCTTGTTGAAATATTCTGATTGGTATTCCATCAATCCCTGAAGCCTGGTGTTTGGCGAATGCATTCAATGCAGTTTGAACGTCTTCCTTCAGCATCATTGGATCTTGCTCAAACACTACCTCCAGAAATGGTGGAATGTCGACTACTTCTTTTTGTACAGTGTCTCTGTGTATTCTCTTCTCTAGTTGCTTCTTGAATCATTCAATATTTTGCCTATAGAATCTTTAAACATCCCAACTCAAAGTTTGATCTTCTTTTTCTTGAGTTCTTTCAGTTTAAGATCTGCAGAAACCGTTCTTTCCTTCTGGTTTTCCAGTTCTACGTCTTTGCACACGTCATTATAACATTTGGCTTTGCCCTTTGAAAATGTCTATTCAGCTCTTTGACTTCATTAGTGCAGTCAAACTATGTGCTTCAGCTGATCTGCAATTAAGAGCCAGTTTCAGAGTCTCTTCTGACATCCATGTTGATCTGTTCTTCCTTTCCTCTCTTTTAATGATCTTCTGCTTTCTTAAGGAATGATGTCTTTAAGTCCTCCCACAGCTCATCAGGTCTTCTGTCATTAGTGCCTAATGCAGCAAACCTGTTTTGAGATGGTCCCAAAATTCAGGTGGGATTGATTCAAGGTCGAAGTTTGGCACTTGTGGACTTGTTTTTTATTTTCTTCAGCTTTACATACGAGAAATTGATAGAGCGTTCCACAGTTGGTCCCTGGCCTGGCTTTAGCTGGTAGTATTGAGCTTCTCTTTCATCTTTTCTCACAGATATTGTCAATTTGACTGCCATGTATTCCTTTGGAAAAATGTACATTCACCTGTTATGGCTTTTCCCCAGCAATTTTATTCACAAGTTATTTACATATCATATAATTCAATAGTTCAAGCATTCATCCAAGCGACCACAGTACAACAAATTGACAGACAAGGGGTGGTCAATATGCTTGCAAGAATATTTTCTCTTAGAGACTTAAGTTGAGACTACATTTTCTATTGTTTAAGCTCCCAGAGGGTACTCATAATCTTTGACACATGACCCTCTTCTGCCACTTTCAAAGACAGCAACTTTGGACCAACACCTGTCACACCACATTTCTCCAAACACAACTGTAAGTATTCTCTGCTTTGGAGGGCATGTGAATAGGTCCTAGAAAGAAAATATTTCATGTTATACCCATTGCCACTCCTTATTTTAAGCACATCTTCAATGGCATTTTGGTGAAATAAGGTAACACATTCACAGTGTTTGTTGACTCAGACACCTTTAGGGATGAGTTGCATTACTCTATTTAGCAAGAAATGCAAAGGTGATTCCTATGAAGATCTTGAGAAAGAACATTTAACTACAGGAGTCAAGCAAGTGCCAAGGCACTGAAGTGTAAATTAGATTGTTCACTTAGAGTATGTCAGAAGGCCAATGTGTCTGGGCTGGCAAGAAGACAAGAGATTAAGTAATGATGTCATCAATTTAAACAGAGGACAGACAATATAGCAATTGAAAACCATGGCAACAGAAAAGTGGGTAAAGAGAGACAGTGGTTGGTGTAGGACATGGGGGAAAATTAAAAAAAAAAAACTATTTTGTTCTCTTTATTTAAAAAAAAATCATTTTATTTGGGTCTCGTACAACTTTTATCACAATCCAACCATCCATCCATTGTGTCAAGCACATTTGTACATTTGTTGCCATCATCTTTCTCCAAACATTTTCTTTCTACTTGAACCCTTGATATCAGCTCCTCATTTTTCCCCTCCCTCTCCTGAGGAATGTTTGTACACAGTAGCTTTTCCCCTATGCCCCTTTTGCATTTTTAAGCTTACCTCAGAGGACTCATGTTGTACTTGTCCTTTTGTGCTTGGCTTACTTCTTCTTCTTTTTTTAAAAAGCATTTTATTAGGGGCTCTTACAACTGTTATCGCAATCCATACAGACATCAATTGTGTAAAGCGCATTTGTACATCATTCTCAAAACATTTGCTCTCCACTTAAACCCCCGACATTAGGCCCTCATTTTTCCCCTCCCTCCCCGCTCCCCCCTCCCTCATGAGCCCTTGATAGTTTATAAATGGGTATTTTGTCATATCTTGCCCTGTCCGACATCTCCCTTCACCCACTTTTCGGTTGTCTGTCCCCCAGGGAGGAGGCCACATATAGTTCCTTGTAATCGGTTGGGGGGGGGGGTTTATACATTTATCAAGGGTTCATGAGGGAGGGGGGGAGGGGGAAATGAGGAGCTGATATCAAGGGCTCAAGTAGAAAGTAAATGTTTTGAAAATGATGATGATGGTAACAAATGTACAAATGTGCTTGACACAATGGATGTATGCATGGATTGTGATAAGAACTGTAAGAGCCCCCAATAAAATGATTAATAAACAAACAAACATGGCACTTTTACATTTTACTTTGATTATAAGTAACATTAGTGCTTGGGAAGGGATGATGACATGATGTATTCAGTGTGTGCCATGTTTGTGATCACCGCTAGAATAGGAGCACTACATATGAACCATGGTAGGGACCATGTCTGTCACATACATTCACTACTCTATGTCTTCTGTCAAACTTAGTACTTGATGAAGAGTAAGTCCATAGGGAGAATGATAGGTCCAATGACGTATGAATGGATGAATGAATGAGATGTAGCATCCATGGCAAATACTCTGTAAAATTTCCTTTCCTCCCATCTACACATATTTCTATATGTCATTATCCCTCTTTCCTGCTTTCTTCTACCTTCCTCCCTTCTTTTTCCTTGCTTCTTTCTCCCACACTACAAGAAACATGGGTGCTGTGGCCTCTTAAAAGAGAAAGAAAACAAATGGCTAGAGAAGTAAAGAATGCCTGTGGGGTAGCTGTCTATGGGGAAGAAGCATGTTTATTTAAACACCAGATAAGATTCTTCTTATTGCAATAAGTCTTCTCTAGTTGACAGTATCTTCATGATGTAGTTGTTGCTGGTTTAAAAGTCTTGATTAGATTAGAGAAGTACTGCAGAAACCAGATATAGTAGATTCTTTATGAATATTTTGATCTATTATTTTGTACACTTGTTATAACTCACACTTATATTGTGTATCTTATACACTGGAAATTAAATTTTTTATCAAATGGCTATACCCTATAATCCTTGTCAGCTTTGTTGAAACTGCACACCAAGTCTAGGGACAAGGTAACCACCACCCTTTGTAATTTCTCATAATCCGTGTCAAAAAAGAAACAAAAAGCCCTGCTCCATATTCAACTTTTACTAACAGTAACTGTGAGTGGATTTATGCAAAGGATTATGCTGGGAAATGATCTCCTATTTATATAATTTCATTCCCATACCAACTTATGTAGGAGTAGTAGTTGTTGTTGTTGTTGTTATTAGGTGCCACGGAGCTGGTTCCTACCCATAGGGAGTGTATGTTCCACAGAGCAAAACCCCGCACACTGTGCCGTCCTCGCAATTGTTCCTCTCCCTGAGCCAATTGCTGCAGCCTCTGTGTCAACACATCTCAGTGAGGGCCTTCTCCTTTTTCAACACTTTACTACGTATGATATCCTTCTCCTAGGACTAGTCTCTCCTGAGAGTATGTCCAAAGTAAGGACGATGAAGTCTTGCCACCCTTGCCTCTAAGTAGCACTCTGGTCGTACTTCTAAGACAGATTGGTTGTTCATTTTAGCAGTCCTTGGTACTTTCTATATTCTTCTCCACAATTCAAATGCATCCATTCTCCTTTGATCTTCTTTATACAATGTCCAATTTTCACATGCACATGGGGTAATGGGCAATATCATGGTACTCAGGCACACCTTAGCTTTCATCTCATCTTTTCTTTCAGAAATGTATTGAAATGTATTAAATATTCAATTTTCAGATCAGGGTAACATTTTGACTAGCATGTCAGAAATGTTCCAAAGATGAGACAAAGTTCCAAAATTCTTCTTCAAATATTATAAGAAGTGCCATTGAAAGAGTGAAACAGAACTTGATACATTTGTGATCATGAAGGATTCTCTTACAACGTCTTAAAGAATGATTCACATAATTCTTAATTTAACCTAAACATAACCCCCAGTGTGATTTTTAGAATATATTTCTTTTTAAAAAAAAAATCATTTAATTGGGGGATTTTACAACTCTTGTAACAATCCATAACATCCTTGCTTTTCAATACTCCCAAAGAAGTCTTGTGCAGAAGATTTACCTAATGTAATGTGTCTTTTTATCTCTTGACTGTTGCTTCCATGAGTGCCGGATTCAAGAGGGACAATCACTATGTCTGTAGTATGGAATAAAATAAGTAATTACATTGCATTTATAGAGTCTTACTTCTTTTTTCCTTTGGAGAAAGCGTATACAAGAAGTTAACTGAAAGCCTGTGGCCCTGATAACGCTTGTGTGTGTGTGTTTTTTCTTAAACAAACATCTTAAACAATGTTTAAACAAACAAAACACCTTAAACAATGTTCTTCTCAAACGTTGTTTGAAAACAAACAATGGCTATTTGTCCTTAAGGAGCCTACAGTCTAGGTCATCTAGTAGGAAAAAGACATGCGAATTCATAGTCATGATAAAAGTTAACATTCGTTAGTTCTTTTAATTTGTCATATACTGTGCTCTTCCTTTCTCACATCAGCCTAAAGAGACAGGTGCAATTAGATGACAAGACTGAGAGAATGGATGAATGTATGGATTGTGATAATATTGCGAGAGCCCCCCC
>NW_022103922.1:22299032-22301160 GCF_000313985.2 Echinops telfairi
GTGAGTGACTGCCCGAAAGACACACATCTATTATGTGTAATGATTCAAATGCAGGACTCCTTGGCACCAGAACTGCATTCATGAACAGCGTGCCACACTGCTTCCCTTATGCAGAAGTTCAATATCAGAAAACAGTAAAAGGAGTTCCCATGTAACAGGAGTGCAAAGGGTTAAATGTGGCTACTAGGTCAGAAGCTACCCAGAGACATCAAAGAAGACAAACGTGGTGATCTGACGCCGTGAGGTCAGAGAAGAAAATCCCATAAAAGACACACTCGGCATACACTTCATCGCATAAATCAGAATTGACTGGAAAGCAACCCACCATAACAATATAGCTATAAAGCGGGAGGGAGAGAATGTTAGGGTAATTCCTCTATCTACGTTCCCGGAAGAGAACTATTTCCAGTTTCAGCCATGGTTGGTTGGTTGGTTGGTTGGTTGGATGATTAGTTTTCAGAGAAAGGTGAGGTGTCATTTAAGTCTAGCATGAAGATGGAGGAAATTGTCAGTTGACGAAGAGATGGATAATAAGACTTTTTCACAGAATATGGAAAGGGAAGTTCAGAGACTGCTGTAATTCATAAAATTGGATTTCAGAAGGCTTAAACTAAAATAGCAGACGTGAAGGAGATTGGAGGGCAAGATTATTAGATTAGGGGAAGAATATATTCTGTAATTTAGAGTTTCTAATGCATAGGTGGGAGCCCTGGTGATATGGTGGCTATATGTTGATCTGCCAACCACAAAGTCAGCAGTTTGAAACTACCAGCCATTCCGTGGGAGGAAGAAGAGACTGTCTAGTCTCATAAACAATTACAGTTCTTCCCGCTCCTAGAGGGTCACTATGAGTCAGAATCAAACTGCCAGCGGTGAGTTCAGTTCTTTTTGGGTGGTGTAGATGAATCACCTAAGATTCTTGTTTCTATAAATATTCTGATTCAATGAGTTCAGAGACGAGCCTGTTCTGCCTTTATAACAATCTCACAGATGCAGCTGCTGATCTTTTAGAAGCAAAAATAGGCCAAAAAAGTATGAATTCATGATTTTTCATCCACCATGTTTTATAGAGATACTAATTCATTCTTTTGGGCAAGGGAAATATATGGGTAAGCTTTAAATTTGAGGGTGGGGGATATCATTGTGGAGGCTAACTTTCTTACATATACACAGAAATGTCTAGAACCAACTAAGATGTGTTTGTTAGTCTTTGAAAATATTCATTACTAAAATACATTAAGTATTAGACAAGGTACTTTTTCTTCCCTGATATCTAGTCCTTTAAAAATACCCTGAAAGATAAACAAGAAAGGCCTTCAATGATTTTAAGTTATAGTCATTTGCATCCTTTTATTTATTTTTTAATTGCCAGTAGTCTTGATGAAATTATTTTCTGCATTGATATAAGTCGATTTGCTGGCTAAATGGGAAAACATTAGACTTCTGGAGAAAAAAGAAGGCTGTCGCTCCTGCCAAATGGTTTAGACTCAGCAGACCAAGACTTAACCACCCAGCAGGGTCTCCCACTAACCGTGCCTGCTGTGTGTGCGTGTCCTGTGCTTCAAGGGAGCCAACTTTGAACGAGGGTGCTCAAGATTGCAAAGCAGCCACTCTTCCAGCCGTTAGAAAGATATGAACCCTTTGGATCAAAAGCATAGCAGTTGTACAGTTACAGGAAGGCAAGATATTTCTTTTCCCTAAAGGGTAGTCAGTGAAAAAGACATTTGTAAGCATAGTAAGCCTTTCATTAAGATTTAAAGGGACTGAAAAGCCTGGTCGATCGCATGAAACACCTCACCTCGTGGGAAGAGCTGGAAGGAATCATGCTAAGCGAGGTGAGCCAAAAGCAAAAGGACAAGTATAACATGAGTCCCCTGAGGTAAGTACAATCAGCATGTCAGGAATAGAAGAATAAACACCTATCTCGCAATAAACAGGTGGATGCATAGACAGTTGGAGGGAGGGCAGGCCACACCTAGGGAGGTACATGAGAGTCCAACATGAAGAAGGGGAAGGGGGACAAGTGGAGGGAGAAGCAGGGGGAGAGTATTGGTTGTGTCTCCACAGAACTGGAACGTGCATACAGACCCCATCAGGACACACCAAACCAGAAGAGCAACGTAACACG
>NW_022103922.1:22302705-22312096 GCF_000313985.2 Echinops telfairi
GAAGCAACAAAGCCCACATGGAAGCAGCACACCAACATGTGTGATCATGAAGGGCTGAAGGGACCAAGCTTCAAACACTAAAGGGTGGTGGGGGTGGGATCATATCATCGTCAATGAGGGTGGCGCGTGATGGGAATCCAATGCCCATCTGTAGATAACTGGACATACCCTGCAGAGGGGTAGTGGGGAGGAGATGAGTCACTTAGGGTTCAGTATAGCAACAATGAAACCCACAACCTTCCTCTAGTTCTTAAACGCTTCCTCCCCCCAACTACCATGACCCCAATTCTGCCTTGCAAACCTGGTTAGACCAGAGGATGCATAGCGGTACAGATGGGAACTGGAAATGCAGGGAATCTAGGACAGATGAATCCCTCAGGACCAGGGTTGACAGTGGAGATACCAGGAGGGAAGGTGGGGGTGTAGAAAGGGGGAACTGATCACAGGGATCTACATATAACCTCCTCTCTGGGGGATGGGCAGCAGAGGGGTGGGTGAAGGGAGATGCCAGGCAGTGTAAGATAAGATATAATAATAATTTATAAATTATTAAGGGTTCATGGGGGAGGGGGGAGTGAGGGCGAGGGGAAAAAAGGAAAATGAGCTGATTCCGAGAACCCAAGAGGAAAGCGAATTTTGGGAATGATGAGGGCAATAAATGTGTAGGTGTGCTTTACACAATTGATCTATGTATTGTGATGAATTGCATGAGCCCCAATAAAATGATTTAAAAAAAAAAGATTTAAAGGGACTTCAGAAATTCAACAATGCTGCTATTTTATAAATTGGTCACCTGAAGTACTCAAGAAAATGCTGACTCTCTCTAAATCATAGATTGCAATGTGAAAATGAGGTAGGCTTTTGAACAACAGACTCCGTGAGTAAGTAACACTGCAATTTCTTTAAAGATACATACAGACTTTTGATTCCAAATGCTTAATCAGTATTTTAACTCTGATATCTCTGCATTTAACTGCTAGGCTTCCATTGCTCAAAAGCAAACATGTTCCTTTTTCATGCTCTGCCTCGGAGCGTAACAAAAAATGCACGCACCTACACAGAGAAAATAAAGGAAGACACCCAACGAGATGGATGGACACAATGGCGGCAATAATGGTTTCAAACCCTCACAGCAATTATGAGGATGGCACAGGATCAAGTTGGTTTGTCAAACTGTTGTACGTAGGATTGCTGTAAGTCAGAATCAACTTGATGGCCCCTCACACCGCCACCCAAAGTCAGAAAAACGGACCCCTTGATTTTTCACAGCTCTTTCTCCATTGAATTCCAGTAATTTTCAGGGCTAGTTTGGAAATACCTCTTCCTTTGGTATCTTCATTTTGATTTGTTTTAGCTCAGGCTGTCAATGATTGCTTCCTATCTCATCACAGTACCCCCTCCATTATCTTCACCATCAGTACAGGCTTCATGCCACTACACTCAATCCTTGATGCATTTCTGCATTTCTGTCTGATTATTTGATTATCCTTCTGAAATGCTGTTTGTGACTTGCTCTTGTAAAAAATAGATAACACTTATTAATGCAGACTCTAAGGCCTTTTAAACATTGAACCTTACTGACATTTCCTCATCTCTTTCTCCCTCAACTGTTTGCAGAAAAAAACATTTTCTCATTGACCTCTAGGTAGGCACATTTCCTTTTAAAAGAAATTTTTATTGTTGTAAAAATACATATAATGTATTTGACAACCTAAATTTATTCATGTATAATTTAGTGGCATCTACATCAATCATGTTGTGCAGCCAATATCCACTGCCACAACAAAATTTCTAAGCATTATTCTCAATACTTAACTTTCTTGCTTTTTTAAGGACCAGTTGCCTACCAACCAGTTCCACCCCTGAAAGAGCTGATATGCGTCAGTGGAGAACAGTGCTCCCTGGTTGGGGAAGAAGGGCAGGAAATTGTTCCCAGACTTTCTTCCAAGGTGACTGTGAGTGGATTTCAACTTCCAACCTTTGATCAGCAGTTGAATACTCTATTTATGTATCCCACCCAACAAGCCCTATTTTTCTTTAGTACCTGTATTGACAAGCGTTACTACAAATGAGAAGATAAAGCCCACCCCAGGGAATTAGAATAGACTTTCTAAAGAAGGTCTTATTTTTTAGATTTCTATTGAAACAAAATAATTTGAAATTATTTATTATGTAACATCTAGGGACATTTGACTTATCACGATAGAAATTCATCAACCCAATATGATCCCTTGAAGTACTTGTTCTCCCTCATTTCTGTCCGGGAGAATACCTCGGCCTACGAGAGCTTTCTCTGTTTGGACACATTAAGAGAGAGCAGAAAGCTATAGGCAAGAATCTGCACATTAGCTCTACTTCTCATAAGTTTAAGGAGTCCCCAGGGTGAAGCTAGTCCCTTGTATGGGTTACTTTTAATGGGAATGTGTTGACGTTTCTAAATTGGATAATAATCTTTAAAACTGCAAATGACATGTGAAGCAAAGTGGTACAATCTTATTGAAAAATAATCGGCTAGGAAAGGAAAGAGAAATAAGTTTGAATTATATGGCTGTTAAACTTACTTATGGTATGCTGTGTAATGTGTGCTCCTGGGTTTTGTGGCCACCTGAAAAACTATCTTGCCCCAGTAGCCAAAAGGTAAAATAAAGCACACGTGAGTCTCAATTAGAATCCCTTGGGGAACATAACAATTAAGTGTTGAACTACTAGCTGAAAGGTGGCTGTTGGACCCCACGTAGATTCACATAGCAATATACTTGTAAAAGAGCACACCCATGAGAGGTCTACAGAGGGCGGGTTCACTCTGAAACACCTGGGGAAACCATAAGGTGGAATAAGCTCAAAGGCAACTAGTAGTGTTTCTATGCACACTGGAATATGGAGGACAAATAGAAATCAATCTTCCTGTGCCTTAAGAAAAAAATACGAATCTATAGTACATTGTAAAAAAACTTTCTTAAAAATTGCATTGCTGTGATGGCCTTCCAAAGGACCTCTTCCTCACAATAAAATTCATCTGATTATTCTACCTTTACAGCTGTTGTAGAAACACATTTCAAATGATACCTCTGTTTTGAATCATGGTGTGAGTTTGGGGGCTTCAGGTTCAATATGAGCTAATAATGAGCTCCTCTAAATGTTTCAGGATCATCTTTTTAATATTTAGCAGCTATCTAAGAAATAAAGTGAGAGCCTCAGTCACAAGAAAAAGACAGTAAAAGCCAGAGCAGCAAATGTAGATAGCAAAAAATCAAATTTTAGGTAACAATCTGTATATGATGACTGTCTTGGCAGACATAAAACTTTCTTCCAGGCTATAAGACTTGGGAGCTGGGATATTGTATTCATTTGGATCTAGATAATATGGCCTTGATGTATTAAGTTCTGGAGAATGGAATTGAGAGACCTTCAAGTGGGGGGACAGGAACAACCTTCACTCACCTTATCGAGCAGGCCAAAAAGGAAAGCTATCATTTCTTGATAAAATGGTTAGAATGAACAATAGCCTTCCATCAGAAATAACATTCCAATATCTAAGTCAAGAATGTATGTGGAGTCCAAATTATATGCCTCACATGAGTCAGAATCCCCGAGGCAAGAAGCTGATATGCATGTTCGCTTACGGTTGACATAATAAAGAAGACTGAAGAGGAACTGATGCATTTAAATCAAAGTCCTGGCGAGGAATATTGAAAAGTACCATGGTCTGCCAAAAGAACAAACAAGCCTACCTTGGAAGAAGTACAGCCAGAATGCTCGTTAGGGGCAAGAATGGTAAAACCTCATCTCTCATGTACATTGGACACGTTGTTGAGAGAGCAGTCCCTAGGGGGTAGAAATGTACTTGATAAAGCAGAGGGGCAGCAGACCAGAAAGGTCCTTGACAAAGGATCGTCACAGTGGATGCCTCAGTGGGCTCAAACACAAGGGCAGTTACGAGGGTATCACACGACTGCACAGTGCGTTGGTGAGTCCATGAGTTGGACCCCACTTGACGGCACCTAAAAACAACAGCAGCATGTACATGCTGTTATCATTATTCTTCCTATGATTAGTCTCCTTCATATAAGTACAAATATGTGTGTATGTATACACACATGCATGTTGTTCTACATGTATATGATGTTCTTCTTAATTCAATGTAAAAGTACTCTGTTGTGACAGTTTCAGAATTATGAATGCAAATCTCAGAGGGGGAGAACAGCTCCAGAGGAAATGCATTTACAATAAAAAAAAATTCAACCAAGAAAACAATTCAATGAACGAGAAAACACCCAACATATGAGATTGATAGCCTTAAAAATTCTAGGTTAATATATAATTTTAATAACATAAAATTTTGTTTTAGATAATCACACCTATATGATATTACATGTATAAAAGAAGGAATAAAACTATTTTGAAAAAACAGGGTGCTGTGTTAAAATATATGGGTTTTAGGGAATGCAATGCTTTCTGCTGTGCTGTCCCGAGTGTGGCATGCTTCAATCATCCACGTATGTTTAAAAGGAGCCTGGTGGAGCAGGTTAAGCACTGAACTGCTAGCAAAAGGTGGACTGCTCTAACTCTTCAGCCATTCTGCCAAAGGAAGATGCGGCAGTCTATTTCTGTGAAGCGTTACAATTGCAGGGATCCTGTGAAGCAGGGCTACTCTGTCCTACAGGGTCTCCAGGAGTTTGACTCCACTGACCGGCAATGGGCTGTACATGTTTGAGAAACCAATTTGGAGTTTGAGCAAGTAAGACTTATAAATAAACAAAATGATCTCAGAGGTTTGAAGAATGAGACATAACACAATATCTCTATATTTTCTACTCTTCTTGTGCCAAACAATTTAACACACTAAGAGTACTTTCTACAGATCGAGGTATATTATTTTGGTACTAAAATTGTCAATGTTCTCTAGGAGTCCATTAAGCTCCGAGCAGGAAGGACACATTGCCATTGGATTGAGTCTGACTCTTGGTGGTCTTAGAGGACAGAGGGGAACTATTCCACAGGGTTCCTGAGGCTGTAAATCCTTAAGAAAGCAGACTGCAGCATCTTTGTACCACCGAACAGCTGGTGTCTTTGAACTGCTGATTCTTCTGCTAGCAGACCTATACGCAACCCACTGCATCCTCAAGGCTCCTTCCCCTAAGTGGAAAAAAAATAGATACTAAACATTTTCCCACTAAAATATTACAAAATCATATCAAGCGGTAATGACATAAATAGATTAGAGAGACACTTGAGGGGCAATATGTTTGTTCAGAAGACTAGCCACACGTGACCCAATATTAATTGTCAATTAGAGATGGAAAAATTTATTGGTTATGCCAGACATCCGGCTGATCAAAAAGTAAATCGTGAGTGCACATTGCAGCCATGGAGGATTCAAACTTACGTTATACAGACAATATCATAGCAAACAGGTTTCGGTCTGTATTATGGAGGGGGAATTCACGTTCAGCATGAAATTTAAAAGTTATGATTCTACAAGGAAAGGTATTATAAGATCCCCCTGTGTATGGTCAAGGGCACTGACATTAGAAGGTATGCAGGGCACGCTCAAAGAGACCACGGTTATGTAAAAGAGGGAGCTGATATCTTTGTAGATCATTTTGGAGAATGGAGATCTTTCTGCTGGATGAGCCCTTTTTGAAAATAAGCATTAGGAATTACTGAAGAAATATATATATCAAATATATATATCAAATATATATATATTTCTTCAGTAGTATATATATATATATATATATATATATATATCGCAGAAGATTTTCATATATTGAGCTAATTCTCCACCTGTGATTACTGTGCTACTAGATTACCTTGAGCAGGAGAAAGATGAGGCTTTCTACTTCGGGAAAGAGTTACAGTTTCAGAAACAGACAGGGGCACTTCTACCCTGTCGTATAGGTCACTGCGCATCGGCATCAGCACAATGGCAGTGAGAGAGTACCTGGAAACTCGATGAGAAAACAGAAGCCGGATCTGGGGATTATACTTGAAGAATGTATTAGAACTAAGTCAATTCTCCTAGCAATACCAAGCTGAGGAGGTTTTTCTAATTTCTTTTTGGCAATGTTTGGAAATCCATGTCCTATTCTCTTATATCCTTAAGAAAATTATTTTATTATGAATTAGGTGGAGGCTTACATTTCATATAATAAATTTTTATTCAGTTATTTAAGCTATTTATCAGATACTCACATAGCTTGCGCACCCAATCTCTTTGATTCATCTTCTCAATCTTTTCTTTGCCTTTACCCACGTTAACACTTGTCTACCCTCTAGCCTATTGCTACATCTCCTATCCTTTGCCTTATTCTCTGCTGTACTTATAAAAACCTTTGTCTTTTTAAAAAAAATAACAGTGGTCTTATATATTGACTAATTTCATTCAGCACAATGTTCTCCAAGTCAATCCTGACATGAAGTGCTTCCTAGTTTCATAATTATTTTTTAGCATTGCATGGTATTCAAATGTCAAATATCATAATAAAGCATGCGGAGACTTGGAATTAGGAAACCAGAAAGGAGAACATGCTCAGGATATCTTAAACTGAAAGGTCTCAAGTTGATATATTGAAAGATTCATGGGCAAAATATTGCACGATGCAGGTAGCATCAAAAGAAGATGGAAAGAATACATAGAGTCACTGTACCAAAAAGCACTAGTCGACACTCCACCATTTCAGAAAGTAGCATATGAGCAACAACGAATGTTGCTAAAGGAAGCTGAGGTTTTTCTGAATGCATAAGCCATAAAACAAGGCTCCAGAAATGGAAGGAATACCCATCAAATGTTTCAAAAAGCTGTAAGGACAGCATTGGAAGCACTTCCTCGTCTATACCAGGAAATTTTCAAGACAGCAACTTGGCCAACTAACTGGAAGAGATCTATATGTGTACCTATTCCAACAAATAGCAAACAGAATGCTCAAACAGTAGAGAAATATCATCAATAACACACGCAAGTAACATTTGCTGAAGATCATCCAACAATGGTTGCAGCAGAACATTGACAGAGGATGGCTAGAGGATCAGACCAGATTCAGAAGAGAGCATGGAGCAAGGGCTGTCATTGCTGATGTCAGATGAATCTTGGCTAAAATGAGAGGACATCTGAAAGATGTTTATTTGTGTTTTATTGACTATGCCAAGGCATTTCTTTGTGTGGATCATAATAAACGATGGTTGACCTTGAAAAGAATGTGAGATCCAGAGTACATCATTGGGCTTATGAGGAACTTCTATATGGATCAAGGGGCAGTTGTGCAAAAAGACCAAGGGAGTACGTCATGGTTTAAAATCAGGAAAGGTGTGCATCAGGGTGGCATCCTCTCACAATACTTATCCATTCTGTCTGCTGAACAAATTATCGGAGATGCTGGCTTATGTGAAGAATGTAGCATCAGGACTGGAGGAAGGCTTTTTAACATCCTGCAATATGAAGATAATATAACCTTAACCTTGCTTGCTGAAAGTGAAGCGGGCTTGAAGCACTTGTTGATGAAGACTAAGGATTACATAATCCATAATCAGTATGGATTATGACTCAATGTAAAGAAGACAAAAATCCTTACAAATGAACCAACTGGAAACAACAGGAAAAATGGAGAAAAAAATCAAAATTGTCAAGGATTTTGTCTTTCTTGGAACTACAATCAATGCTCATGGAAGCAGCCCTCAAGAGATCAAAATATGAGTTTTATTAGTTAAATCTGCTGCAGAAGACTGCTTTAGGGTATTGAAAAGCAAGGCTGTTACTTTGATGACTAAGGTGCTCCTGACCCAAACCATGTTATTCTTCATTGACTCATCTGCATGTGAAAGTTATACATGGAATAAGGAAAACTGAAGGAGAATTGATGAATTTTTATTTTGATGCTGGAGAAGAATACTGGAAGTACCATAGACTGCTAAAGGGAAAACCATATCTATTTTGGAAGAAGTTTGACTAGAGTGCTCCTTAGAAACAAGTATGGTGAGACTTCATCCCACTTAGTTTGAATATATTATTGGGAAGGACCAGTCCCTGGAGAACAACATCTTGCTTAGTAAACTGTTGGGGCAGCAAAAAATAGGAAGGCCCTCAACAGGCTGGCTAACACAGTGGCTGCAACAGTGGACTCGGAGATAGCACGCTCACAATCAGGCAATGTTTCATTCTGTTGTGCATAGGGTCTCTATGGACGATAGCTGTCTTGATGGCACCTGACAATAACAAGTATTCCACCATGTGTATCTACCCAAGTTTCCTTATCCATTCTTCTACTTATGGCTGTTTCCCTGTTATTACTGTTGTGAGAAGTGCTGTGATGAATATGGGTGTGTATATGTTTATTCCTGGAATGGCTGTTACTTCTTTAGGGTACACAGTCAGACAAGGAATTGCTGAGGTGTATGCAATTTCTATTTCCAGCTGTTTGAAGTAATGCCATATTGTTTTTCACAGCGGTTGCCCAATTTTACAGTCCCATCAGCAGTGTATGAAGGTTCAAATCTCTTTGCACCTTCTAAAGCATTTCTTCTTCTTCTTCCTGTGAAATGTGGTATTTCATCATTTTTATCTGCATCTCTCAGATGGCTAGTATGTTAGACAGGGTTCTCTAGAGAAACAAAACCAGACGCTTATGATTTTATATATATTTTATATATATAAAATATATTTCATATTTATATATAAAATATATTTTATATATATAAAATCATAAGCGTCTGGTATATATATATATACACACACACACATATAAGAAATAAACAGCTAATTATAGAGCAGTACAAATGGCTCAGTGCAACTCAATTCCATGAGACAGCTAATACACTGGCAGTCTTCCAAGTCTTGAGGGCCACTGGCTAAGTCCTCTGTAGAGCAATTCAGGCTATCTGGCCATATAGAGCAAACAGCAAGGCAGGTCACCAATAGTCAGCCGGATGACTGGGTCTGACAGTCCCCAGCTCAAATGATGTATACTCCAGTAGCATGGCAAAACAGGTCTTGAAGGAACCTCAAACTACAGGGACACAGTGTAGCTTGCAAATTGAGGCAGAGAACAAGCTAAGGCAGCCGCACACATGATATGATTTTTTGTTCTTTGATGCTTGATACCTGATCCCTTCGACAGCTCATGGTCACACATGCTGTTATGCTTCTTCCATGTTGGTTTTGTTGCTTCTGAGCTAGTTGGCCACTTGTTTATCTTCAAGCCTTAAGATCCCAGACATTTTATCTTTCGATAACCGGGCACCATAAGCTTTCTTCACCACCTTTGCTTATGCACACGTTTGTCTTCAGTGATCATATCAGGAAGGTGGGCACCCACTGATCTGATTTTTAGTTCTTTGATGTCTGATAACTGGTCCCTTCTGCACCTCATGGTCAGACAGGCTGGTGTGCTTCTTC
>NW_022103922.1:22312741-22393346 GCF_000313985.2 Echinops telfairi
TCAGCCTTCATTTGGGTTTCAGTGATTTCTCTCGGTTACATTGCCCTTGCTGAATCCCTACCAGGCCTCTCACACCATCCTTGCCACTGTTTTTGGATCACTTGTCACTCCCCTATCCCTGGGTTGGTCAGCACTACCTCCTTACCCCCGCCTCTCCCTCTCCTGTGTCCCCCAGTAACCATTGGTCCCGTTGTTTTATCCTCCAGCCTATCTTATCTAGATCACAGGGCATGGTAGCACTAAGAGTCGGCCTATGGGATCTCCTGGATTCCAGACATATTCTTCTTTACCTCCGTTATGTAAAACCTGTCCAATTTCTCCTTGGTAATCGGGATCAATCACACCACTCAGTACAGTGACACCCTTCCTGACCTGTTGATCCAAAGGCATGAGAAGCCCAAAGGGGCCAGGGGGCATTCTCAGCTGCCAGTTCAGTGGAATAAGTGCTGTGTTTCCAGGTGGGAGAGTTCCTTCCTTCAGGACCAGGATTTCCAGGTCTGAAGAGCATACGGTTGCTGGGACAGCTAGCAATCATGAGCATTTCTTCATATGTTTGTTGTTTATTTGGATGTTTTCTTTGGTGAACTGTCTGCTCATGGCCTTTGCCCATTTAAAAATGCAATCATGTATCCTTCTTGTGTTGAAGTGTAGCGGTTTTCTGTAGATTTTAGATGTTAGTTCCCTGTCCAATGTGTCAATGCCAAAATTTTTTTGTCCATTCTAACAGTTCCCTTTTTACTCTTGATAAAGTCTTCTCATGAACATCCTGTCTTCCTTCAGTAGGTCCCAGGCATCAGTTGTGCCTTCTGTTGAGTGTGCTTTCCCCCCATGTATTTGACAGTGTCTCTCTGCTCTGCTAAGGGTGCTCACATTTTAATTATTTTCTCATTGATGGTCTGTATAGCTCTGGGATTTACATGTAGGTCTTTAACACATCTTGAGTTTGCTTTTTGTCTATGCATCCTGTTTCTTTCTTTTGGAGATGGAGATCCAATTTCCCCAGCACCATTTGTTGAAGATACTCTTGCATCTTATATTTGAAAATTTTAGTTAAGTGAATATTAAATGTCATTCAATATTGCCAGTCTCATTATTCTCAATTAGACCTTTGGGGTTTTTATAGTATCTGACATTTAAGAAACATCTTTAATATAAAACTAGTTCTCAGCCCATTTGCATATTAGAATTACCTGGTACTGATTCAAAATTACAGATGTTAAGGAAAAAAAATTCTGATTTAGTTTATTGAGGAGGAGAGGCATGGATCAGTTGATAACTTCTCTGTTTATTTTTTAGTTTAAATTATTAATTGGGAGTTACTGCACATATCATATCATTTCATAGTTCAACCACGTCAAGTATACTTGTACAATTGCTACCATAATCAGTTCCCAAACATTTTTTTTCTCCCTGGACTCCTTGACATCATCTCCCTCTTACACCCCCACACCTCTGCCACAACCCTTGTCTGCGCCCCCCAACCCTGAAACCCGTAGTTTATTTGCTGTCCCCCTATAAGTTCATTCTTGGGTTCATATTCTGAAAAATAGAAAAACATATGACACAACTTTAAGAGGGAGATCCCCAATAATATAACACCTCGGAGATACACCCTAATATGAACAAAAAACCCACCTCAAATGCAGAAAATGAAGACCCGATCAGGCCCAGCATTCATCAGAGAAGGGAACAACCGGCAAAGTTTTAACTGTTCAAGTTCAATTTATGCCTCCTCTCTCCAAGGCACAGTTTAGTAACCACTTTCCTCCCATCCCTCAATTGTGGATAGAGGGAGTTCACCAGAGGTTTATTTCCTGCGTAGTTCCCACAAATGAATCTTGGACTCCGACTGTCATTCATAGCCTTCTGCACACTGGATTTTCACAATTTAGGCTCTGATAATAATCCTTCCTTCAACTTCACATTATATGATTTACAATCCTTCCATGACCAAACTTCTTATGTATTCCGTTTTGCTATAGCACCAGTATCTTGTGTTCCCTTCCTGAGGTCGAGTACAGAGCAGGGCCATGATGTAAGCACTAATTGTTCTTCAGTTGGAGCTAGGATTTAGTGCGAGCCCAAAACCCAGTCTTGGATCTATGAATTTGTTGTTGTTATTGTTGTCCTTGTTGCTGCTTTGTTTGTTTGGTATTTGTCTGCCTACGGCTACCTTTCAAAACCTCTTTGTTAATTTATGGTAGAAAGTTTTGTCAATTATCTTTCTGGGGCATCATGATCTCCCTTTAATATTGTCTTTGATTAGTCCCCAGTACTAATTTTTTAAGCCCTTTTTGAGAGAGGGATATTGGGCCCATGTAGGCTAACTCCATATGATAGAGTTATTTACTTGTACTGAATGAATCTTTTCATGACTTTATGGTATTTACACTAACAATGGGGGATAATTGTCAGGGTACTTTACAATAATAATCACTGAGAATGTCAGTTACAGTTTTGCCAGAATAATATAAATCTTAACACATCATAGAGGGCATTAATGTAGCAAGACCTTGTTTAGCTGCTTACCGACAGTTCAACAATCTTGGTACAGTTATCTTCTGCTTCCTCAGACACCATGTATTTTCCGACGTAAGTCCTCAGGTTACAAGTGTGTCTGGGGTAGAGTCCAGCTCCCCCAGTGGAGTTTCCCCATGGGATCTCACTGATGCAGCCTCTGGAGCATGCTGTGTGCCTTAAAGATCCTGGATTTAGTGTCCCAGTGTTCCACAGCACCCAGCCTGGGTCCCCCAAATGTACCCAGAAGCCTGGGTCAATGTGGCCCATTTGGTGCATACTACCATGGACACTTCCCTGTGCCCAGGGTCCCCCAAAGAATTTTAGTCATTCTCAATCACCACCACTCCATTCCCAACTGGAAGTCAGTCCTCCATTTTTTCCTACCAACAGAGATGTATTTATGTTTCTCCTAACATGTTTGCTCCCTTTCTTCTCTTCCAAGCTGCTGTCCCATCAGCATCCTTCTTCCCTATGATAGGGCTGTCTACATGTCCAGGCGGACCTCATCATAGATTTGTATGGGAGCCGCTCAGTAGATAAAACCCCCTTCCCCGCCCTTAACCATTGATCCCAGCTGATGTGAAGTGACCTCCAGACATGGGCTGTTTGAACCAGACAATTTTAATAGTGTACTATACCAGGAAGGACAAATCCAAGAATAATGGCATCACATTAATAATCCAAAAGAATGATTCAAGGTCTTTCTTAAGGTGCAAGGTTGTCTGTGATCATATAATATATCTACATTTACAAGGAAGACTGGTTAATAAAATTATTACTCAAATCTAAGCACCAAACATTAAATCTGGCAATGAAGATGAATTCTAACAACTTCTTCAGTCTAAAATTGAGCATACATGAAATCAAGATGCCTTGATAATTATTGGTGACTAAAATTCATAACTTGGAAACAAAGAGGAAGAAGCAATAGATGGAAAACATGGCGTTGGTGATAGAAACATAGCTGAAGATTGTATGATAGGATTTTTCAAGATTAATGATTACTTCATCACAAATACCATTTTTCAACAACATAAAGGACAAGTATACGTATAGACTTCACCAGGAATGTATACATATACAAAGTACACATATAGAATACACAGGAATGAAAATGAGTACATCTGTGGCAAGGACAATGGAAAAGCTCAATGTCTTCAGCCAAAGCTAGTGCAGTGTCCAACTTTGGAACAGACCACTAACTGCTCATATACAGGGTGAAAGCCAAGCTCACTGCCAACGAGTCCCTTCTGTCTCGTAGTGACCCAAGGGAGAGCTTAAGAAAATTAAAGCAAGTCCATGAGAGCCAGAATAAGGCATTGAGTAGATTGCTTGAATTTTGAGAATGTTCAGGAATAAACTTGACCAATGAGCATTAATGACAAGAGACCTGACAAGATCAACACCGGTGCCCATTCCAAAGAAAGATAACCCAGAGAATGCAGAAATTATCAGCGAATATCATTAATATCACATGCAAGTAAAATTTTGCTTTAAATAATTTAAAAGTGATTACAACAGCACAGAGATAGTGAGTTTTCAGAAAGCCAAGCAAAATTCAGAAGAGAGTGTAAGACAGGGAATATCAATGCAGGGGATTCAAACCAAAAGAAATTTGGCTCAAAGCAGAGCATACCAGAAAGTGTTTGTGTTTTATTGACTGTGCGAAAGCATTCACTTGTGTGGATCGTAGAAAAATAGGGGTAACATCGGGAATCCAATGATGCTTCTCTGTGCTCATGGAGAACCTGTACAGGCACTAAGAAGCAGTTCTGCAAACAGAAGAGAATACCGCATGGTTTAAAATCGGGGCTTTTTCCTTCCACTATATTTATTCAATCCATATACTGAAAAAACAATCTCAGAAATAATATTATATGAAGAAAAGCATGATATCAGCATGATAACCTTCATTATGAAAAATGACCTTGCTGAAAGCTATGAGGGACTTGAAGAACTTGGTGGTGAAAATTTAAAAACCTACACATTTCACGATGGATTGTACCTCTGTGTATAGGAAACCAAAATCCTCACAACGAGACCTGTTAGTGTTTTCATGAGAAATGGAGAAAAGTTTGAAGTTGTCAAGAATTTCGTTTTCTTGGATCCACAATCAATACTTAAGTAATGAAACGATGTGTCTTATTGGCAAATCTGTTACACGAGACCTAGCTAAAAGTGTTGAAAAGCAAGCTATCACTTTGAGGACTAAGGTGTGCCTGACCCCAGCCATGGCATTTTCATATACCTCATATACAAGTAGACGGTGGACAATGAATAAGGAAGACTGCCGAAAATGGATGTATTTGAACTATCATGTTAATGATGAATATTTGAGTTCCAGAAGACTGCAGAGGAAGAAGCACACACATCAGGGAGTTGCAGCTAGAACGCTCCTTAGAAGCAAGGACGGCAAGACTTCGTCTTATGGAATTTGGACACGTTATCGGGAGAGACAGGTACCTGGAAAAGGGCATCATGCGTGGTGTTGTCGAGGGTCAGTGAAAAAGAGGAAGATCCTTAAAAAAAAAAGGACTGACACAGTGGCTAGCACAAAGGGCCGAAGCATGGGAACCGTTGTGAGGGTGACACAGAAGCAGTCATGCTTCTTTCGGGTGCACATGGGGCCGCTCAGTCGGAACGGACTTATCAGCAGTTAAGAACAACAGGGTAGACCAGGACTAATAACTACTGCTAGACATTGATTTCTACACAAAGTAGACTTACTAGGATAACTGCAGTGGTCAAATTCAGATGTCAAAATCACAGCGAGCAAACCACACTAATGTACAATATTAGGCCTTCACTTGTCTTAGTTTTATCAACAGGCTTTTTAGGGTACGGTTAGGTATGAGAACCTCCACGGCCCTGCCTCCATGGTCATAGAACACCTCACGTTTAACCACACTAGAAATTATACATGGCCCTGGATGCGGCAAACATAATTTATAATTAAAGACATTAGTGTTTATGAGGAAGAACCTTTCTAGAATGAAGTTAGAGAATACCAAAACCTGCTGTTGAGGTGTCAATTCCGAGTCATAGGGCCCCTTTTGGACAGAAAAGGAATGCCCAACAGGTTTCCAGTGCTGCAAACATCATGGAAGCGGACTGCCTCCATGGGACAGCTGGTCCGTTCAACTCCTACTTTTTGGTTAGAAGCCAAGATCAGGGAAAAATGAAGATCTAATGTCGGGGGTTTAAATGGAGAGAAAATGTTTTGAGAAACGATGTACAAATGTGCTTTACACAATTGATGTGTGTATGGATTGGGATAACAGTTGTATGAGCCCCTAATAAAATGTTTAAAAAAAAAAAAGAAGCCAAGATTATTGTACCACAGGGATGGAAATCAAATAAATGGGTAGTAGCAGGTATTTTAAAGACATCAATTCTTACTTGAAATCAAAGAGCAGGACACAGTGGCATGGCACAGAGTTTTGACTTGCCTAATAGCTGATCTAATGTCATGGATTTAACTATAACATAAAGAGGGGATACGTGACTCTGGTTGAAGAATTCACTGATTTTCCCTTTCCTTTTTGAAAATGGACACTTGAATTGGAACTCTAAAAGGGCCTGAATGTTAGACCATGTTAAATATTCATGTTAAGGAAATGTAAAGACTTCCACATGGTGGCAGTAAGTAGCTGTGACATCTTGGCATATGCTTCATATCTCCATGCACGAAAATATCTGCTAGATAGCAAGAAATTTAGTCTGATTAAACTAAATATGTTCAAGAATTCAGAGACCTTGTGAAAAGGCTCTCCTTCAGTTGACCTCTGGGACTTATGTATTAGAACACACATGGTCCAACTCTGATTATACGCAGGGGTCGATTACTCAAAGCACAAGGTGCAATTGGATATTTCATGGGGAAAAACCTATGTAAACATGTACTTGCCATGATTATTGGGTCCTTCTTCCCTGTCATGAATTAAGTTTGAAAATGGGCTCTGATTCTGTTGGAAATGCTGTGGGGTTGGGAGAGACAGATGCCCGTCATACTTGGAAGTAGAATTTTTGATGTGGGAAAAATATGATCTGTTCATTACAGATTACTGAGCACAAGTAAGCACTTGTTTATGTGGTACTAGAACCCATATGAATGAGATGCTAATACCTCAAATATCTGGTATCCACAGTTAGGAAGAACATCTAAAGCCTTTACTCATTTGTCTCCTCCTACCTCACACCGCTTGCTCTGTTTGTCAATTCTAAAAATGCCTCCGAGCCCTGCCTTACCTTTGTGCCTCTCATTAAATTTTATCTGTGCCAGCAGCCTCCCTTCTTTCTTTCTTCACATGACTAAGTTTTCCTTTTCCTTCAGCATGTCCTCAAGGAATCCCATTCCTCCTAAATGATCGCCATAAGCATTCTTCTCCTGACTGACTCCATGCAAAGCTACTCATCACTTTCCTCGTGCTGGTTAGCTGGCACTCAGTGTCTCTGTTACGATAATAACTGGATTCAGAGCTTTCATCTGGAAGATCTCTCTGCACCCTCAGCGTTAGCCGATTAAACCAATCCAGCAACATTCATTGAGATGTGGCAGCCCTTAGTATATATGCTCGAGACAATTAGTAATTGTTTTTAATATGACATTTCTCAAAATTTTATCCATATATATATACTTGTGTATAAGCTGAGTTTTTCAGCATATTTTTAATGCAGTTTTTGTGGTAAAGTTAGGTGCCTCAGCTGATATTCGGATTAGCTTATACTCGAGTATATAGTGTATATAAAATTTACCCCATTACTTCATTCATGTCTCTTACTTTGATAAGTGTTTGCGATCATCACACAGGGTCCACAGATAATACTCAGCATTTTGGACTTCTAAAGGAAGTTAACAGTTTCAATTCAGGATCAAACATGCTCAGGATACAGTTCTTCAATCAGCACTGCCTCACATCAGACATTATTTCAAGAAAGCTTCTCTCCATCTCTGGGTGTCTGAGTTAAGTGGTCCTTGGCGGTGCTCTGCTTGGGCAACTGTTACAAAGGGCTCTTTGCTCTGCTGATATATTCCCACCAAAGGCATCTTGCTCAATCAGTAAGCCAAAGATGCTCAGCTCTCATTTAGTGGGTAGGAAAACTGAGTTTCTTTGATAAGGACTAAGGAGACACCCCGCTCCGCCAGCCCCAAATTTTCCTGCCGAAAGGTACTCAGCTTTCTTTCTCTGTTATCTAAGAGGCCCACCATTCTCTCTCCTGCCTGTGATGGTGCCACTAACCTACCATTGCTTCTTGCCACCATTTACTGCCTCTTGTGCCACAACTCTTTGTCTCCTGGATCTTGGGTCTAGGGCAACTCCGTTCTCTTCATTTTTTATGGTAGGATGATAGAATAGCTCATTTTAAGCCTTGAGAGATGGCAAATCTAACCAATATTTTTGTAAGGGATCCATATACTTTTGGGGCAAAGGTGCAACCAAACAAGAATGCCATGTGTTTAGTTTATGTTTTAGTAACTAATCCAATCCCTTCAGTGGACCATAGGCACCACATGTTAGCCTTGTCTTTTCCAGCCATTTGCTTGGAGTTACAAAGACTCTAGTTAGAAGAACCATACAAAGTGATTCAATGCAATGCTTTGAACCTATTACATTCTTAAACTTAAAAGAAAAAAAAAGGCAATCCCATTGATGTCAAGTTCATTCTGAATGATAGTAGGAGAAAGCAGAATTGCCCCATTGGGTTTCCAAGGCTGTAATCATTACAGAAACAGACTACCACATCTCTCTCCCTGGGAGCAGCTGGTGAGTACAAATTGCCAACCTTTCACTTTGCAGCCAATTGCTTAATCACTGCACCACCATGGTTCCTTTTCTGCCCTTCCATTTCAATTATTCTTTATTAAGTACATTCATCACAACTCCCCTGGAGAATTTACAAATAAATTTCTGCATCCTCATAATAAAATAAAATTTCTGCATCCTCAAATAAATTTCAGAGCCATCCTCATAATCTTTGCTATGTTTGAGCTCAAAATGGTGGATATTGTGTCAATCGATTTCATTTTAGTATCCTTCATTTTCTCTGAGCTTCTGTTCTACTAAGCATGACTTTGTTTCCCAGGAATTGATCATTTCTGATGGCATGTTCAAAGAAAGTCAGCGAATCAATTCAAAGAGAAATGTACAGAGCCAGCATTGCAATTTCTAAGATGGGTAATCTGGTGAGAGGTATTGTAGGAGCAGGGTTAAGACATTCAGATACCATGAGCCAAATAATTCCAGAAATATGCCTAAGCAATTAAAAGATAGGATCTGGAAGAAAACAAGTAAACAGGATTGTTGTTAACCACTGAAGAGTGTTGCCTCCCGGCCTCCACATATCTATCAACTTGGGTAAGCCATGATTCAAAATATTATACAATTATCTTCCAATTTGGGATCTTATGTAATTGTTATTTGTGATATAAATCCTAACGATTGTGTTGTTAATGAGACAGGGAAAATATACAGGACAATGTTATATCTTGAGTCAATCTCTTTTGAGAAATAAAAGTTATTACACAAGTGATTTGAAAGATTTACTACTGCTAGAAAGAATAACTAGATGTGGAACACATTCTTTGACTTAGAATCTTTAGACACAAAACCGAGAGACACACAGAGAACAAGCCTTTCCCCGGAAAGAGTGCTGAATTTGGGCTTCCAGCTTCGTAAACTGTGCGATATCATAAATTTCTATTTGTTAATGCCATTGACCTGGGCTATTTCTGTAAGACAAGGGTTTAAACCCTGGACGAGCGCATACACTGGACTTTCACACAGACTTTCGTTAGAGGCACCTGAATTTGCTGTGGTATGAACTTCAAATCTCATTGCTTTATTATTTCTGCTACCTTAGGGAAAAATAATTATTCCTGCAAGCCCTAATTTCTTCATTGATGAACTAAAGACAATAGCCTTATGCGGGGTTTTGTGAACATAGTAGGAACAGAGCAGGCTCGTAAATATTTGAGTTCTTCCCTCTCATCTAAGGTAAAAGTTACAGTTTCAGTGTATTTAGAAGTAACCCCAATAGCTGGGTTGAGTGTGTAGTAAGAGCTGGGTTGAGTGTGTAGTAAGAGCTGGGTTGAGTGTGTAGTAAGAGCTGGGTTGAGTGTGTAGACGGTATTGACTGCTGTTGCTTTATGCTGTTGAATCAGCTCCGGCTCACAGTGACCTTCCCGAGCAGTACAACTGTCCTTTCTGGTTTCCCAAGCTGCCATCTGTATGGGGTCACTAAGGCGCTCTGGATAAAACAAAAGTTGCATGAACACAACAAAGGAATACTACATGATTAAAAATCAAGCAAGGTGTATACCAAGATTATATCCTCTCACCCATACTTATTTATCTATATGCTCTGCAAATTGTCAGAGAAGCTAGATGATATGAAGAATGGAGGAAAACAGATTAACAGCCTTCCTATGCAGATGACGCTACCTTACTTGCTAAAAGTGCAGAGGGATTAAGCACTTGCTGATGAAGATCAAGAATTATAACCTTGAGTATGGGTTATAACTCAGGGTAAAGAAAACGTAAGTCCTCACAATTGGGCTAACAGATAATAGTGGAGGAAAGACTGAAGTTGTCAAGGGTTTCGTCGGGCTTGGATCCACAATCAGCGCCCAAGGAAGCAGCAGTCAAGAGATCAAATGACACATGGCATTGGGTTAAGTCTGCTGCATATGCCCTCTTTCAAGTTACGTGTTAAAAAGAAGGATACCATGTTGAGGACAAAAGTGCACCAGATCTAAGCGCTGGTATTTTCAATTGCTTCATATGCGTGTAAATGCTGAATATTGAATAAGGAAGACTAAAGAAGAACCAATGTATCTGAAATATGGTGCTAGAAAAAAATATTGAAATTACCATGGACTCCCAAAAGGGCAACCAAGTCTGACTTGGAAAAGTACGGCCAGAATTCTCTTTATAAGTAAGGATGGTCAGACTTTATCTCCTGTGCTTTAGACATACTATCAGGAGAGACCGGGCCCTGAAGAAAGACATCATGATTGCGAAAGTAGATAGGGCATCAAGAGAAATACGCTCAACAAATAGGATTCACAAAGTGGTTACAACAATGGGCTCAAGGTCAGACCAGTCGTTAGGGTGATGCAGGACTGAGTGATGTTTTGTTCTGTTGTATGTATGTTTTTTTCCCATTGGAACCGACTAGATAGTGCTTAACAACAAGAACAACAACGAGGATGATGATCCCTTGTGGCAATGCTGTTTAAGCATTGGCTGCTAAGACAATGTTCAAATTTTAGTCACAGAAACAGTATGCAGGGTAACTATGAGAATCAATTCAGTAACAGTGATAAGTCTTGACAGGTAGAAAAAGACCCCTTGTCGTACAGTGGTTAAAGCACTCAGCTGTAAGAAAAAGGTTGATGGTTCTAACCCACCAGCCACTCTGTGGACGAAAGATGTGGCAATCTGCTCTATAAAGATTGAGAGACTTTGAACCTCTATCGGGCAGCTCTACTGAGTCCTAGCACTCTCACTCACTGCCGTCTAGTCAATTCAGACTCATCACAACCAACAGAAAAGGGGAAAACTGACCCTGTGGATTTGCAATGCTATAAATCTTTAAGGGAGCAGAAAACCTCATCATTCTCCCACAGAGCAGCTGGTGGATTTGAATCAGACTGTGGTTCCAGCACAATGCGTAATCCTCAGTGTTACCAGAACTCCCTACTCTTCCTACAGGGTCACTGTGTGTTGAGATTGGCTCCTTGGTAGTGGGTTTCTGAGTCAAAATTGACTGAATGGCACACAACAGCAGCAATAGTAGGTACAACTACTTTTAGGGGAGTAAATTGGCCAGAAGATGCTGGTGGGTTGGGAATGCTAACTTTTTGTTTAGTGGCCAAGCACTTAACCACTGCACCATTAAGGGTCCTTTTACACTGTCCAAACCCATTGCCACTGAGTCAACAGTGAATCACAACAGAATAGAATTGCTTCATGAGGTTTATAAGATTGTACATTCTTACAAAGTTCACATAGTTCTCTTCCATGGAGACTGCTAAAAAGGAGCCCTGGTGGCATAGTGGATACAAGTGGTTCTACGATCAAGGTCAGCAGTTTGAACCTATCAGTCTCTCTAAGGGAGAAAAACAGGGCTCTTTACTCCCACAAAGAGTTACAGCCTCAGAAACATACAGGGGCAGTTCGTGACCCTGTCCTATAGGGTTGCTATAAGTCTGCATTGATTCCATGGCAGAGAGCAAGAGTGAGAGCAAGAGAGAGGATGCTGAGTTCCAACTGTTGACCCTTTGCTTAGTAACCAATTGCTTAACCCTGTGGCCACCGGGCTCCTCCTATTTTATGAAGTTTTCCATACATACCAGTGGCTAGTTTGTTTTAAGAAAGCATACTTAAGGGATGGTTGAAGACTGGAAATTTTGCACGTTTTTAGGAGCTGCTATATGGCTGCTATTTATGTTAGTGATAATAAAATATTTCTTCATACACACATCCTGAAGTGTGAATGACAACTCAATATATAGGAAACAAAAATTCTCAAAATCGGACCCGCAGACAACGTCATGCTAAATGGAGAAAAGATAGGATATGTCAAGAATAAATTTTACCTGGATCCACAACCAACCCCCATGGAAACAATGGCCCCCAAATCAAATGACGTAGAGCTTTGCAGAACACCGCTTTAACGTGCCAAAGTCCAAAGACAGCTTTTTGAGTACTAACTTGTGCCTCACCCAAGCCATGGCATTTTCAATGGCTTCATACGCATGGGAAAGCTGGACAATGAATAATGAATACTGAAGAAAGACTAATTCATTTGATCCATGGTAGTGGTCAAGAATATTGAAATTACCATGGGCTACAAACAGAATAAGCAAACCTGTCTTGGAAGAAGTACAGGCAGGGTGCTCTTTGGACGGGAGGGGGCAAGGTTTCATCTCCTCTACTTTGGCCACATTGTCAGGAGGGATCAGTCCCTGGAAAAGGACACAATGCTTAGTGACGTGGAGGGTCACTGTCAAAGAGTAAGACCCTTGATGAGATAGATTGATGCAAAGGCTACTACCAGGGGCTCAACATGATAATTGTGAGAATGGCAGAAAATCAAGAAATATTTCATTCTTTTGTACATAAGGCCTCTGTGAGTCAGAACTGACTGGACAGCACCCAAACATTTCCCTCAAAATTTTATCACACCCGTTTAAAGTACCAAGGCTTCATTGTTATAACATGTTCATTAGCCAGAGCAACAGGTTTGACTAAAGAGTTATCCTCTACATTAGATATAAGACATGCATGATGTCTTCTTGAAACAAAGGTGTGGTAGTTACATATCTCTTGTCAATTTAAGTATTAAGAGCGAAAGGGTGGAGTTTAGCCTGTCAATCAGGTCACAACTCAGTGACCTCATTTCGAGCCACTAAGGCAATGGTTCTCAACCTTCCTAATGCTGCAACCCATTAATACAGTTTATCATGTTGTGGGGACCCCCCAAGCATAAAATTATTTTCGTTACTACTTCATAACTGTCATTTTGCTACAGTTATGAATCGGGCGACTCCTGTGAAAGGGTCATTCAACTCCCAAAGGGGTCATGACCCACAGGTTGAGAACCACTGCACTAAGGAGATAACTAGCTTACTGGAGGCAGGAAATAGGCTCACTACCTGGGAGACATTGTAGCTGACAAGACACATGGAAGTAGGCTAGTGCCCTGAGCCGGAGGAGACAGAGACACAAGAAGACCCCTGCCAGCGCTGAGATGCTTACAATGCCACTGGGTCCACAAAACTTCATACCCATTGGCCCGTGATCTTCCTGCATTCAGCATCATTGCACGTGTTTCGTGAGTATGAAGAGGACTTTATCAATTGGTATTGGACATATGGACTTATATCGGACTTATGGACTTGATCGGGACTGGACTGGGATGTTTTAACATTCAAGTGCTCTTGTGTATAAAGCCCTTTCTTATACATATATGAATATCCATGAAGTTGTTTCTCTAGTCTACCAGACTAATACAAAAGCATACTGTGAGCCTGCTTTCCATATCACAGTTGTTGACATTCGGCTTCTTAGACAGTGCTTTTTGGGAGCCAATTGAAATAAGAATGGTGGACACTCGTAGTAATCTGCGAAAAAGCAGCCGTGGTTAGCAATGAGAGCAGAGCAGTTGATCTTCACTCTATCAGCAGATGAAAACACTAGTGCAGGACAAGAGTGAGCTGGCACAATTCAGTGCATCCTCTTAACTATCACAGACAAAGCTCCTAAAAATGTGCTTCTATGCAGGGCATATAAAACATCATAAAGTACTTTCCCCAGTTTATGCAATGTTTTCTAATCATTCACGGAAATTTTCCTCAACAAAAATAACGGGCTCAAGAGAAATGTTTGTTTGTTTGTTTAAAGAGCAACAATCAATGTATTAAATGAGTTTATACTACTGTGTTGTGCTTATTTGTTCATGTATATTTTATTATTTATGTTTTTATTCATTTTAGAGAGAATCATGCTAAAGCCCATGGATCTGTATTTAATGATTTTAAAATGAAAATCCTATTCCTAGTTATATTTTCTATTTTTCTCTTTTTCGTTCTTCTCAATACTTAGTCACTCAGGTGACTGTGATGTGCATGCAATTTTGGAAATTCCCATGTCAATTTTTGTTAGTTTTCATCTATCCTACAGGAACCATTTAGGTGAAAAAAAAAACGAGCGGTTTATTAGAAGGAAGACAGTTCTGAGCTTCTTCTCAAGCTTTGGAGACAGTCTTGAGTACATAAGGAGAGCCCGAAGGAACCTAAATGGGTCATTAGTTGGAAGAAAATGTTTGCAAATTTGGGAAGAGTTCTGAAATCCAACTTGGCCCTCTTTATAATTTTGCCCACAATGTGAGCAAACAAATATGCAAAAGTCCCTCAAGGCTTATGTAAACCGAAATCTACAAATGTCACCGACACAGACAGAATAATTTGGGGGCTCACAATGGCATGGCTCTACACCTGGAGGACCCCTGCTTTATCCATTCTTCTCATACCCATGGCTTCCGCTTCATGTCAGGCCTACACCTTTTCCGTTTACGCCTATGCGGTTAGGGTCCTCCAGCTGGTTCTGTTCCGTTTTCTCCTTAACTCCTTTGCATTTCAAAATCTGATACCTCACTGCAGACTCCTAAACCCATCATACAATGTTTGATCTCTGATGACCTCTTTAATGGTTCCCCTTGTCAAAGGCACACTCACATTTCAGGCATATCGATTTATATAGAGTTCCCAGAACACAACTGATTTCGAAGTAAAAATCAAAATCAAAACTCTATGCTTCCAACCTTGTACTACTTTCTCTTTCTGATCTATCATGGCCATCTGTATAGTTTTTCCTTTCAAAATAATCACTGATCTCCCAGGCCTTTCAGTCATTTTAATCATCCCACTTTTTGTGTTGTACCATGTTTTATTATACTCTGTACCATAGTCTAATTTGGGTACATCGTATTGTACCTCAATAAATGGGTTAAAATGAGTCCATAAATAACAGAAGAATTTCACCATTAAAAACACACTGTGATTTTCATGGTATATATAGAAGTGACATATACACTCATTATGCATACATGTCAAATTGAATGAGATGAGAATACGCTGCATCTTCTCTGCCTCTGGTCTAGCTTACCTTTATTTTTATGAATGGGAGAAGCTGTAAGATATCCAGAAGGCCTAAGAGTATCTTATTGTAATAAAGCAAGTTGCTGCTTTAACGTTTGCTCAAGGAAAAGCATCCTTCAGAGCTCCTCTTTTTGGGTCATTATGGTATCAAGTTATATTGTTGTTGCATGAATCAAGGAAGAATAGTCTGATAATGGAAACACTCAATGGAGGCATTTGCATAACTGCTCTGTTTTGTCGCATTGATAGCAAAAACTCCGAACCTCTTTCATTAAGGCTATTTTTGTACAAAGCATTGTGAATCACACACACACAAAAAGATCTATTTCTCCCTGCAGTCAAATTTTACAGCATCTCAAGAGCCTAGGATATTTTAGTGTGGAAAAAGAGCAGAGGAGAATCAGTTCTCGTAGTGATTGTTAAAATTACAAACATGGTTAGGACATATCACTATTACATAGGGACTCAAACTGATGTTTTTCTAAGTTACCCATTGCAGCCCCATTTCTAGGCAGAAAAGAAAAATTTAAAGTTATGAATATATTGTCATGATAGTATGTTAATTCTTCCCGAAAACACAATGTAAAGATCTGCTCAGTATCTTCATTATATCACAGAAACAATATTAAAGAAAAGAAATAGGATGGTTTGTTTTGAAACATGAGGTTTCCATGAGTCAAACCTCAATATTACCTCGTAGCAAAAGTGACTATGAATATTAAATAAAATATCACTTTCAAACTTGTAGCCTCAATATCATCCACCAGAATAAATCTAGAGGTCTATTATGAAACAGGCTATCACTTATTTTATGCAAGATGAAATTAAAGCTGAGGAAAATGAAAACAAGTCCAAGAGAGCAACAGCACAATTTTGAGTAGATCTCATTCCAGAAACCAGCTCGATCATGCATTTGGAATACTGGACACGAGCTACAGAATATCAGAGCTGTGGGAAGACAGAAAAGGACGTCAGACCTGAAGGGGGAAAGTTATTTAAAATACAGGGGGAACAAAGAACCAAAACAGATGTAAACTTTTCTCAAATGGAGTAGCTAAAAGCAAAAGGAAGAAATGACATCAAAGAATACAACAGATGATTTCAAAGCGTACCCTAAGTCTAAGTAAACTACTACAAAGGAATATGCAAAGGCCTAGAGTTTGAAAACCCAGAGGGAGGGACACACCACCCTTCAGGTTAAATAATTAAAGGGGAAAAAGCCAAATCTTCAGGTGCAATATTGCCTGATTCTTTGAACAAAACAGGGAACAACACAAGCAGCATCAAAAGAAGAGAAAAGAAATACACACCGTGGGTACCAAAAGAACTTATTGTATTGAAGCCCTAGCTGTTCCTTGGTGGAAAGTAAGCCTCCAGGAATTGACAGAATACCAATTAAGACATGTTAATATATTGGATTTCACACTGGAAGGGCTCATTTGTCTAAGTCACAAGAAATTTGGAATACAACTGTATTTATGATGGTGACCCAGTTTATATTACAACAAAAGTTATAAAGTTAATTAATAAAGCAAACAGAAAAGTATCTACCCTTTCCAAAGGCAATAAACACCTAGAATGAATATTTAAAATATGTTTAACTCCTTTATTAAGAAAATTAAAATTTAAAAAACTTCAAGAAGATTAACATTAATGAAGAAATATTTGCCAAATATTTACAGCACAATTTGTTATTTTCTCTTCGTGTTTAAGAAACTCTTCATGATTGTGAGAATATGAATGTATTCTTCTCTATTGTTATTGTTGTTAGGAGAGATCAAGTTGGTCCCAACTAATAACAACATTATGCACAACCGAATGAAAAACTTCCAGGTTAAGCACCATCCTTATAAGCATTGCTGCCTTTGCGTTTATTGGTACAGCCACCATGCCTCACTGGGGACCTTTCTCTTTTTCACAAACCCTTTCTTTTGCCAAGGGTGTTGCCCTTCTCCAGGGCCGAGTTCTTTCTGATAACCCAAAATACTTGAAACGAAGTCTTCCAGTCCTCAGTTCACACGAGGATTCTGACTATACTTTCTCCCAAGCAAGATGCTCTATCAGTTCAGAGATATTCAATATTGTTCAGTATCCCATCCTTCGATTACATCAATTATTCTCCAGTCTTCCCTATTCATTGGCTAACTTTCACACTGATATGAGCAGGTTGAAAATACCATGGCTTGGGTCAGGCACACCTAGTCCTCAAATTAACATCATTTCTCATTAACATTTAGCAAGGTCATTTGCATCAGATTTGCCCATTTTCCATATGGTCTTTGATTTATTGACTAATATGTCCTAGGATATTGATGATGACTGCAAGGGAAAGGAAATCCTTGACAACTTCAATCATTTCTCCTTTTATCAGGATGTTGCTTTATTTGTCAAGTTGTGAGACTATTTGTTTCTTAAAGGTGAGGTATAATTCATACTAGTCTTTGATCTTTCGTCAGAAAATGCTTCAAGTCTTCTTTACTCTCAGCAAGTAAATTGTGTCATGTATTAGTCTAGGTACTTTGGAGAAACAAATCCACAGCAACTCATGTATAAGAGAGAGTTTTATGTAAAGAAAATGTGCATCATGAAAACATCCCAACCCAATGCTGCCCAAGCCCACAAGTCCAACATTAACCCATTAACCCAACACCAGTCCACAAAGTCCTCCACCTCACAAAACAGAGGCAATGATGCCGACTGCAGGAGGAAAGCTGAGTCCGTGAACGTGTAAGCATCTCAGCACTGGCAAGGGTCTCCACACGGCTGCTCCAGCACCCAGGGCTGCATCGGGATAGATCCATGCGGCTTCTCCTTGGGGATGTCTTGGAGGAAGTCAATCTTGCAAGCTGAAGCAGGGAACTGCTAAGGCAGCTGCACCCGATGCAACCATCACAAAACAAGAGACCCGAGAACTAGAAAGGCGAGGCTCACCACCCGTTTATCCCTCTGCCTTTCAATTAGCCCCACATGTGATTATCGGCCAGGCTGGCACAATTAACTAACTCATGTCATCGTACATGAAGGTTGCAAATGAGTCTTCTTCTAACCTCATACCACATTTTCCCCACATAATGCAGCTTCTCAAATTATGTTCTCAGATTGACTTAACTCTGTAAAAAAATATAACTTTGATGCTCACCTTTCTTGATTTTAAACCACATTGTATCTCCTTGTTTTAGTCCAAGGACTGTCCCACTAGTGCAATTAATTGTTCTTGAATTCTCATCCTTTGCAATGTTATCCATAATATAGAAGTATCTACACAGTCAAAGGCTTTTGCATAGCCAATGAAACATTAGTGAATATCTTTAAGGTAGTGCCTGCCTTCAGCCAAGCTTTACCTCTATTAGCAATGATATCATTCATGTCAGACTCTCTTCTGAAATTTGCTTAAAATTCAAGCAACTCACTGTCAATGTAGTGATGCAAGTGTTTTTGAAATATCTTCAGCAAAATTTTGCTTGCATGTGATATTAATGGTGATTTTTTATTATCTCCACATTTCATTAGATTGATTTTCATTGGAATGAACACAAATATGGACCTCTTCTAGTTATGTAGAATGTTCTACATAACTTTTTTGTTTGAAAATAAGTTTTTTCTATCTCTTTTCAATCCTTCTCTATATATTATTTTCTTGTTTTCCTGAATAATAGTATCTCTCATCAAATGTTGAATAGGAGGTATAGTAGCAAACACCTTAGCCTTGTTATTATAAAAAAAAACCCGGTATTTTATTACTTAGGATTTTTTATTTGAGACTTTAAAAAATTGTTTTGGTAGAGATATTATGCAAGGCTAAGTTAGAAACTAGTAGTACAAATCATAGGAAATGTTGTTAAACAAAACTGTTTCTTGACATCTCTCTCCCTCCCCACAGAACTCTGTACTCCTTGGTTAACAGCACCTCAACATGGCAGCTAGGACACCTTGACGGGGCTCAAGTTGCGTTCCTGGAAAATGTTCTTTGTGTTTGGGCTGCTAACCTTAAGGTCAGCAATTTGAATCACCTAGCAGCTTCTTGGGAGAAGGATGAGGATTTTTACTCCTTTGAAAATATAGTCTTGGAAACCCACAGGAGAAGTTCAACCTGCCTATAAGCTCACCATGAGTTAGAACCAATGAGGTTTTATTAGTTATTGTTCTTAATATGATGACTGGCAACCTTAGTAGCACAGTGCTTATGCATAGGGCTGCTAATTGCAAGGCACGCAGTTCGAAACCACAAGGTGCTCCTGGCGGGGAAATGAGTCTCTCTACTCCTGTAAAGAGTTATCCAGACTTAGAGTCTTGCAAACGGGGACAGCTCTACCCTTCTCTACAGGGTCACTGTGAGCCAGCGTGCACTCGATGGCAGTGAGGTAAGTGCAGCGGGCCCGGCTGTCCCTACGCCTGGTACACAGGACTGCTATGAACCAAATTGACTTGGGTTTGGGGTCTTAAGTGTACATATGTTAAACACACGTGGCTTGGAATAAAATGCATGTATGAACTAGAACCCTAATAGCAGTACTTTTTGACTTACCCCCCTATGAGTTTAAGGGTGTTCATTCTATAGCATAATTTACCGAGATTTTTGAGGGTTTTTTTTAAAAATGCTTTTCTGTATCTCGTGTGAATTTATGATTTTACTTCTTTATTAATAGTGAATTGCAACAATCAACTCAAATTAGTTTTTATTGCTAAAATGATACTATTGTATTAAGTTTTAAAAGTTTTCTTTGGGCTTTTTCTACCTAGTCTCCCTACACTCACAAGAGCAAAGGGGCTAAAGTATTTCTATCTGTTCTGTGCATCTGTGCTTTGTCTGTAATGATGAAGCAGGCCATCCCCAAGCCAGGCACAGCCAAGGAGAAGACACCTAGGAAAGATGCCAAGGCCGTGGCTACGGTGGCAAAGCCGGGTAAAGCCAAGAAAGGATCCCCTAAACCAGAAAAGGCTACAAAGGCCCCTTCCGGTGCTGCCAGGCTCAGCAGGAAGTCAACGATCAAAGCTCCTCCCGAGCAGAGGTCTTTCTCTGCAGACCCTCTTCCAGGAGATACGGAGGTCCCCAAGAAAACAAATGCTGGCAGGACGAATTCCAAAGAGAAAGTCTCCAAGGGCAAGAGCAATGCTACTTCCCTGGTACTGAAGAAGGCAGCAGCCACAGCCAAGGCTCCTAAAGGGGCGGCTGCCCAGGGGCCTGGGAAGGAGCCAAAAGCCAAGGCAACAGCTCAGCCCAAGAGTAAGGGCACCACTGGACACCCCCGAGCTCCCACATACCTGGTCAAGAATATCACAGCTCCCAAGGCCCCGAGAAGGCCTGGGCTGCCCGCCAAGGCCCCACCGTCAAAGGTGTCGGTCAAAGAGGAACGAGCTGAGAGCTAGACGCTGGAGCAGGGAGGCTGAGATTCACCTTAAGTTTTTATTCCCCAATAAACCTTTATTCTATTTAAAAAAAAACTACGGAGCCCCTTACGGAGCAGCCGATGCAAGAGAAGCCGTGATCCTCGCCCCGGTTCTGCTGCCCACTGCCAAGCTGCCGCGAGGGAGATGCAGCACGTCTTGTTAGCACCATTGCCCTGCGTTTCCACCAGATGTGCTTTTCTTTAGCTTTAGATATTCCTTTGACCGCATAGTTTGTGAGTTAGGAAAAAAAAAATTAAAAAAAAAAATCTTCACCTCTGTTCCCGGAAAACCCCCTTTACTATGCATTTGAAAGCCCTTGAGGGAGACACCATTATCGAATCCACTAGAATATTGAAGAAGCTGCTCAAGCTCTATCTTGCTTTATAAAGTTGCTCTGAATCTAGATGCCATTTTGGTCTTTGTCTTCTGTAAAATTCCTCCCCCCTCCCACCCCAACTTTTTGTTGTTGTTGTTGAGCCTTTGTATATTTGATTCCTAACTAAAATGGTTCTTTCAATTTTTCTGAATTATGGTTATTAAAAGTTTGGGAATAATATTCTTGATCACCAAGGGAAGAGCTACCAGCTACCAAAAAGAAGTTTTTTTGTGTGTGAATAAACACTGTTTTTGAATAAAGTACGTGTCTTTTAAATATTATGAATATACTGGACTAAATAAATCAGCTCTATATCAAAAACAAAACAAAACAGTGTTTCTGTTCTTTTTTTTTATTATTATAATATTTTATTTCTCAAGGAGTGTTTCTGTTCTTAAGAAAAGTGTAGGTTACATTGAAACTACATTTTCCTTATTTGTTGAAGTTCTCTTATGAACTCACCATGTTTTACTGTTTTCACTGAAGTAAGAATTTTTTTTTAATCTTCTGATTCAATTACTTTATTTTTCGTACTTCAGTCCTGTCATTTATTATAGAGGATATTATCCTTTAATAATATCCACATGTGTAATCTCAAAAATATATGTATTTAGACATAATTTATTCCTGGTATCATTTGTTTACTTCCCTCCTACTTCCTGATTTGATCTTACAAGAAGTTGTCTCTTTTACTAATCTCTTCACAACCTATTTCTTACATAATCAAATGCCTCCGTTTTGGGAGTTGGATTATGAAATATGAATTTGAACATTGCTTTCTGCTCTCCTATTTTCTTTTGTTATTTTTTATGGCTTGTTAAATTCAACATTTAGTCAATTAATTTCTATGAAATTGACTAAGTCCCTCTATGTGTGCTCTTTTACTTCTAGTACTTAATTTCAAATATGATTTCCTCTTTGAGGGATGAGAAGTAAGAGTGCTGTTTTAAAATATTTTAAAAGTGGAATTTTACAAGTTATTTGTGTTTTAATATAAAAACAATTGAATTATCATTTAATAGAGCTACTTCAAAAATAAAAACCCATTGAAATTTGCTGAAATAGTTTTTGTACAACTTGAATAAGATAATTTTTTAAATTGTGAGGCGTGTTTCAAAAAGTTCCTGGAAAAATTCTATTTTCTTTTCATTCCATTTTTCCACGATCTTTTTGAATCCCCCATGATAGCATGTCAGCTGGGAGATAATATGTTCCTGATTTTCTCACTGCCATCGAGTTGATGCTGACTCAGTAGAAACCCTGTAGGACAAGGTAGAGCCGTGCCTGTGCGTTTCCAGGATCACAACTGCTAATGGGCGTAGCAAGACTGTCTGTCTTTCTAATCGCCGACCTTTAGGATCGCAGCCTCACATAACCCACTACACACCAGGGCTCTCCGTATTGCTGTTGTTGGGTGCCCTCAGTCTTAACTCCCAGCAACCCAAGCGCAACAGAAGAAAACCCTAGGCAGTGACTGTTGTGTTTGAGCCCATTGTTGCTGCCACGGTGTCAAACTATTTTTTTTATAATCATTTTATTAGGGGCTCATACAACTCATCACAAGCTGTACATACGTCATTTGTGTCCAGCACATTAGTACATATGTTGACGTCATCATTCTCACAACACCCACTTTCCACTTGAGCCCTTGGTGTCAGCTCATTTTCCCCCTTCCTCCCCACTCCCCCCTATTCCCTACCCCCTGATAATTTATAAATTATTATTATATTATCATATCTTACCCCATCCAACATCTCCCTCACCCACTTCTCTGCTGTCCGTCCCCCACAGAGGAGGCCATATGTAGACCTCCTTGTCATCTGTTCCCCCTTTCTCCCTCACCCTCCCGCCATAGCCACCCTCACCACTGGTCCTGGGGCGTTCATCTGTCCTGGGTTCACCATATTTCCAGTTCCTATCTGTGCCAGTGCACATCCTCTGGTCCAGCCGGATATGCAAGGCAGAATTGGGATCATGGTAGTGGGGGGAGGAAGCATTTAAGAACTAGAGGAAAATTGCACATTTCATCATTACTACACTGCACTCCGATTTGCTCCTCTCCTCCCCGCAGCCCTTCGGCAAGAGGATGTCCAACTTCCCCCGATGGGCCCTGGGTCCCCACTCTGTACTCCCCCTCATTCACAATGTTATGATATATATTTTTTTCAGTTCAAACCCACCAGCTGCCCCACCCAAGAAAGATGAGGCTATGTGTTCTAGTAAAGGTTTACAGCCTCAGAAACCCTGTATGGGGTCACTATGGGTCAAAGTCGACCCTGTGGCAGTGATTTGTTTTATTTTTTGAAACAAGTGTGAGCTAATTCTGAATGTACAGTGGTTCAAACCTATTATATGAATGATTACTAAACTATATGCTACATTGACTTCATCTTTACGGTTTAAATAGGTTATGAGACAGGCAAGAAATTGTACTTTACATTCTATCATTTTGAGGGGAGCTCTTACTGTAAAATAAGGTCTATTTTAAACTACATTACTTGATATTTGTTGTTATTTTTGCTGTTTTGATTCTTTTAAAAATTATCAGTTGATTTTTAAGGAGAGATCTGTTTTTGTGAGTTGTGTATGGCCCTAAGAGAACCCTTACCTGCTGAAAATTGAATCTGTGTAGATTTTATACCCTCAAATTTTTTAATTTACTCTTTTTGGAAATTGTACCTTGCATATATCAATGTATTCATCATTTGGTTTAGATACTATCTTATTGCTTCGCTTTTCTTATGCAAATATGTTATATCATTTTCTGAATGACACGAGTTTTTGTGACCCTTAAAATAATCCCTCAGTTGTTGAGACTTGAAGAAACCTTTTTATTTTCACAATCCTTCTGAATATACTATTTTGTTATTTTCACTGTTACAGTAAAATGGCTTTTTTGCATCCCTTGAGATAAATAGGGAGAGAATTAGTTGAGATGAACAGATATTGGATAATTCAACTCACACAGCATAGTCATGGTTACCATCAATATACTATGGCAAACGTGCCACCCAGCCCTCAAAAAATATATAGTTTTAAGAGTGTGGGTTGACTATTTTGTTAACACGTTCCCCATGAAGTCCATGATTAACTAGGAAACACCATCTTATCGACATTCATTAAAATTAATATAGCATGAGAGGGTGTGGCGCAAGATGTCATAGTAAGTAGAGATTCCTGACTACTCTTCCAGCAACTAACCCACTTAACAATGAATATAAACAGACACAAAATGAGATTCAGAACTCTGAGTAGCAGCTGAGGTGTTAGAGAGCTGGGTGGGATGCAGACGCTTGTACAGGGAGGAGCAGGGATGGACAGAAACTCAGAAAGACAGCCTGCTGGCAGTATCGTATTCATTCCTCACAGGTATCTTGGAGTGGGGCTGGTAATCCCCAAACAGAGTGCACAGAAATGGAGCTATATGAGCAAACAGGAGCCCTGTAAAACATATGGCAGCACACAGTGGTCACGAGAGTCCACACTCTGTGCAAAGGTTGTTGGTTTTAGGAGTGATCAAATGGGTTCCAACTCATAGCAACCCTGTGAGCAACAGGAGAAACAACTGTTGCTTCTGCCCCATTCTTACAACTGTCCTGTTTAAACTCTTTGCTGCACCCACTGTGTCCATCTATCTCCTGGGCAGTCTCTCTATTTTTTGGTGGCCCTCTACTGTATCAAGCATGATGTCCTTTTCTAGACTGGTCTCTCCCAAAAGCATGTCCAAAGTACAAGGCACAATGTACTGCTTGCTTCTAATGAGAATTCTGGCTGTACTTTTTCAGAGAAATCTATTTGTTAGTGTCATGCATTTTCAATATTCTTCAACAGCACCGTCATTTAAGTGCATCAATTCTTCTGTGGTCCTCCTTATTGCTCCAACTTCCACATGCTTATGAACTAATTGAAAATGCTATGGCTTGGAGCAGTGCATATCTGCCAGCACATACAAAAAAATGACATCCTCATATTTCAACACTTCAAAGAGGTCTTGTGCAGCACACTTCCCTAACATAATACATCATTTTATTTTGTGACTGCTACAAAATTAAATTCTTGACACCTTCTATTGTGTTCTTCATTTATGTGATGCTGTTATTGGTCCAGTAGTGAGGATTATTTTTTGTTTCTTTTCATTGATTTGTAATTAAAATGGGACAAAGAAAACATGTGATGCTGCAATAGAGTGCTGTTGAATTTTGCTGACAACGTCCTGGTACAGATGGAGAGGCCCACAAACAGATACCATGTGTTACTAGAGGACAGCTTGTGAAGGGTTGTTCATGAGAGGAAGACATATAGAAAAGGCTCCACCTTTGCCACAAGAAAGCTGAGCTCACTTTTTACAGAGACATGTGCAAACAACTAAACCACCCTTCCCATGCATGTTGAATTCCTGAGATTGAGCATCCAGAATTCCTAAATCAACACTGACAACCACCTAAGGATAAATTGTCCTCTAGTGGTACTCAAGAGATGATCTCAGGAGTGCTGGGAGGCTAGTAGACCTTCCACATGATATTACTGCAAAGGATAGGAGTCCCTGCTGAGAAATACTGTCAAATCTCTGTCCTATCAGGTAGCTGGTCAATGTGCCTGAGGTAGTTAGTTTATTGTGCCAACCTGGCTGATAAACACATGTGGGGTTATTGAAGGGTGGAGGGATAAATGGCTCATTGAGCTTCACTTTCTAGTTCTCGGGTCTCTTGCTTTCTGATGGTCGGACCAGGGTGCAGCTGCCTTAGCCAGATTCAGCTGGCAAGGCTCACTTCCGGCAAGACCTCCCTGAGCAGAAGCCGCTTGGACCTATCCTGATGCAGCCCTGGGTACTTGAGCAGCCATGTGGTGACCCCTGCCAGCGCTGAGATGCTTACACATTCACTGATCGGCTTTCCTCCTACATTCAGCATCATTGCATCTGCTTTGTGAGATGGAGGAGAACTTTGTGGACTGGTGTGGGATATATGGGTTAATGTTGGACTTGTGGGCTTGGGTAGCACTGGGTTGGGATGTTTTCTTGATATGCACTAAGCTTTATATAAAACTCTCTTTTATACATGAGTTTCTGTGGATTTGTTTCTCTAATGTACCCAGACTAACACGATGCCTTTCAATTGGCAGTTGGACTCATGACCCTTGTACAACCAGGATAATCCTCTTAGCAAAAAATTCGGAACACAAACAAAGCTACAGATCTTTAAGTAAAAAATAAAACAACAACAATCATAGAAAGCAAAGATAAAAACAATGGCCCAACCCCAACAAAAATTAGTAAAACATACACAATCACAAGATGCACCAGTAAAAAAAAGGATGAAGATCAGGAAATATATTCTATGAAGGTCAGAATTATGTACCGAAGTAATAATTTCCTTACTATGATGCTAAATATGTGATAAGAAAACAAACAGTGGAAATCAGGGGGAAATGGAAGAACAAAATGAGAGACAATGTAAATTTGAAAACATGAAAAGAGTCAGTGGAGAGTTACTGAGAAAGCAGAATGAAATCATTAACTTGGAAAAAGCAAAAGAAACACTCAACAAGAATGTATAGAAGATAGAATAAATTTACTAGAGGTAGAATAACATTACTTATAAGGAGAAAAGACCAAATAAAAATGAACAAATCCCAAAAGAAATGTATTTCATTTATGGAATTTAGCATTAAAATCACACAATATGGTCAAATGGACTTCATACCAGTATTACAAGTACGTTTCAAAATTAGAAAATCAATTAATATAATTCGCCACACAAATAAATCAAAGAATAAGAATTACAGATTATATTAATTGATATTAAAAAGACATTTGATAAAATTCCAACTCCTTCCCAAATAAAAGCACGGAGCATAATAAAAACAGATAATGAGTTTCTCGACATAATTAATCTCCTATGTGCAAAAACAACGGTCAAAATTATACTCAATGGAGTGTAATGGAAAGTCTTCCCTTTGATTAAGGAGTGAGACAAGAACACCCATTATCACTTTTCTTTCTTCTCCTTTTCCTTCTCCTCCTCCTTCTTCTTTTTTAACTGGGGGCTCTTACAAATACTATAACAATCCATATGTACCACTGTTGGTTTCAACAATTTCCAAACATTATCTTTCACTTGAACCCTTTGATATCAGTTGCTTTTTTCCTTTTCCCGCTACCCCACCCAGCCACCCCGACCACCCCTTAATAGATTATGTATTGTTATTATTATTTATAGATATCTTAAACCAGCCATTATATTCCTTCATGAATTCCTTCACGGATATCATGGTATTTGTCCCCCTCAAGGGGGTTATTCCGCCATTATTGCTGTCCATTCCCCCTAAGCCCCCTTTCCTCTCCCTTCTCTTCCCCTACACTCCTGGAATCACTGCTCACATTACTGTTTCTGATGGGGTTTGCCTATCATGAGTTCTGTATATTGAAAGTTCTTGTTTATGCTGCTGCATGTACACAGGTCTAGCAGGATTTGCCGGATAGTACTGAGATCATAATAGTTAGGAGAGGGAGGATTAAAGGACTAGAGAGTGCTGTATGCTTCGCCAGTGTTAAACTGCCCTCTGGGTGTATTTTCTTTTTTATGCAGCCCCTCTCTGCAGGAATATCCAATAATATACAGGTGGGATCTGGGTCTCTACTTTGACCCCTCTCCATCACCTCAATGAAATTTATTTGTTTATTTTTTGAACATCTGATGCCTGCTCCTGTCAACACCTCATGATCACACAGGCTGGTGTGCTTCTTCCATGTGGGCTTTGTTGATTCCCGGTTAGATGACCACTTGTTTGACTTCAAGCTTTTAAAACCCCAGATACTATATCTTTTCATAGTTGGGCACCATCTGCTTTCTTCACCACTTTTTCTTATTCATCCATTTTGTCTTCAGTGATTGTATTGGGGAGGTGGGCATCGCCCAGTGACACATTATTAGAAAGAAGTGTTCTGGTGTTGCGGGAATACTGAAGTAGAGGCCCTGAGTCTGTCTTCTACCTCAATGTATTGCCATATAAATATATACACATAGTCCAACATCCCTATTTTTATGCATTAATATATTTACATATGTACATGTCTATGTTTATACCTCTATGAATGGTTTTGCTTCCTGGTCTTTCCTCTATTTCCTTTTGCCTTACTCCTGCCCCACTATCACGCTCACCCCTTGTTTGTCTCTCAGTAATTCCTCTCGGCTAGAGTACAGTTGCTCCAACACCACCAGGAACTCTACACACTCCTCGCTGTTGACGTTAGATCCCTAGTTGTTCCCCTGCCCATGATGTTATTTGCTCCCCACTCCCCCCCCACCACTTCCCTCCAGTCCCCCCAGAACCTTCAGTCCCACTGCTTTCTCCTTGGGCTTGCTTCTCATGCCTATCTTTTATAAACAGGTAAACCAAAAACAACAAAGACTAAACACCAACAAACAAACACACCCTATACATAGTTCCAGGTCTGTCCGCTGACCTTTATGACTATCTCCCCACGGGTCCAGTGGGACTCCGGGCACTACCCCTCTGAGTCTCAAGTGTCAGGATTCCTCAGGGGCTTCATGACTTTTCTCCCTTTGCTGGTCTGTTATATCCCCTTCTTGGTTCACCAAACATTATCACTTTTCTTACTTAACATTGTTCAGAGATGGGGTTACTTCCCAATACTCACCCTCAGGAAGGAAGCAGAGAAGGCATGGGTGCTATTGGAAAGTGTGGTGGAGAAATTAAGTGGTGCCATCTATCCCTTAAACTAGTGCCTGGGGTCTTAGAAGCTTGTTTCTGAACAAGCAGCCATCTAAGTGAGTTGTCAACAAAGACCACATGGAAGAAGCACACCATCCTCAGTCACCAAAGCACTGTAAATCATATAATCCGAAGTCAAAGGAGGGAATAGTATCAGAGCCTAAATTGTGAGTATTTGGTTTTGCAGAAGGATATGGATCGCAGTGGGAGCCCAAGACACATTGCGCGATCTAAAGAGGAAATAAGCCTCTGGTGATTTTCCTCTACCCATAGTCAAGAGATGGGAAGAAAGTGGTTCCGAAGCAGAGTGCACCAGAGAGATGGAAGATCAAAATGATCACCCTGACTTGATCTGTCAAAACCGTGTCAATGGATCCTCCCTCAGATGCACATTCTTTTAAACATTTTCTGTATTTTTTCATTTTTGTTTGTTCATATTGGGGTTTATCTCAGATGTGTTATGTCATAGGGAGTCACCCTCTTGAATTTTTGTTGTATGTTTTTCTGTTTTTCGGTATATGAAACCCAGAATTGGTGAAGCTATAGGTAGTAGGGACAGCAAGTAGAATAAGGGTTCTGGGGGGCCGGTTTGATGGAGGGGGCGGGGTGGGCAGGTTAAAGGGAACTGGTGTCAAGGAGTTCAAGAAGAAAAATAATGTTTTGAAGCTGATTGTGGTAGCAATTGTACAATGATGCTTGGTGTGATTGAACTATGGAATGATATGAGATCTGTATTAACTCCCAATAAAATGGTTTTGAGAAAACTGAGGTTCTGCCTCCATAAAGCTTAACACCCATGGAAGTCCTATATAGGCCCTATATGTATCAGAATCAACTCATTGGCATGGAATTTAGTTTTGGAGTTTTATTTAAAATTGTACTGGAAATAATAGCTAGAGAAATAAAGCAAGCAAGAGAAATAAAAAAGCATCTAAATTAGAAAGAAAACAAATAAAGCTATCTTTATTTGAAGATGATACTGTATTATGCAAAGCAGACCCTAACGTATCCACAAGAAATTGCATTCTTTACTAAAATGGAAAACCTATTAATCAGCTTGATCTGGAAGAGAAACACTGAGTAAGCAAAGCAATATTGAAGAAAAAGAACAAAGAAGTGGGCCCAATATTCCTTAATATCAAAACACACTTTATATGTATTATAATCAACAGGCCTGATATTGGTAGATCAGCAGAGTAGAAATGAGAAATCAGAATTAAACTCCGCTATCTTGGACCACTGGTTTTTTATATTGGCTAAAATGTAATTAATGGGACAGAAACCTGGCATCACAAGACAATAAATGATGCTGGCAAAACTGGGTGTCCACTTGAATAAAATGAAACAGGACCTATGGCCCACACCAGACACAAAAATCAACAGAATATATAGCAATTTATAAATATTAAATCATAAAATTTTGGTAAAACAAGAGGAAATGATGGATGTAATCTTTAGTGAAAATAGAATTTACATTGCAATAAACACATGGACATAAAAAGACAAAATATTTAAATAGGTCCTCATAAAGAATAAAAGTTTATTTTCACTAAAAAGAGAAACAGAAAACCTACAGATGGGGGTGGGGCGGGGGAGATATAGGGAATGATTTATCCAATAAGGATTTAAAATCTAAAACCTGGAGAACATTGTAACAGCTCAAAAGAAACAGAAAAGAAATGTAGTACAAAATGGGCAAAATACCTGAACCGAACTTTCATCAAAAAGAACACCCTAACAAATGGAAAGACAATCAAAACCATTAGCAGTTATAGAGAGGCCAATCAAAACTACAAAGATCAGAACAAAACTCAAAAAACCCCAAACCCACTGTCGTTGAGTAGAGCTTGACACAGCAACCCCGAGGCTGTAAATCTTTTTTTTTTTTAAGTGACAGACAGGATTTATTTTGATTTCTCCTAAAGGACCCATAGCTCACAATGGATGGATGGATGGATTGTGATGAAAGCTGTACGAGCCCCTAATAAAATGACTAACAACAACAAAAAAAGAACCAATAGCTACAAGTCCACGAGTCTGTAACAATCCCGTTTTCTGTGCTGCAAACCCAAGTCTCTGACCAGTAAACAGTTCAGTCAGCACTCAAACAGAGGCTGTCAATCTTTATGGCAGTAGATGAGGAGCTGATCCCAAGGGCTCAAGCAGAAAGAAAATGTTTTGAGAATGAGGATGGCAACAAATGTACAAATGTGCTTGGCACAATGGAGGCATGTATGAATTGTGATAAGCATTGTATGAGCCCCAAATAAATTGATTAAAAAAAAGATTTTAAGAAAATACAAGCAACTGAAAAAAAAGAAATGAAAAAGAAAGAAAGCCTTAATGTTCTTGCAGGGAGAAGCTGCTGGGTTTGAACTATAGACCTCATGGTTAGCAGTGCTGCAAGGGTGTGGGGAACCCTCATCCATTGCTGCTGAAACTACAATGGCACAACTATTATAGAGTACAATACGGTGGTTTCTTAGAACATTCAAAACAGAACCCCTAATCTCACATTCCCACTCATAGGTATTACCTAAAGAACTGACTATAATCACTGGAATAATGTTCATTGCTGCTTCAGTCACATTAGCAAATCAATGGAAACTAAAGTTCCCATCAATGGATGGATGGGGAAACAATGGATTACTAAACTGTCGTAAGTAATAATCATCTACCGTTTATTGACCTGCAGGGCAAGATACTAGGTGAAGCATATAATGACCAATATTGTGTGATCACTCTTACAGAAGAAGACCAGGATAGACAGTTATAGAAAGACCAAAATCCATCAGTAGTTTCCAGCAAAGGGGTGGTGGAGAAATTAATCTTTATATGGTAGAGAGTTGTTACTTTTGGTGATTGGAAAACTTACCACCAAACGAGACTGTGTTGTTGCAGTAACAAAATGAGAGAAAATTGAAAACAAGAAAAATAAAATAATAAATCATCTTTTGAACACATGCTTTTAAAAAATTGGTGTGTGCATATGTGAGAAAAAAATCTGTGTTGCTATGTTTGCTAGGTTCCGTCCAGTTGGTTCTGACTCATCACATCGTTATAAACAGAAGAATGAAACACTGCCTTATCCGGTCACAGCCTTACAATTATTTGGCTGTTTGAGCCTATCATGCTGAAGCCACTGTGTCAATCCATCTCACTGAGGGCTTTCCTCTTTTGTGATGCCCTTCTATTTTACCAAGCATGGTGTCCTTTTCTATGATGGGTCTCTCTTGATACCACGCCCACAGTACATGAGACAAAGGCCGGCCATCCTCTAAAGAGCATTCTAGCTGTACTTCTTCCAACACAGATTTGAGTGTTCTTTTGATGGTCCATGGTACTTTTAATATTATTTGCCAACACGATAATTTAAATGCATTGGTTTTTCTTTGGTCTTCCTTATGAAGCGTCTAACTTTCCCATGTATATGAGGCAAAATATCATGGTTCGAGGAAGGAGCACCTTAGTCCTCAAAGTCACATCATTCTTTCCCACACTTTAAAGAGATCCCATGCAGCAGATTTCCCCCAGGTTGTACATCTTTTTATTTCTTGACAGATGCTTCCTTGAGCATTGGTTGTGGATCCAGGCACAATGGAACCCTTGACAGTTCAATCTTTTCTCCATCGGTCATTTGTCCAGTTGTGAGGATTTTTCTTTTCATTCCATTGAATTGTAATCCATATTGAAGGCTGGAATCCTTGATCTTGATCAGCAAGTATTTCAAGTCTTCATCACTTTCAGCAAGCAAGGTTGTGTCATCTGAATATTGCAGGTTGTTAATAAGTCTTCCTCCGATCTTCACACAGCATTCTTCTACATATAACCTAGTTTATCTGACTATTTGCTAAGCATTCACATTGAAAATGCATGGTGACAGGATGCACTCCTGATGCACACCTTCCCTTATTTTAAACCATGCAATATTCCCTTGTTCTGTTCCAATGATTGCCTCTGATCCATGTCCAGGTTTTCCAGGGGCACAAGTAAGTGTTCTGGAATTCCATTCTGGAATCTACAGGTACATGTAAATAAAAATATGTGGCTACAAGCACATAGAGTCATTGAAGACACAGATTCAGATACTCATCAGAGTCACGCGCCTTCTAACTGTGGTTTTCTGGATTGGAAAGTTTAAGACAATATTCTCATGGGGTAATTTTATCAATGAGCTTAACTTATTTCACAAAAACCATGATCTATAATCTTATGAATTGAGCAGGGTCTGAAGTCTAAAAAGCTTGAGATGTGGCATCTTAGTTAGAACTGTAAGTTTCAAAGATCAACTACACAGCTCTATTGACCAGGAGCAAAACAGTAAGAAGGTAACGAAAAGTGCAGAGAAGAAACACGTCTTCAAAACCACAACCTCACTGACTCTAAGAAAGAATTAGATGGTGTCTGGCTGCTGCCACAGGTCATTCTGACCAATGTCACAATAGTTGATTCTGGATAGGAGAGAAACTTATAGAGCAGAACCAAAATTCTTATTAGACTAAAAAGAAAAAAACCCAGACAAAATGGGACAGTAGAGAACACAGAAGACTCCCTCAAGACCACTGGCTTGCAACATTCTTTAAACCTAAACCCCAAGCCTATCCGTTGAGATCATCTTTCGGCGAAGGGGTAGAGTGACATGTGAAATAAAGAATATTACCTTAAGATTAACAACCTGTGCTATGCAGGTAACACAAACTGGTTTGCTGAATGTGAGGTGGACTTGAAGCCATTGGTGATCAAGATCAATGCTTGTAGCCTTCAGTATGGATTACAATTCTAAGCAAAGAAAACCAAAATTCTCACAATTAGACCAGTAGGTAACACCATGATAAACAAAGAAAAGATGGAAGTTGTCAAGAATTTTGTCTTGGTTGACCCACAATAAATGCTCATGGAAGCAGCTATTAAGAGATCAAAAGATGCATAGCATTAGGTTAATCTGCTGCACCAGACCTCTCTGGATTGTTGAAAAAGCAAGGAGGTTACTCTGAGGATGAAGGTGCACCTGACCCAAGGTATGATAGTTTCAATCACCTCACATGCATGTGACTATCAGACACCGGATCAGGAAGACTGCATTGGAATTACGGTGCTGGCAAAGAAGACTGAAAGTGTTATGGACCACCAAAAGAACAAACAAATATGTCTTCAACAGCCAAAACTTTCCTTGGAGGCAAGGATGGCGAGACTTCATCTTCTGTACTTTGGATATGTTATCAGGAGAGACCAGTTCCTGGAAAAGAACATCATGCTGGGTAAAGGAGAGGGGTAGGGGGAAAGAGAAGCCTCTGATCAGATGGTTTGACACAGTGGCTGCCACTAGGAGCTCAAAACTTAAGACCAATTGTGAGAATGAAACAGGGCAGGGTAGTGTGTCATTGTTGCACCTAAGGCCTCTCTGAGCTGGAACCTATGCAATAGCATGCAACGACAACACCCATAAGACTGATGCCCACCTTAAAAGCCACCAGGATGAAATACAAAAAGGCAATTATGTTTCAAAAATGAAGTTGAGGAGATCACGAGACAGGGAAATACTGCAATATTGGAATAGAACGCTGGAAAAAGAAGAAACAGCACAATTAAGAGAACGCTGACACATTGTGATAAATGTAACTAATGTCACTGGAAAATTTGTGTGGAAATGCTCAAATGGGAGCCTAGCCTGATGGGAACCTTTCACTAAAACTCAATAAAATGAATTTTTAAGAAGATTACTATGACACAGATAGAAATAAAATTCAGAAAATATGTTCAGAAGATGATAAAAGTCCATGCTGAGGATTAAACATGATATGATTGATTTCTCTCTTTTTCTTTCTCGAGCATCTTTAAATACTTCATAATGTTTTCAGTCTCTGCCATATCACAAAAATTTTGTGATATAATCCAACTCTACTATATTAATTTTGTCTCATAGATGACCTATAAGATAGAGTAGAATTGCCCCATCGGGTTTCTTAGACTAGACAGCAAATCACTGTCTTTCCTCATTTGGAATGACTGGTGAGCTAGAACCCACTGCTGGTTAGCAGCCAAACACTGAACCACAAGGGCAGCTTTATATATATATATAAATCCACAATGCACATCAAACTCAATGCCATCAAGTTGAATATATATATATATATATATATATATATATATATATATCTCCACATTGCACATCAAACTCAATTCCATCAAGTTGAGTACAATTCATAGCGACCCTATAGGACAAGGTAAAATTGCCTCTGTGGGTTTCTGAGTCTTTAAGATTTTAAGGAAGTAGAAAGCTTCATCTTTCTCCCCGGTGTGCTCAAACCATTGCCCGTATAGTTAGCAGCCCAACTTGAAAGCCAGTGCTCACCTGGGCTCCATTTTATGATATAGCATCATATAATTATTGCCATTCCTCATATACTTGGACATTAGTACAAACTCCAGAGAAAGTACCTTTTCTCAATAAAATGAAAATTATGAAAATTTATAATTTATCAAGGGTTCATGAGGGAGGGAGGGAAAAAAGCGCTGATACCAAGAGTTCAAGCAGAAAGAAATGTTTTGAAAATGATGATGGCAACATATGTACAAATGTGTTTGATACAATTGATGTATGGATTGTGATGAGCTGTAAGAGCCCCAATAAAATGATTTATTAATAAAAATGTAAAAATTACGAAATATTAAATATAAATTATAAACAATGTAAGTAGAGGTTTCAGTTGTAGGCTGATTCTTTATAATAATTTAAAATTCAGTATTGATAACATTAAAGGAAAGCCACCTTTAAAGGGTCAAAATAAATGCATTTTGTGTCAAGCCAGTGCACTTCAGTTACAAACTATTTAAGAGGGAAAAGGCAAGCTTTCTAGTTATTTTATTTTAAATATACATTCCAAAGTATATATTATGTTTTATATACAATTAAGAAAATTAAATAAGTTTACACAGTGAATGCCAAGGTCAATAGAGGCTTTAAAGCCTTTGTATTACCATCAGTATCACTAATTGGAACGTAAATAAACATGGATTAACATCTTGTCATTGGATTCTCTTAATTAATTGCACTTCCAGCATATTATGTACCTCTGACTGAAAAATTAACAACTGGATAAAGATAAATGTGAGGACGCCTACATAATTAAAAGCTATACCAATAAAAAAAGAATAACAAGGATTCTGTGTTTTTAGGATGGCGTGTAAAGGTTCAGATCAGAAAGATTTAATACCTCTAGAATACTAAAGGTGCTCTGTTCCAGTCAGGTGAAAAGTTGAATGGAAATTGCAGCGTATGTTGTAGGCTCAGACTTGAACTTAATGCAATTTCGGGAATACTTTGACCAATTTTAAATCAGTGGAAGTGACAGCGGGAACTTGGATATAGATTTCATGTGGACAACCTAGTTTGATTCATGCCCAATGCACTTTATGTACATAGATAGCCACCACCCATTGCTAGGGGAAGTTTACCAGCTGCTGCAATGCTAAGTGAGCATGAGAGATGAAGGAGGCTAGGCATTGGACTGCTAACTGCAAGATCAGCTGTTTGAAACCCCCAGTGGATCCACAGGAAAAATATGAGGCTTTCAATTCCTTGAAAAGCTTATGGTCTTGGAAACGCACAGTGACAGTTCTACTCCATCTTACAGGGCCGCTAGGAGGTGGAAATGAATGGATGACAGTGCATGCATGAGAGAGTGATGGTAAGCAGGTTTCAATGGCATGGATCATGGGAATCGTATAAAGACTAGAAGGCATTGCTCTTCCTTGCTCATGGGAGTTGCTCCGGCAACTCAACCTATTATTGGAGCAAAGACCTGTGCTGAAAGGGGGTGAATGTGTGTCCCTGATACAAATTATAGAGACAATAGAATACCTGGTTTTATATTGAATTTCAATTTCTGAGTTTGAGATATTGAATTTTTCTATTTATTTCTAAATGAAATGATACAAATCATGGAAAATAATCTTCTAGGCAAAGCAACAAAATCCAAAATAAACACCAAAGCTACTGTCTGCTCTTTGCATCTTAAGGCTGTCTGAGCAGTCAGTCAACAAACCTCGTGATGTTTCCTCCTTATACCCATCGAGCTTCACTTTTTCAGTTAGGACTTGTCTGGTTCGTTGCCTCATGACTTTTCTCCAGAAATGGACTTTGATCACTTTTTTTATAGTAGCTTCTTAAATAAAATGGTTCCTTCTACTTTACTAAATGTACATAAACATTCTTTTCTGGTATTATAGATAAAGCTTATACAATTTGGAGATAACTGATATTGACCTAGATTGATTTTTAAAACCAGCTGTCTGTCAATAGAACATAAATATATTTAACTAACTCAACATTTAAAAATTTTATTAACAGGGGTAAATCATTATGACCCTGAAAACAAGGAAGCTAGTAGGCAATGATTAAAACTGGTATGGAAACATATCTGTAGGATATCAATGTAGGAGTGTAAGTTAAACATATTGCTGTTAGGGTTCCTGTCTATACATTCACGAGTTTATTCTAGTACAATATGTTTAAGCATGTCTCTCAGAGATCTGTGGAAAGCTGCAAATGAGTTCTCTCAGCAATACACTTTTCTTAGTCTCATTAGGATGTCTTTTAGGAAAAGTTCCAATCAGAAACTGGCTTCTGAAGGAATCTGTTGGGCCAGATGGTAAATTCCAAGCGGAGAGGTCAGCTGAGAATGTTGTGGAGACTAATTGGCAAGGGGCGGGGTAGGTACTTGAAAGGGATAATCTTAATAGGTTTGAAGGACACAGGACATGGATGGGGTTTTAGTATGAAGAAGTTTAATAAACACTGAAAACGGTCTTTGTGAGAAAAAGGCCCAGGCAACTGCACCGAAGAATTATTTTCTATCATTACAATGCACCTGCTTTTTCTCCAGAAGTAGCCAGGGCTTTCCTGTGAGAATTGTGTTGGAAAACCTTCCCCCATACATCCTGATCTTGCCATTGCAGATTTCTTTTTGTTCTCCAAGAACATTTAAAGGGGCACGACAGAGTCTCTGCGGGATGCTCAAATGGACGTTTTAACATGGTGTAAGTTGAATAATGCAGATTTATTTGGAAAAAATGTAAGGGAAATGGAAGCATCACCCTCAAAACTGTGTATACCTAATGACAATGAGGACACGAAGGAAGAAAATGCTCTAAAGTTGATAGTGGTGATGATTGTGCAACTCTTCTTGATATGATTGAACTATTAAATTGTATGATATGTAAATTATATTACAATAACACCGTTTTTTTAAAGGTGTGTAGACCTAGATGGAGGATGCGCTGAGCAGCAGTGGCTTCACTTTTCAATATTTTTCCAAAAAAACATCACTATGATTTTGGTTCAGTACTATGTGACTTAGCGTCCTACGGCTTTCTCTTTTAACATCTCATGGGAGTACAGGTGGTAGTGATATTCTCAGGGAGGGAGTGGGAAACGTTATTGTTGCTGTTGTTCTTGTTAGGGTCTATCCAGTTGGTTCCGACCCATTGCAACCCCATGCACCAGAGAATGAAACACTGGCCAATACTGCGCTAGTCTTACAGTTGCTCCTCTGCCCGAGCCCATTGTTGCAGCCATTGACTCAGTCCATCTCCTCGAGGGTCTTCTTTTTCGTTGCCCCACCTCTCCAGCAAGCATGATGTCCTTCTCTAGCACTGGTCTCTGCTGACGAGATGCTCAAAGTATGTAAGGCTGAGTCTCACTATTTTTGCCTCTCAGGAGAGCTCTGGTCCTACTTCTTCCAAGACAGATCAGTTTATCCTCCTAGCAGTTCATGGTACATTCAATTTTCTTCTCCAGTACCATAATTCAAAGGCACTGATTCTTTTTCAATCTTTCTTATTCAATGTCCAACTTTCACATGCATACGAAGCAATGGAAAATACCATAGCTTGGGTCTGGCACACCTTAGTCCTCAAAGAAGCTCCTTGTTTTCCAGTACTCTAAAGAGGTCTTGTGTAGAAGATTTACCTAATGCAAAATGTCTTGATTTCTTGACTGCTTCTTCAAGGAGCATTGATTGTGGGCCCAAGCAGACAAAATTCTTGAGAACTTCGACCTTTTCTCTATCGTGATATTACCTATTGATCCAGTTGTGAGGATCTTGGTCTTTACATTGAGTCATAATCCATATTACAATCCTTGATCTTCATCAGCAAGTGCTTCAAGTCCTCCTCACTTTCAGCAAGTAAGCTTTAACATCTGAATATCTCGGGTTATTAATAAGCCCTCCATCAATCCTGATGCTTCCTTCTTCTTCATTTAATCCAGCTTTTCTAATGATTTTCTCAGCATACAGATGGAGGAAACGTTATTGAAAGGTTATAAATAATAGAAAGTGATTATTTGGGGTTATAGCATCTGGATAAGCCAGGGCAAGGGCATGACAGAAAGAGTCAAACCACTAACCAGAGATGGACAAGGAAATAATGAAGAGTGCTAACCAGAAGTCTGGAGGTTCAAGACATCCCAAAGAAGTTCTGAAAATCTTGTTCCCCCAAATAAGCCATCCCTGGAGCACAGTTCTACTCCCACAAACATGGAGTTATTCTGAGTTGGAATTAATTTGATTGGAATTGGTTCAGTTTTTTGGCATAGGCAAAACTTAAATGTGTCTATTTTTCTTGCAGCTAAAGGAAACTTACTTCTTTCCCATGCAACTAGAGCCATATTATTATCACAACTATTTTTAAAATGTACTAGGAGAGGGTAGTAAGGTGCATGAAATGAGAGAGAAATAAACTAGAGATAAAGAAATAAGAGGGCTGATATTCATACCTTTAGAAGTTTTAGCAAACCCATGCAGTCTTCTCTAAGGATGAAATGACTGCTTGATCAGAATGTCTCTACGTTCTTTCAGGTCAGGGACAATGTCCACAGTTATTCCCTACTTTATCAATAATGGCTAGGGTCATGTGACACCGAGAGATTTTATTTTTTCCTAAGGAGGGGTTTCATGATACAGTATTAAGTAAAGCAAATCAGTTGTGTCTTAAAAATGCTCTCTTGATGATGCCTCCTAAAGTCTGCTGATCAGACTTAAGAAGTTTTGAGTGATAAATGTTTCAAGACTTCTAAAATGATACAGTTCAATGTATTTTTAAATGTGGACTTTACAGACTTTAAAGCCTAGTCATAACAAGATTGCATGATCCACTGCAAGAATCATGTATGATGGTGGTCGGAAGACTGGAGCGCTCATCAGGACACGAGATGCAAGTATTGTCTGAAGTACTTTGAAAGTTTCTTAAGGAAGTTTAAGAAACAATCGCAACACTATCTCTCCTCCTAGAATGGCATTACCAGATGAAACTGTAGTTCTCGCACAGCCAGTGATTTTCAGTTAAGGGATAAAGGTTCAAGTTCGTTGGCCGAACTCTGTTGCCCACTGGGTATTTTCAAAAGGAGCAGCAGATATTAATGAGACAAGCCCTTGGTGTTCTAAACAGTCCACTGGCTCTGGCCTCAGTGCACAGAGCACCATTAACAGACCCACTTGGTGCTTCACCGTTCCTTGGCAATTCAGGGTGGGCCCTTTGATGTTCTTTTGATTCACCCCCTGTTGTTTCTTCTTCAAAAGCTTGAGGATGACTGGATATGTTTCTCACAGCCACATGTGGACCTCAGTGCAGCAACTCTTCGAATTTGGTACTGGACTTTGAAGTGTATTGGCTTGTACACATTAAAATTCTTGCCCCCAAAGACTCCGTTTCTTGTAATTCTGTCTTCCACGTTACCATACATCTCTAATGCCCAGCTTGATCGTAAGGCAACAGTCTCTATCAGTGGACTGAGTACAATGAATACAATGTCTTCTATTTTTTTCTCATTATTAGAAGCATCCTTTCCCTCCATAGGCCACCTCACCATCCACCCAAATATGCAAAATATTTATCCTTTGATTAACTCATATTTTTAGTTCCTATATTTAATCCACTTTCCCTTTGAATTATGTATTGTGTCCATTCATCTACTCTTTCTACCCTGAAAATAGTTGACCCGTGTTAACATATATTGAAAACTGGAATGACAAGCTCAAGGGCTTGATATCTAAGAAATCAAGTTGATTTGATTCTCTGCTCTAGCTGATGGAAGTCCAAAAAAATTATCTGAATACTATTAACAGGTACCTGGAAGACTCAAAACAAAACAAAAACTCTCTGCCATCGAAATGATGCAGACTCATGGCAGCCATGTAGGACAGGGGAGAACTGTCCCTGGGGGGTTTCGAGACCGTAACTCTCAGAGTAGAAAGTGTCGTCTTCCTCCTGAGGAGCAGCTGGTGGTTTCCGAAGTCTTGACCTTGCGAGTCACAGCTCCATGTGTAACTGGGGTGCCACCAAGCCCCTCCACTGGTAGATATTGGTGTATTCATTGTGAATGAATCGTCTTACAGCAGTCTTGTTTGTTTAATGGTATCTGAAATCCAGCTTATGCAGTCTTTTTTTAGTAGTAATACTTAAAAAATCATTTTATTAGGGGCTCATACAACTCTTATGACAATCCATACATACATCAATGTGTAAAGCATATTTGTGCATTCATTGCCCTCATCATTCTCAAAACATTTGTTCCCCACCTAAGCCCCTGGCATCAACTCCTCTATTTTCCCTTCCCTCCCCGCTCCCCCTTCTCTCATAAACCCTTGATAATTTATAAATTATTCTTTTGTCATATCTTGCACTTTCCAACGTCTCCCTTCACCAACTTTTCTTTTGTGTTGAGTAGATGATAAGTAGAGAAAAAAATATGCTGATATAATGAACAAGGAAGCATGTAAAGTATAGCATGAAATCCACTAAATGATATAAAACATGTATTTTTAAAATCTTATTCTTTCCAAAATATACGAGTAAAATAAATGTCGGTTAGTGAAGCTTTGCACTTGGCTACCAGTTGGTGCGTAGATGGGTGCAGATGTTTCTTCCTTGCTTCCTCTTCTTCCTAGTTCTCTCTCTCTGCCTCTTCTTCCTATATCTTTCCCTCTCTCTACTTTTCCCAGTAATCCATATCAGAGATGCACAAGACACACACTGTGATAGAACTGAAGGAGTAGCCAATGAGAATATATGTAGGCCTTATTTCTTTGTTTCTCAGTAACCAGGGAACGCTCTGCAGAAGCACTGGGTATTGATCAGTTCTTGTGTAGTCCTATTGTACACAATACATATTTGGGTGTATGTGTATGTAAGACCATTGATCTGTTACAGATCACATTATCACATTGTAGTGCTAGTGGGTGAGGGTTTGAAAGAGTTACATGACCAGCTTCAAGGTCATGCAGAAAGGCAGTAATAGAGTTGGGGATGAGCCCAGATTTTTCTCATGTGTTTCTCTAGGCTTCATGCCATCCTGCAAATGTTCATCTTCTATATGCCAATATTTTTGCCTTTTGTATGGATAGGCATGTCTCCAAGGATTTAAAATTTGATTTTGGTCCTAAATCTCACCCTAAGAATAACTGGATTATGTGAGTCTCTTTTATATACACTATATCACCCTAAGAAAATAGTGATAGCAGTTAAGGGTTCTCTGGATATTTGAGGCAGGATATTTAAGAACAAGGGGACTTTTAAAAAACTTGATAACATGACTGAAAAAATCACTTCAGAAAGTAAAAATTGACAATAGTGAAACATTTAGTTGAAATTATATCTCATATTTTCAATGTACTATCACTTTCTAATAATTCAACCCTGTGGTATTCAAGAAAAACAAAGAATTTTATTAATGGAAAAATATTTAAGATTGATATAAGGGTAGAGGCTAACATCAGCATCTACATGGAAGACAGAATTTGAAACGAGTGGAAAATGGATAGGTCATTTATGTACTTACATATTCTTTTAAGTTACATAGAAAATGTTATCCTCTCCTTAAAAATAAAGATATAAACATTAAATTTCACATTAACATTAAAATATCACCTTTCCATATTCCACACATAACTATAGCTAGCTTTGAAAAGTAGGGCTCTTAAGGGTTCCTGACACATGTCATCAAATGTAAAAACTAAAATTAAATATCTAATAAATGTGGTTATAAAACAAATGTTAAATTTTAAAACTGCATTAAAAAACACTACTCAATCTATAGGTCAATAGTGCACTGCAAAATTATTTGCAATAAATTGACAACAGTATGTTAGTTAGTGTTCTTGATATATGTTCTGTGAAGCAAAATGCGATGTGATTTGGAGTGTACAAACATATCTGTATCTGGAGCAATTGGACTCACTGATTTACACCTTTTTGTTGTTTAATACACTTCCAATTTGATATTTCTCTGCCACTTTCTGCTTTTACTAGTACTAGTTTTGGTGCATTTGGGAGCCTGACTATTACTTCTTAGTAATTAAACAGAGATAATGATACAACATTTAAGAGATGCATGGTATGTGAGTTGTATGCTGTGGCTGATGAGGGAAAGCATACCTTGTTGCCTGGTAAACTCTGCTGTAAGTGGGGAACGTTCACACGAGGTTCTTATTAAAGTAATGATAGAAAAGTACAGTACCAAAAAAAAGTACAGTAGGATACGTCCATATGCAAGTAAGATAGGCATTTTTAATACTATCAAGGCATATCTATGTACTATATCATTAGTGGTGCAATCACTTGGTGTATATGAGTCCTGAGCCACACACGCTGTGGGTGGGAAGCTGTTTTGTTTGCTATGCCTGATTACACCTGGTCTGTCCCATTGTCCATCTGAGAGTCCTGAACTCTGTTCTAACTTTATGGGAACATAGAAGAAGGCATAGTCATTGGACATTGCAGAAAGAAATGCTTTGTAGCACATGATTGTATACACCAATATCATTTTTTTATATTATATACATTGAGAGAGAAATGGTGCCTTTCTACTCCAATAAAGAGGCACAGTCTCAGAAAATTCACAGGGGCAGTTCTACCCTGTCCTATAGGCAAAGACTCAATGACAGTGAGTTTGGTTTGGGGTTATCGTATTTAATATTCATTCTGTACCTCCTAACTAGTCATCTGAATGTTTGTACTATTTTAATTATTATTTAGGTTGCCATGTGTTCTTTTTGTTTTACTATTTTCCTAATTTTCTTTCCTGAGCATATTACTTTCATGCATAAAACAAAAGATGTTTTTGAGCTAAAAATAATATCTTGGGTATTTTCAAAATATTATCTTTCCATCAATTATGGATTGAGAGATGGATTGGATGAATATTGAATATAAAACAGCATATCTTGCATGTATTTGCTTACTGCTACTATATTCAGTGTATCCCCAGGATATAGCAGCCTCAGGTATGGTTTAGTTGCAAGATAATAATAAGCTTCTTACACTTGGGAGTACCTAGGAAGCACACCTTTTCTCACAGTTTCATACTTTTCTTAGCTTTGAAGTCACTGAGTGGTGTTCTATCTATACCTATGGTATATAGTGCAGCTGCCCCGGAAGATCTGCCTGAGAACGCGTGCCCCGGGATAGAGCACATCACTTCCACAATGAATGTCTGCCTAGAAGCCTGCAAAAGAGGAGTGCTCAATTCTTAACATCAATAACTATGCTTGTATTTTGGTAATACATTTGAAAATTTATATATAAAGTCATTATAAAAATGAAACATATAGTTTCCATCTGCTATCCTCTGATTCAAAGCAGCCTTACATATGACAGAATGAAACATTGCACAGTCTGGCAGTGTTTCATTCCGAGGGCTGCCTTGTTCAAATCCATCCTTGGTGAATACTCTGCCAACCCAATTCACGAGTGTTTCCATGAGCACATTTTTGCTTCTCTAATTCACCAAACAGAATAGTCTTCTCCCATGATTGAGTGATACTTCCTACCTAATGATGTTTCCAAAGTGAGCTGGACAGTGTTTTGTTGTGATTCATAAGGTTAAAATTGGCTGATTTGGCAAGTAATCACCAAGCCTTTCTTCATAGTTTGGCACAGTCTAAAAAGTTCATTGAAATCTATTTATCATGGGTGAACCTACTGGTGTTCGAAATACTGGTGACATACGTTTCGTTTGACCATTACTGCAACATGCAAACCACCACAGTATGACAGGCTGAGAGAAGGGTCATGAGGAATAATATGTATACCAAAACCAAACTTGCTTCCATTGAGTCTGACTCATAGTGACCCTATATCGTGTTTCAGAGACTTTGAAAATACTTATGGAAGCAGCCATATTTCTCCTGTAGAGTGACTGGTGGGTTTCAAGCGGCAACATTGCAGTTAGAAGTCCAATACTTTCCCAGTACCACCAGGGCGTTCTCTCTGTATTTATTTATTTATACACACACACACAAATACACACATGGTTTATGTTATGGTTATATATTATATCACTTTAATATATATTTGTTTATATATTATACTTATAGATTATATATGAATATACACTATATATATTATCTGTGTGGTTTGGAGATATATATATATCTATACATATGGTATATAAAAGCAAACTTACTGCCCTGAAGTTAATACTGACATATAGCAACCTCCCTGTGGGTTCCCATGGTTGTAACTGTTTAGAGGAGTCCAAAGCCCAATCTTTCTCCCATTGAGCTGCTGGTGATTTGAAACTGCTGCAGCTCACTGCCCAACTCATAACCTGGATAGATGATAGATAGATAGATAGATAGATAGATAGATAGATAGATAGATAGATATATAGATAAATAGATAGTCAAGAAATAAAATGACATTTGCATTGGGGAATCTGCTGCATAAGACCTCCAAAAAGTGTCAACAAACAAAGATGTCACTTTTGAGGATTGATGTGCTCCGGACACAAGCCATGTGAACATCAGACAACGACTAAGGAAGACTGAGAAATTGACGCATTTGGGGGGCAAGTCATAATGAAAGTGAAACTACCACACAACACAAACACATCTGTCTTGGCAGAAGTACAATCAGAATGCTCCTTAGAAGCAAGGGTGACAAGACAGCATCTCATGTATTTTAACATGTTATCAGGAGAGACCAGTTTCTGGAAAAGGACATTATGCTTGGTAAAATAGGTCAGCAAAAACCAGTATGGTCCTCCAGGAGATGTACTGACACATAAAACTGAGGATGGTCCAAGGATGTAGCATTTCCTTCTGTTGTATGGAAAGGTAGCTATGAGTTGGACCTGGTTGAAGGCAACTCAAGACAACAACTGTTCCCCAAAGAATTTTGCACTCTTTGATTTAAACTAAAAATGAAACCCCTCACTATGAAGTTAATTTCAACTCCAAGTGCCTCTACATCCGTTTCCGGATGCTTTGTAAATCTTTCACGGGAACAGGTAACGTTGGGTTTAGCGTTAGTATCCCAGAGGGACTCATTCATGTTCCTTTTAAAGGCTCGAGTTTTTTGAGGAAGGAAGTTTGGAAGGCAAGCTAAGGGCTGTAGAGTGGATGGGATGATATTGTCCAAAAAGGAATCTCTTAGGATAACCCTTTCTGCTTTTGAAGAAAGAGCAGATGAATTGATGGGAAAAGAAAAATGTGCTCAGCCTAACCCTCCTGAACTTTTTCCTCACCATGTTGTTTTCCCTTTGTCTTAAAACTTCTTCACAATAAACGTCAGTGATCATCCTGTTTCCTGCAAGAAACTCTATCAAAATTACCCTTTTGAAATTTGAAAAAAACCAGTCACCATAACTTCAGAGATAAACCTAATCTGTCTTGATTTGGGCTGGCCCATTAGATCCCTTAGAAGGCACTCTATTGATTGGACCTTTTTGATGGCACCTTAAGGAAGCTAAGCAGGGGTATTAGTTAGATAAGTTATCTGCAGTCACTGCAGAGATATGCTTAAACATGCTTGTCTGGAATAGTATGTACATGTATGGCATGGGACCTTATAGCAATAATTTTTGACTAGCCTCATGTGTGTGCATGTGTATATATATATTACTGTCATACAATACAAATTATATATATATATATATATATAAAAGAAAATCAACTTATTATATACATTTTAACTAACAGTAAAACAGTGAATGGCTCACAAATAGTAGTCCTTTCTTCCGAGAAATGCATCTTATGGATCTTCACTATTGCATTATTATCTTTCTTCCACAAGAGAAACACACTCAAACTCAACAATTCCAATAAATAGCGAACCTACAGGCCTGGGTCGAACTGGCCCTGTGCGTTTCCAGATTGTAATTCCTTAAGGGAGTAGACAGCCTGGTTTTTCCCCTGCAGCTGGTGGTTTCAAACTGCCGACTTTGAGTTAGCAGTCCCGCGTCTAAGTACTACGCCACACACCACCTTGGTTGTTCACAGTCCTTCTCTTGGGGTTTTTGGTATACCGTTGACATCTGTGAGCACTCCAGTACAAGGGAGCTTCAGTTTGCTGTTGACTTTGAGGGGAGATGGCATACGGATTCTGTTGTTTACGTCAGTGAGGCTCCTGCACGATTCCTGGAGGCAGCTCTGGCTTTCCCATTTTGACGGCTGCAAAGGCCTTTATTGGGTCAACCTGCCGTTGCTTATTTCTCTCTCTGGCTGATGAGACCTGGACCTGTTCTCCCCATTAGGCTACACTGCTTTGAAATTCACATACAAGGATCCTGGGCCACCTGGAAGCATGCAGGTAAATAATGATTGGTTCTTGCTTTATTCTTATATTGATTGTATGTTTGGATTCTCTTTTGTAAAGTGGCAGGTCAGACTGTTAATAAGGTGTTGGTTTTTTTGGTCTGCTAGGTTTCCTGTTTCTGTTGTTTGTTGTTTATAAGAATTGATTATTGTTCTTTATATGTGTATATTTAATTTTAGTCTGGATATGAGTTTTTGTTGTTATTTTTACATATATTGCAAAGAAATGTTCTCAATCTGTGGCTTATATGTTCACTCTTCGAGATTGTCTTTCAGTGAACAAGAATTCTTAAATTTAAATGAGTTACTTTATCAGTCCGCTTTTATTACTTGTATGTCTTATCTAATACAAATAATTTATTGTTCCAAAGTAACAGAGGTTTTTCTGTATCATCATCTTAATGCTTTTCAAATCTGCCTTTCATGTTTATGTCTAATTACACAACTGAGAATGATTTTTTGCTCTTGCAATGTGGGAGGAGTTTAAGGTTATGTTTTCAAATGTGTGGGTTCATTTGAATGAGCACCAGTTATTAAGAATTCATATTACCTTTTTATAAATGTGTGTAGCCTAATCTTGATATTACATAAAGCAAGTTCACAAAGCTATGCTTTTCCTACGTGTCTTCACTGAAAACATTTGGTTGGACACTGAACATGCTTCTGTCAAATCTCAACATATGAGTGCTTTTGTTAGGTGTTACATAACTATGAAATTCTTTACTCTAAGTCCATTACCACCATAATCCCCTATATTTTTCAAATATGTAAACTAGTAATGAGCTTATAAAAAATATAGTAAAAAAAAAAGATATAATCTAGGGTGACATTTTTCCCCAATAAGTACAAAGTGTGTGTCAAATACTTTCGTAATTTTAACAAGAACATACCATCCCACAAGGTATATTTCTATAGTAATGTTTAGTGAGCAGGCCAATTGAAATATGAAGGGCTTCTCAAGAGTAGGATCAAAGAAGCAAACTTTGCTCTAGTAATCAAAGGCAGAAAGCAAGCAACAAATGATTTCAGGTCTCCTTCAAAGAGGGAAAGTGGGAGAAACAAGAAAATCCAGGGGAAAGCTAAGACAGGCTTGTGGAACTTTCCCCATGTGTACTGTTTCTGCTTCTTTTTTTTCTTCTTTTTTTTTAGCTAGTCCCTGAGCTAGTGGTGATTAGCGACCAACTCCTTAAAGCAAAAATAATCTGATCTTTCTATGGAGGAAATGAACACATTTTAAATCCCCGTGGCCTGCAATAAGAAAAGAAGGACTGAGTGAAAAGGCAGACTGGGGTCCAGAATATGACTTAGGAGAATACTGAAATCCGAAGGGGTCTATGAAGGGTCTTGTAACCACTTCTCATGTCCTAGTCTAGATATGTTTGTTTTATATAATCGTCTCATTGGAAATGTATCATTGAGATAGCAAACGCTAAGGATCATTTTAAGAATTGCTAATTTTTGTTTCAATATACTATAAGTAGAACAACAGTGAGCAAAGAAAAAAGAATCCCACTATTATATAACAATCCTACAGGAAGAAAAATATCACAGTGAAGGTTCTTTCAAAGGATCAGGAAAACTTCCAAACATTAGGTTTGTATAAATTTAACATTTAAGATGGAACCCATTTATACAGTCAAACACTAACATGACAAGAATTAATCTAATACTCCCCATTTACATGCAGAAGGTTGCTTCCTAAAATGTTTTCAAGTAAAATGCTATAGGGAGTAATTTAAAATATCAAAATATATATTTGGATAAAATCTATGATTTATAGTTATGTAATTTTAGGGTGTGAAACATTCAGCTGCTATAAATGTAAGACTTAGGAGCCCTGGTGGCACATTCAGGTAAGCATTGGACTGCAAACCACAAGGGAAGCATTTCAAATCCCCAGCCACTCTGTGGGGAAATATGTGTTGTCGGCTTCCATGGAGATTTGCAAAGCCTCCGAAACCCTATATAGAGTGGCTATGAGTTGAAATCAACTCCACGACAGTAGCTTTGTTTTTCATGGAAGAATGATGTATTTATAATGGATGCCTTACTTGTGCAAAATATGTCCTCATACATTCAGTACTTGAAGTCTTAGAAAAATATATAAAATGTATCACATTTGAATCATTTCCAAATCATAGGTTTTAAGTTAAAAGAAAATTTATTTTCAACTTTCTAAACACAAACTAATAAGCAACTTTTAAAAACCCTAGTCAAAATATCCCTTGAAATGCCCTATTTCCTTAAAGACAAAAATAATCAAATATTAAACTTTTAATGACATAAAGAAAAGTTAACAACTGTTGTGAATACATTCTACCAACTGCGTGGACTTATATTCTGCCACATGGTGCCCCTATGTTAGGGTAGACCTGTGCTCCATGGAGTTTCTAGTTGCTGCTATTTCAAAAGTAGATTTCCAGGCCTTTTGAGATGCCTCTGGGCTCAAACCTCCAACTTTTGGCTAACGGTTGGCTGCAACATCCAAAGACTAATGAAACAATACCATGGAGTCTTCCTACTCTGCTGGGTAGTGTTAGCAGAGCCCAAGGGGGAGTTGAGCCTCTACCACCACATGCCAGCTAGGAATGAAAGTTAATGGGGTAGTGGAATAATTCTCAAAATTCTTCCTATAGGAAAATGCTAAACCTCACCCTAGGCAGGGTATTTCTATCAGCTGATTGGTGACAGAAGTTATATATATAGTTACATAAAAACCATTTTGCCAAATGGTTTATGGCAAAACCTATAGAATGAACTAGGCTTCATACAGCCATTATGTGAGTTCTGTTACCCTTAAACTTAAAAAATATAATGCTCCCATTTTACATAGTCTCTCATATTTGAGGAGTGTCAAGGTAATCCATAAATGTGGGTCAAATTGCAACTTTTATCTTGCCATTTTGAAGCAAATTATTCATTTTTGTGATCCAGTTTCCATAAAGGCCAATTAAAGAGTATATAACCTTTTAGTAATAGTAAAACACATCCATTTTTAAATCCTTGGCAAAGAAAAGTATGGTACGAAAATAAAAGCACTCATAATCTAGTATCCACTGAAAGTCATTATTAAGATCTTGATATACATGTGTGTCACTTATACTCAACATGTAGATCAACATGAGGGCAGATCAAAAAGTATTGCTACTAAGTTACAGCTCATAAATTCTCAGATTTATTCCAAACAAAACTGGTTTGAACCTGACAGCAATCAATAGATGGTTATAGACCAGTTCTCTTAGTGATACACTGTCTTGTTAAACAAAAACACAAACAAAGCCGCTGACATTGAAGACTCACAGTGACCATGCAGGGCACAGTAGAATTATCTCTAGGATTTCAGAGAATATACGTCTTTCCACGAGCAGATAAACATATCTTTCTCGCTAGGGATTGCTGGTGGGTTCCAACTGGTGGCCGTGAGGTTGTCAGCCCAACACATAATCTCCTATACCATTAGCGTCTCTCTGTCTCCTTCAGGGTCCTTCAAAGGTCCAATCAATATAGTGACTCCCAGGGAATCAGCCAGACCAAAGCATTCAAAGCAGAGAGGTTAGATCTGACGATTATGGAGATGTTGGCAGAGGAACCCGCAAAGAATAATTGTTATAGTTTTCTCTGAAGACACCAATCATGGAGAGTTATGATGAAGTTTTCTAAAAATTGAAAACTGCATTGATGAGAAAAAGACTAAGAAAGCTGTACCAGGGATTTTTTTCTCATTATGACAATATATCTGCTCATTGTTTATGGGCAGTATGGACTGTCCTATGGGACTTTCATTGGGAATTCTTACGCTATCCACTCTACAGCCCTGTCTTACTCCCTTTCCCCCCCCCCCCAAACTCAAAGGATATTTAAAAGGAACACAATTTGAATCCCGTGAATGGGCCCAAACTACCTTTTCATGGGGTATAAATCGAAGATCATAGAACTCTTTAAGGAAGGGCTACAGATCGAGACATTACCTTTAGATAGGTACCTACCTAGACACAGGATGTTTTAAGAAATAATAGGCTCATATTTTGATACTTTTGTTTAATAAATGTGTCTATGATTTTGTAGCAATACTTTTTTGCCTTACCCTGTATATAATGAACAATGTATTAATAGATTATGTATAGTCAATGTATTAATAGATTATGATAGGCCTCAGTGGAAAATTAGTGTTTCTCAGCTCTCTCATGGTCCAACTTTAAGCAGGGTAGATGCAAGGGAAAAATAAATGAAGACAAATTTTAAAACCCCACAATAATCTGATGTTCATGTGTCGCCCTGATCATATGTAAAAGTGGATAAATCTGTCATCAGTGCTTTGTGTTTTAAGTAGATGGGTTTTTGTTTTATACCAACTCTGTTTTCTATACTACTTGCTAGTTCAACTGAAAGCATCCGTGTGGTTTTCCTCAGGAATGAATTTGCTGAAAACAGGAAGAGTTGTGTATAGATAAATTAACTTTTAATTGAAAACCGAAGAGCAACAGAGAATAGGTATGAATACTAAGAAATAGGATTCTTCTATTTTTATTACATTTGTGTGCTGGAGCAAAACTATTAACTTTGAACAGATATTGCAACTGTAAATAAAACACCAATCGCACCCAGGCAGAGCAGTGATCAGATGGAGACTGCATCCCAGCACAAAGCTTCCTCACTGTGAAGAAGGGGATTCTCTCTAGCAAGGGAAGGTGGATCTTTGTTTGCCATATTCTTGCCCTTGTATAAATAGGTCAGCCTTCAAAGAGACATGTTTGTACTCAAAGTTACAAAACAAACCATTCCCACGGGCATTGTTTTGTTTACTTAGTTGTAGCTGCATTTACTACGTGTAGAATTTGAAAGATTTATGGGACTTGCTAGAGGCAGACAGCATAATGGCTAATGCAACTCCATCCCAGCAAAAGCTGCTTCTCAATTGAGTATCAGGTTAAGGCAAAATAAACAAAAAATGTAGCATAAAAAATATGAGTATTGAGGGACTTTGCTCCAAGTTTGGTTACACTATTCTCATTCCCCTCTTCTCTAAGTATCACTGGCAAAGTCGAGCCAGTACCAATTCATTTATTAACCATAAAATTATATTAGTAGTTTTGAGTATTCTTTTATAACTCATCAAAAGGTGAAATTATCAGCCCCAAATGATTAGAATTATTATGAAACCTTAAAATAGTAAACCTTTCTGGTTGGAGCTAGAAAATGCAGTATACCAAGTCTCTAATTCTTGAAACATAATGAGTATTCTCTATATATTTATTGTATAAAATAATGAACATTATTAAGAAGAGTTTTTTTTAATTAATCTCTTCTATGCAGTTAGCAAACACACACAAACACATCCACAGATACAGAAATAGTATATGGAGTGTTACATCAGAGAATTTGAAGGTGACCCAGAAGATGTGTGGGTATAAAAACATAAAAGAAACTAGTTAATTTGCATATTTCTGGAAATCAAGTGCATAGTAGTAAGTTTGGTTTTAATTATGTTTTTCTCCCTAGATTTCTTCTGTGTGTCAGTCCATTCACTTTGGGTGATCTGATGTGACTTTTTCTTATCTTTTATGTTTTCCCACTAGGACAATTTTTATTTTCTATAATCAACACATGTATAGAATCATCAACTTGTTCCCTCTTTTAAAGCAATTATTGTTCCCCTTTACGATATTTAAAGCAACCTCAAGGTTAGCAATTCAAAACCACCAATCACTTATTTGGGGAAAGAAGAGGCTTTCTACTCTCATAAAGAATTGTAATCTTGGAAACCCACAAGGGCAGTTCTACCTTGTCCTATAGGATCGCCATGGTAGTGAGGTATTGTTATTTTTAAGCCATTATGATTGTTGTCAATTTCAACTCACAGTAACCATATAGGACAGAGCAGAACTTCCCTGGAGGTTTCCTGGGTGTAAACTTTACAAGAGCAGATTATCAGATCTTTTCTTCCTGGTTGGTTCAAACTGTTGAATCCATCAGTTAGCAGCTGAGTCTTGAATCAGGGCTCCATTTGGAGCAATTAGAACTCCTAAAAGATTGATCTCAGGTTTTGAGATGATAGAGAAAACAGACAAAATGGTATTATCGAGTTTGACATCCCTGACACAGACTTGCAGCTTGACCACTTCCTATAACCTCAGGGAATCATTACTCCCATTACTGTGTCTGAGGGGTTTATCTATCTTGGATTTTATGCATCAAAAGATCTTGATTGTACAAGTGAATATACACAGGTCTAGCAGGATTAGTGGGGCAGAAGTTTATTAGCAACGTAAAAGAGGATTTAAGTACTTAATCTGATAAAGATGCCATTTTCTCAACTCTACTATACAGATATATTAAAATAAAACAAACATTTAATTTTTAGAAACATAAAACTTGTTTCTAAAATTTGTATGGAAATGCGAAAGTCCAAAAATAGTCGAGATAATTATTTTAAAATTTAAGATTTACCAGATATTAATCCTAATTACAATATTGTTATACTTCCAATAGATTATGAGAATGTAATTCTCCCCAGATGGACATCCTTGCACATATGCCAGGAGTCACACATAAGGATGTTCAAAGACACATTTTTAGAATAGCTGAACACTGGTCTGATAGGTAGGTTTATTGTGCCAACGTGGCCAATAAGAACATGTGGGATTAATAAGGTCACAGTTTGATTGAAAGGCAAAGAGATAAATGGCTCAGCAAGACTTGCCTTTCTGTCTCTTGCTCTCTGGTGATTGGCTACCTTAGTTAGTTCTCTGCCTAAATTTACGAGCTACACTATCTCTGGGACACCCAACCGTGGACTGTGTCGCTATAGCTTGAGGTTCCTTCATGACTTGCTTCACCACACTGATGGTGTATACATCACTTGAGCTGGGAACTGTCGGATCCTGACATCTGACAGACAGTTGGTGACTTGTCCTGCTGTTTGCTGCCTATGGTCGAACTGCCCTCATTGCTATACAAAAGATTCAGCTATCTGCTTCCTTGATCTTAGACCCAGCAACCCTGGTGAGTTGAAGGACTGCTGGTATATTAACTGTTTCACGGAAGCGAGTTGAACTGAGCCCTCTGTACTTCTGTGTGGACTAATGAGCTGTTATATTCCTTCGTGTTTTATCTATCGATCTAAACTCATAAGTGTTCATAAGAAACAAAACAGGTTTTGTTTCTCTAGAGAACCCTGTCTAACATGACTGGCAACAGCCCAAGTGTACTTCACCTGTAGGAAGGATGGATGGATAAACACTCTGGGAACACTCATAAAATGACACATAACACTGCATAAAGTTTATTCTAACCTCTGAATATGTCCTTCTAAAATTATTAGGGAAACATGTAAAAGATCCTTTGTTATTCTGCAGTATATCTAAAACAAACCTGTCTAAAGAGGCAGTATAGATACAAGTCTTACCAAGGACAAGTCAAGGAGTCTTGTCCAAGGATGATGGTGTGAGCTACTTGTTGTCACTTTGTCAAAGTGTCATAAGCATGGAAGCTTAAAACAATATCAATGTCTTCTTAGAGTTCTGGAGGCCAGAACTCTGAAATCAGATTCACTGAGCTAAAAATCCAACTTGTGTTCCTACCAGAGTTGTAAGGAAGAACTCATGTCCTTACCATCCCCAGCTTCTAGAGACGGCCAGCAATGTCAACTAATTGCCCCTTTATCTTCAAAGTCAGCAAAGCAATGTTGTCTGCCCTGTCTGTTCCTCTGCCTCAGTTCTTAGATATTCTATTTTGGTATCTAACTGCTTTCTTTTACAAGGACCCTTGTATACATATTGGGTCCAACTAGAGAGTTTAGGATAATCTTCCCATCTCAAAATTCTTAATATAACTACATCTGCAAAGTTCTTTGGCAATCTAAGGTAACATAATCACAGGTTCCAAGGATTAGAATGCTATGAATTAGAATGATATTTTGGGGAGGCCATATTCAGCCTACAAAAATGATATAACAGATTATAAAAGCAACAAAATGTTCTCATACTGAAGATAAAATTTTAGTCTTAAAACGGTTGATCAATGTTTAACAAGAAAAACATATCTGCTCAAAAATGTGCATTTCATTACACTCACAAATAGGAATCAACATCTCACCATTCAAAAATAGAGGATATACATTGGGCTTTGTAATTGGTACAGCACGGGAAGAGAACAAGGATACTGATGAACACCCTACAATGCTAGAAGATCACCCCCAAACTAAGAATTATTTATCTGTCTATGCTAATAGAGATCCATTATTAATATTTTAAGAACTAATTCTTATTTTAGCATCTTAGAAATAGTATAGAATTATTTCTTACCAAGTTCTAGTAAATAATTGTCCCACCCAAAAGAGGTTCCTATGATATGGTATTTCATCATGTTCACGATCACTTCTTTAGGGGTCTGGAGGGGTCTGAGAAATATATGGTATCCAAGTGTCTGAGAGTAATGCAATTTGTGTTGCTATCAAATGATCAGAAGCAATACCAGAAACATACTAGTAGTATTTTTAATGGACTCCAGTGGTTAAATTTAAGAAGCCAAATCAGACTTAAAATGTAATCTAGAAATTTTACAATATAGTTAGCATACACACACACAAATCCTATCAGAAGTATGTGAATATTTGGCTATTGCTTTAAGAAATAAAAAGAAAACATTGTTTTATTCCACAGTTCCCTTGGAGTGGCAGCTTGTCAATTATGCTGAATAGAGCTATGGTTTTCAGTGTGCAGAAAACAGACAGGGTCTGACCTTAGACTCCTTCAAGCAATGAGCTCAGCTGGTTCTAAACTCTGATCCTTAGAATGTCAAGGCATCTGTATGATGCTCTGCGCTAACTAGCCTCTGTGTGTTTACTGTTATTGATGTCCTTTGTTGTACTTTCTCAGACAGAACCCGTCAGTCTGAGGTCAGTGTCCTTGGAGTTAGACTCTCAGAAAATGTTGATGTAATTGAAATAACAGGGGCAAAAGTAACTAGCTCATATCACCAGAGTTAGTTGTAGTTATTAGATTAATACAAAACATAACACGGAACATCATGTTAAAAGCAACTATTTTATATAAGAATAGACTTTGTGGGTGAAATCTGTGGGTGAAAAGAGAATCTTTGTGATCCAAATTTAGGGCTTTTTGCCTTCTATCTGAAAGGAGTTAATGGAAGAGATAGCCAAAGAGATTGCAATGTAAAACTGAGACCGTCCAAGGTAATGCACTTCTTAAAAATCTGCGTGTTGGAGAAGTCACATTAATTAATTGCTGGGTTTTCAACCCACATGGAACTAGGGTTTCGAAGAGAAGAGAGTTTAGAAATGGAGCAGTCGTAGAAAGCCCCACCTCTGGAAATCACAATTCCATTTCTTCATTCAGTTTGTTTCTTTAATCACTAGGAGATCTGCTCAGGCATCTAAGAATGAGCCTTTACCCTTTAATTTTCACTTCCTCTGGAGATTTTTTTTTTTTATACTTCTACATAACCTTTTCCTTTTTAGACAATTCCTGAAGAGCTGCCAATCTCAAGGGCAATCATGCTAGTCTGATGATGAGCTGTTGACAGATAGAAGTCAGAATATTTGGTTTCTCTGCTTGGAAGTACATTATGCAGTTATTGACTTTCTTCCCTCGAGGTCAATATCTAAATGTATTCAAAAATGAAATGCTGTTCAAACAAATTCAATTTTGACCAAGAAGTTAAAATCGATATCATCTATCTATCTATCTATCTATCATCTACACACACATACACACAAATATACACACATATATTTGTATTGTGGGATGATATGAAGTGGTCATATAAATATATATATTTCATACTTGGTTGGTAAAATAAATGAGATGTTACTGTTATTGTTATATCATTATTAGAAGTATTTCAAGGTTACTTGCTCCACTTAAATAAGTTGTAGCAAGACAAGTGTATTAATAAAAAAATTAAAATAGTTATTTTCAAGATGTTAATACAGTAATTTGTTATAAATATTACAGGTTGATTTTTGTTGGACATTCCTGTGTTTATTAATTAACCTTCTCTGAGATATTACTCACATGTTCCTCAGATTTCACTTGCAGGGATGTCCTGAATGGGCCAAGGAAAATATCTATTGGTTAGGATATTAAACAGAGAACATTAAAAATTTAGCATAAGAAGTACCCTGTCTCTATCCTCTTATGCTAAGTGGTTTCAATGACATGAAAATGCATGAAATGAAATGAGAAATGCTGTATTTCCTCTCTGCCACTCATCCCCAGAAATCAATACAATCTTAGAAGAAAAGGGGAATAGAAAACATGTTTTAACTGGGATAGTGACATTTTAGCTACAACTTGTTTATTAAGAGAGAAGGTATGTACTTCAACAGCTAGTGTTTATTTTTTCAAATTAACAGCCATTATTTGATCCTTCATCCCTTTAAGAAACTCTTTGAACCCTTTTGCTAATACATCAAAAGTTCCAAAAATACAACACTTAGATTTTAGCCAGTGTACCTGACCTCTTGTATAGTGATCCAAAAATCGGTGGTGAGGAGGGTGTAGGAGGCCTGGTAGGGCTTGATCAAGGGCAATGTTATCGAGAGGAATTACTGAAACCCAAATGAAGGCTGAGCATGATAGTGGGACAAGAGGAAAGTAAAAGGAAATAGAGGGAAAAACTAGGAGGCAAAGGACATTTATAAAGGTCTAAATACAGGCATTATATATGTAAATATGTTTATATATGATGATGGGGAAATAGATCGATGTGATATATTTATAGGTTTAGTATTAAGGTAGCAGATGGATACTGGGCCTCTACTTAAGAACTCTCTCAATGTAAGAATATGTTGTTCTATTAAACTGGCATTCCATGATGCTCACCTTCCTGACATGATCGCTTGAGACAAAGAGGGTACACAAGCAAATGTGGTGACGAAAGCTGATGGTGCCAGCTATCAAAAGATATAGCATCTGGAATTTTAAAGACTTGCAAATAAACAAACAGACATCTAGCTGAGAAGCAGCAAAGCCCACATGGGAGAAGCACACCAGCTTGTGTAATCATGAAGTGTCGTCGATGGGATCAGGTATCAGCTTCAAAAAACAAAAAATCATATTATTTTGAATGAGGGGGAGTGTGGAGTGGGGACTCAAAGCCCATCTGTAGGCAACTGGACATCTCCTTATAGAAGGGTCGCAGGGAGGAGACAAACCAGTCAGGGTGCAGGATAGCAATAATGAATCATACAACTTTCCTCTAGTTCTTTAATGTTTCCTCCCCACCACTATCATGATCCCAATTCTGCCTTACAAATCCGGCTAGACCAGAGCATGTACACCGGTACAGTAGGAACTGGAAACACAGTGAATCCAGGACAGATGAACCTCTCAGGACCAGTGGTGAGAGTGGCGATACAGGAAGGGTGGAGGGAAGGTGGGGTAGAAAGGGGGAGCCGATCACAAGGATCTACATATAACCCCCTCCCTGGGAGACAGACAACAGAAAAGAGGGTAAAGGGAGACATTGGACAGTGTAAGACATGAAAAAGTAATAATTTATAAATTATCAAGGGTGAGGGAGGAAGGGTGGAGGAGGGAGGGGAAAATGAGGAGATGATACCAAGGGCTCAAGTAGAAGGAAAACTATTTGAGAATGATGATGGCAACAAATGTACAAATGTGCTTGACACAATGGATGTGTGTATGTATTGTGATGAGTTGTATGAACCCCAAATAAAATGATTAAAAAGTAAAAACAAAAAACCCAAACCAAACTTATTACCATCAAGTCAATGCTTGCTGAACTACCTAGTGAGTTTCCAACTCTTCATCAGATTAGAAAGCCTCTTCTTGCTCCCACCAAGATGCTAGTGGTTTTGAACTGCTGACCTTGCAAATCACAGCCCTACTTGTAAGCACTATCCCACCAGGGCTCCTTCTATAGAACTAATGCATTCTAGAGAATGTGAGTGCAATAACATGTAAGTAGGTGGACTTGATTATCTTAAAGGCGCTCCAATTTTAATATTCTACGTTTCATGAACCTCATGTACAAAGTGAGGATAGTGCACTGGATGATATTTTGGACCTCTTCCCTTTTTGTGTTTTCCCTGAGAGATCAGAAGAGAATTTATCATGAAGCAAATCAAGCTTTAACTGCAGAAGGCCGCCCTTCATTGTGTCCTTTGTAAACTATGCAAAGAAATTGCGAATGCAGTTCATAAGGCATGCATCTCCATCCGATTCCCTCTTCTATCGGGAGCATAGAACAGTAAGATACTTGATATTCATGACTTGGATTTCTTTTCTTTTGTAAAAACCCTCAATTTCTATTATCTTCAAGCTCAACAGAAACTGGGATTCAAAAATTTGTGGAAAAATTCACTGATCTTCTAATTCCGTTTTCCATGAACTCTTTGAGCCTGCTGTGTTTCCTCCACTGGACATCTAAACCCATGTGAAGATCCTGATGTGGCATGTGGTACACACAGTCCCCGTCTTAGCATGTGTTAGAATTAGCACGGACTGCACCGAGCTGTTGTGTTTTTGTTTCGTGCATCTCATCTTAAGCAACATGACTATGTATTCTGTGGCAGCATGCTCTTTGCTGATCTTTCTCACGTTAACACACATATGTTCAAAGATAAGATTTATAAAGATAGTGATAGCAAAATGTACAAATCATGAAAAATTGAAATATTTGACATTTTGAAACTCATTTATGTTGCATTCCTAAGGACGGACCCAGTATGTCTGGGACTGCCTGTAGTCGAAAATGGAAGCAATTGTTACCGTAGGGCCCCTTTGATCTGTCCAATAGGGTTTTTTTTCCCCATCACATAAATGTAATTTCTCTGTACAAACAACATAAACGAACAGCATAAATGTTGTGAAGGAAAATTACTTAAATATGACTCTTCTTATCCATGTCATTATAATTCCCACCAAATTAATGAATGGGACCATGCAAATAGGCTGTGTGAAACACTAATCGAGAGGATTTGGTCATATTTATATATAAACAGTAATTATCATCCTAATGGAATAGTAAGAATTGAGAATTGTCTTCCTTCGGCTAGTGGTTTATATTACTGCATCTAGGAAAATAAAGTATCCATGGCAACTTGATGTTCAAGCTTGTGAATGCTTTGTTTTTTTCACACCATTGTTATGAGTTATAACCATACTAATGACCTCCCAGTTAGGCATTTTCTGCCCATTAACTACAAGCATGATTAAAGGTCCCTAGTTTCACCTGAAACCGCCAATTGGTCATTAATGCCAAAAACACATCCACCTGAAGGTCATTATTGGTTAAATAGTACCTTGGAAAGTTATGCAACACTAGCAATTAGGTTGGCTTTTAGGCTATTTTGGAAAGTCTGTATAAACACCACTACCAGACACAACAATAATAATGAAACGCCAGGCCAGGGACCGAACAGAAGAAAAGGTGAAAATCTCTCTTCAGGTTGTTGGCCTTTTAAAAATAGTTTGGGGACTTTAATGATGTGAGAGCTGTATAGAGTGGAGAATTATTAACTTTCTTACTCTTTTTCAGTCTGCTATTAAGATCTCACCCACTCTTCTTGGAACTCTCTGCCCCAGAATACACTTCCTGCTGTGTTAATTACCTTGCAAAATCAGGAGTATCTCTGGCCTGTTTATATTAATTGCCCTTCGTGATTTTATGAGAGAAGGGAAAGAGAACCAAGAATTAAGGTGAAACTCTTAGAATTTCCTACAAAAAATCAATTCGATACATGTTTTAAGATTTCAAGAGTTGTGAAAGGCAATTAATTTCTCTGTGCAAACAGTATAAAGGAACAGCATAAATGTGGTGAAATGAAATTACTTAAATATGAGTCTTCTATCCATGTCTTTCGAACACAGAATGAGGAAGACCGAAGAAGGATTGATGCCTTTGAATTGTGGTGCTGGAGAAGAATATTGAAAGTACCATGGACTGCTAAAAGGACTAACTGATGTGTCTTGGAAGAAGTGTGTCTAAAGTGCTCTTTAGAGGCGGGGTTGCCAAGAATATGTCTTACATACTTTGGACATCTTGTCCGGAGAGATCAGTTCCTGGAGAAGGACATCATGTTTGGTAAAGTGCAGAGGCAGCAAAAAAGAGGAAGGTCAAAGATGGATTGACACCATGGCTGCAACAATGGACTCAGGCATTGGGACACTTGCAAGGATGGTACGGGATCATGCAGTATTTCATTCTGTCGTGCATAGGGTTAATGGTTGGAACCAATTCAATAACACCTAACAACCATAATATCCATATAATCCCCATCCAATTATTGGGTGAGACCACACAAAGAGGGTGTGTGAAACACTAAATAGAGGGGATTGGTTAGTTCTGTCATTCCTCTGGGGATACGAGAACCATCTCAGAAGCAGGAAGAGAGCCAATCCGAGGGCCATGCTGAAAGAAGAACAACTAGCTCAACGCATGTGCAATCCCTGTGTGAAGTGGTGGAGGTTGCAGAAGTACTAGAGGTCCCAGCACAGAACAGAGGAATTTCAGAGCCACGCTGAGACCATGAGGCAGAGCAGAGAAGCAGCACCATGACTGGAGGTGGAGTATCCGACTTCCCAGCTAGCTCATGGAAAATGGAAGAGACCAAGGAACCAGGTGGCTGAGAGGCTGAGGGTCAGAGAGAGACATGCCTGACAATGATGCTGAGATGTTAGAAACAAAAGAATTGTATCCCTGGCATTTTGTAACCCCTCAGCTTCCCTAATAAACCGCATAACCATGAGATCTGTCTGTGAGTTCTGTGTGGTCTTGACAACGAATTATTGAACCCAGCAAAGAAGTAGAAGGTTGTAGGAGAGATGGTTCACGTCGGAACTGGGTAAAGGAAGTTGTGAAGTGGGAACCTGTCTGATCTCTGGCTTGTAGCAATCAGCCTTGGGTGGGGTGGAGTTGGATACTTCTCCCTACTGAAGCCAGAAGACGTCAGATGTACCGCCCACACCCTTTTCTCAATACCTTTTAACGCAAAGTTGAAAGTGTCATTTAGAACTAATGATATTATCACATCCTTTTATCATTACATTCTTTTTGTTTTCTTTGTATCTAATGATCTACTCCATCCAAACCTCTAATCAGATAGATCCCTGTTCCCAAAATATAAAATGTCTGTACATTTTCTTCCTTTTAAAAGCAAAACTTTTCTATATGTTACTTCCTTCATGGAAATTACTTCTTATGTTCCCTTCAAGATCCACTTGCAGAGTCCCTACATGGCATGAGCCGCCGATGAATTCCCAGGGCACACAGGCAAGGCCCAGCAGCAGCCCAAATGCCGGACAAAGAACATTGTAAACGGATTTGAGCAACTGGACTTAGACTGGAATGTAACATTACATGTGATCTCCTAATGGACCTGATGTGAAATTATTCTAAATTTTCAGTTGTCTCTGCTTTCTCTTAGTTTCTATCAGTCTTATGTGGTCGCTGTTGATGGGCCCTTATTTGTTGCCTTTCCTAGTCTTGTATTTGTAAATGTACAGGGATGGGTATAATTAAGAAGAGATTAATGGAACTGATGATTACTGCAGACATGGAAGGGGAAGTGGGGGAAGGGGGGGGCAACATCAATGTGTAAAATAAGGTAGAAAAGACTCCAAAGGTAATTGTGGTGATGATTGCACACCCTTTGTTGATATGGTTGAATGACTGAATTGTATGATGTTACTTATAACTCAATAAAAAATTAAAATCAGTGTTTAAAAAGTAATCAGCTAAATATGCAAGTCTAATTCATGTTAAAGAATCCTAGACTACAACCTAGAATATAGAATATTAATTGGCATTTGCTTAACCACTAATTATGAAGACTAAGCTCATCAATGGAAGATAACAATTACATGCATTTTTTTTCATTAGAAGGCAGCAAAGAACAAAAAAATCATATCATTCTAAATGAGGGTGAGTGGAGACCCCAAGCCCAGCTGTAGGCAACTGGACACCCCTTTACAGAAGGGTCGTGGGGACGAGACGAGCCAGTCAGGGTGCAGGGTATCAACGATGAAACATACAACTTTCTTCTAGTTCTTAAATGCTTCCTGCCCCCACTATCATGATCCCAATTCTACCTTACAAACCTGGCTAGACCAGAGGATGTACACTGGTACAGACAGGAACTGGAAACACGGGGAATCCAGGGTGGATGATCCCTTCAGGACCAGTGCTGAGAGTGGTGATATCTGGAAGGTGGAGGGAAGATGGCCTAGAAAGGGGGAACCAATTGCAAGGATCTACATATAACCTCCTCTCCGGGGATGGACAACAGAAAAGCGGGTGAAGGGAGACGTCAGTGTAAGATATGACAAAATAATAATTTATAAATTATCAAGGGTTCATGAGGGAGGGGGAGCAGAGAGGGAGGGGGGAAATGAGGAACTGATATCAAGGGCTCAAGTAGAAAGAAAATGTTTTGAGAATGATGATGGCAACAAATCAAGTATCTAGGTTCTCAACCTTCCTAATGCCATGACCCTTTAATACAGTTCCTTGTGTTGTGGTGACCCCCAACCATAAAATTATTCTCATTGCCACTTTATAACTGTAATTTTGCTACTGTTATGAATTGTAATGCAAATATGATCTGCAGTATGTATTAGGCGACCCCTGTAAAAGGGTAGGTTGGCTCCCACAGGGGCCGTGACCCAAGGTTGAGAACCGCTGATCTACAACTATCTTGTTAGCCAGGCCATGACTAAGCTCCTGTCCTAGGACAGGATGACACCCACGCGGTACCCTGTAACCTTAACAGAGGCTGTCCCTTTCTTCTACTCCCTGACATCTCCAGCACAGTTCTTGCAGACTTTAATAAGGAGCAGATCTGGAAATTTGCCATTTTCAATGTCGAATTTCTGGTGACAAAAATTCATAGTTCTTACTGATGTGGAGCTTAGCGATATAAGTCTATACCTAAAATGTTCCCTGTAATTTCTGAATGCCTAGGCAAGGTCTATTTGCAAGAATTTAAGAAAGAAACTTGGGAGTATCTGGTTGGTCTCTCTAGTAGGAAGGTTTGAATCCTTGCTTTAAGAAGACTGTAGGACATAAAGTAAACTGTAGGACATTTGCAGAAGTAAAAGCGTGGTTGACCTTTTTGACTTCATTCTAAAATGAAGAGGGTCCCCCAATTGTTCTACAAGCACGGTGGCATGAATTATATCAATCCACTATCCCAAATTGTTTGTTTTTCTATGCTGTCTATATTTACCCCTGTGTTATTTTTAACATTATGTACTACAACAAAAAATAAGTAGGAAAGACCAGGTCATATTTGCAAATACACTGTATTTTTAAATCTTCAATGAATTATGTATCAGTTGTTTCATGAGGATTTATAGATATAGAGAGCAAATGCCTCATTAATTTTCAAAAATGGTTCCCTTTTCTTTTCTCTATAATAAAATTTTAAATACAAAGCAGTGGCAATAAAGTGACATCATGAACCATTTAAAAAATATAAACTTCACTGAAGTTATAGCCTGAATGACTGTAAAGACTGCTCATCTTGGCGTTATGAGTTCCAGTCTAGTGCAGGATTCCTGGTGGCTCAGTGGTTAAGCATTCAACTGCTAATCTAAAAGTTTAGTGGTTCAAATACACCAGCTCACTCCACAGGTGTGAAATATGGTATCTGCATCTGTAAGGATTTAAAACCCTGGAAACACTATGGGGAAGTTTTACTCAACCCTGTATTTCTCTAGGACTTAAAATCAATAAAATGGCAATGGGTTTGTCTGAATTTTGAGGTCTAGTTCCAGCCTGCTAGTAACTGACTTGCATTATTTGAACAATAAAATATTCATCCTTGGCTTTAGTTAGCGCATGTGAAAAGTAAACACTAGTTTCTCATTATGTAGTGCAAAACAGGTGGGTTTTGAATACAGATTTGCATTCATGCTCAATTTCTGACACATTTTAAAACCCAATGCTGACTTCCAGTGACCTGATACAGGGTAGAAGTGCCCCCTTGGGGTTCTGAGACTAACTCTTTGCGGGAGTAGACAGTCTCATCTTCCCCCGTGGAGCTGCTGGCGAGTTCAACCAACTGACCTTGTGAGTGGGATCTCGGTCAAAAACCACTATCACCAAGAGAATTCCTTCTGACGCATATTAATAGCATGAAATTGAATAAACAGTTTCCTTTTTTGAGAATAAATATCCTCCTCCATAAAATCTAGCTGATATGCTACTATAGCTGTGAAGGTTAAGTACAAATGAGGGAATTTCTGATTATACCTTTTAATTGATAGATCCTGTGTTAGTCTGGGTTGACTAGAGAAACAATTCCAGAGACACTCATATGTGTGGAATAGAGAACTTTATATAAAAGATAATTTTATAAGAACACATCCCAGCCCAGTCCAGCTCAAGTCCATAAGTCTGATATCAGCCCATATTTCCAATACCAGTCTATAAATTCCTCTTCAGACTCATGCAACACATGCAATGATGCTGAATGCAGGAAGATCACATGTCAGTGGGTGGAAAGTCTTGTGAAGCCAATGATAGTGGAAGCATCTCAGTGCTGGTGTGGGTCTCCACATGACTCCTCCAGCTCCAAGGCTTTGCCTGCCATCAGCATAGCTCCATATGACTTGTCAACAGTAATGTGTCACAGGGAGTAAGTGTGGTCTGCCTCCAGAGAGCTATTTATCTCTGTAGTGCCTCCAAATGAAATCACCAAGCTGTGACCAGGTTGACTGACTAAAATCCACCCCTTCACAAGTTGACAGATTATGTAACTGCCACAGATCCATACTCTACCATCAAATGCGCTCTTCTTATAATTCTTCCCATGGCATAAAATGATAAAATGACTAATGATAATGACAATAGCAAACACATACTGCAGATACTATGTGCCAAGAACTATGGTAACATATGCGTACGTAACATTGAGTAGCTTACTCTTCATAAAAACCCAATAAACTATTCATTCAGTAAAGGCAAGAGCTAGAGCCCAAAAGGTTAATTACCTGAGTTTACTCATCTGGTAAGTGGCAGAACAGAAGCTTGCACCAGGCATCAGTTTTTAGAAACCATGCTCTTTGTTATTACGTAATGCTGACCACAGGCACAGTTGCCATAAAACAATGAAACAGTGCCATCTTCATTTATTGTCATAATACTATTTTTAAATTTGTAATTACATATCATTCATTAAAATAGACAATTGGAGAGGAAATTGTCATTAATTCATTTTGTAACTATTCTGACCCATGTCAAACAATTTTCTGCAATTGTGACCTCAAATGTATAAATTTCAGACAATAAATGGTCCTCATGAGAAATATTAGAAACTTACCATCAACATGCCTATGAATGAGTTGATTCTCCAAGGGTAAGGGAAATGAACATGAAAGGCACATCTGGTGGAATGTTATTTGGGTCATCTCATTTAATATGTCTAGAAATCTTAACAGTTTCCTAACTGTCCCTCCAAGGATGCTCTCACTGGCAAGGTTGATCAACTAGGAAGAAATGTACAAACGGTGATCACTCAGAAGTAATAAAAGAATGTGGTGTGAAAATCAACTATTTAACCATTGTAAATACTAATCAAGTGCAAAGCTGGAACAAAATTTTAGCAGATGCTATTAAAACTAAAGGAACCGTATTGGTCTAGTGGTTGTGCAAAGTCCGCAGTTGGAAACCACTGGCTACGTGGTGGGAAGAAGGAAGGGCTTTCTACTCTGGCAGTTACTTACAGGCTCAGAAACGTACAAGGGCATTCTCCCCTGCCCTATGTGGTTGCTATGAGTCAACACCAACTCAATGGCAGGGAGTTTGGTGTAAGGTTTACTAGCACTAAGGGAAGAAACATACAGGTAGGTGTGTTAAGCTAGACTAACCAGAGAAACTAATCCCATGACACTCATATATGTGTAAGAAAGACCTTTATACCAATAAGTAATTACATACCAAGAAAACATCCCAGTCCAGTCCATCTCAAATCCATAAATCAATACTAGCCCATAAGTCACCTTTCAGACTCATAGCCACAAACCATGATGCAGAATGCAGGAAGGTCACAGGCAGTGTGTGCAAAGTCATGTGGATCTGAGGTTGGTGGGCACATGGCAGGCTCTGGCAACTCTCAGAATGACCAGCAAGCAGGAAAGTCAAGGCGGTTCCTTATGAAAAGGCCATGCCTACAAAGAAGCACTGTCAGGCTGTGACTTGATTGACAGGTTGAATACCACCCTACACTTTTATACATCAAGCTGACATAAAATTATGTAACTATTGGACTAGGGAATGCATCCAGCAGGAAAGAGACTAGTTTAAGAATGAGAAGAAAAAACATAGCTGTAAAAGATGAAGGGCAAAAAATGAAAAGGAAAGAAATTGTAAAGTGATAAAAAATAATTGAAGCAAAGACAAAAATAGTTGCTTCTTTATTTTATTATAGACTTAAGGTGCTTTTCATGGGCAAGATTTTCTGGCTGTGGAAGTTGTAAAAAAGAGACAAGACACATTTGTCCCGCAACTCTGTGTAAGCAATTTTGTTGATTTCATTAAAGATCTTGCCCAGGAATTTTACTTCAAAGAATGTACACTAGGATAACAATAGCATACTGGAAATGAAATTATGACTTTATAGGAAAATAGAATTGATTGATTTTTTTCAATGGACTATGCACACTCCTTGTTTCAACTGGATTATTACTTTCATTTGATTTATAATAAAATCTAATAAATTAGTGAAACTTATCAATCTACATCCTGGATCCAATTAGTTGTTCAGGAGCTGCCACTAAAATGTCCACTCGATTCTTTTATTTATTTATTTTTAAGACTGTTCTTTATAACTTAGTAAATGTGTTCTGGGACATGTCTAGGTCATTACCAAATGCATGAGGCCTGACATCAAGTTCAAGTGATAATATAAGCAATAGGATCAAGAAAGGAATAAATGGGGACTCAAGAAGAATTTGGAAACATTGGGATTTAAAAGCCCTGGGAAGAAGTATGGTGGCCAGATGGGTAATTGAATTACCACACACACAGCTGCCCAGGCTTGTTGGTTTGTTTTCTGGCATCTGATGTCACATCTTTGACGCCTATACTAAGAGAATAAGCCATACGAAATTGCTACTTAGCCAGTTTTGACCCACAAAAACCATTTCATGGGCAACATACTCTGTTCAGTCGAGCCCAACCCATTGTGACCTAGTAGACAGAGTAGAATTGCCCCTCGGAGTTTCTGAGGGTGACATCTTCATGGATGCAGAAAGACTCATATTTCTCTCCCAAGAAGGTGGTGGTTTCAAACTGCTGACCTGTGGTTCGCAGCCCCACCGCCCCTTGTGCGACACCCTGGACAGGATTAAATCTGCAGATAGGATGTATCTTTGACTAACTTGGAGGGGTTGGGAAGAAAGGTAAAAAGAGCCTAAACCCATGCAAAACATAAAGGTGCTGCTTTGATGTAATGAGAGAAGAGATTGCATAATCTGAGGCATGGTGAGCCATCGCTTTCACTCATTGTACGAAAAAAGAAACTCTTCAGTTCTGGGGGTCTTTACATAACAATAAAAGCAACAGCCATGAAACTGGAAACACTCGCTGGCTGAGGTGTCACCGACATGTTTCAACATGAGGTTTCAACTACAGCATGTTTCAAAGAAAAAGAGATTAAAAAGAAAGAAAAGAAGATTCGTTATCATCTATTTAAATCAGTTTTTTCTCCTTTCAAAAATGTGCTCATTCGAACTTAACTTTAGATAGCTAGCTCCCAGGAGCCAGGCGAGAGGATGTGGTCGTCTTGTGGTAGCAGTAAGTGACCAGAGTTACCAGCTGCAAAAGCAGACTTGTGTTTGACACGTGCCTCAAGGACACAGCACACGTGTCCGATTCTATCCGCAGGGCTGAGAGGGGGTCTTCCTTTCAGGGCTTTGTCCTACTTCAAAAGGGTCACTGAGGAGACTAGCTGCCAAGGCGCAGGGCCCCACAGAGGAGTCCTGATATTCAACCAAAATGCTTGGTAGCACCAGGAATGACCTCTCACTTAATCCTCCCATTCTAAGGCAATGGTTGGAGGAAAGCTTGAGAAATGAAATGCAAGGCCAAACCTGCTACTTTGATGATCTCAAACATAATAAATGGGCTGATTTTGTGCTTTGAAAAGTTCTGGTAGCACCTTTTGTATGGACCGACTTTGAATTCCGGCCATCTTTGCCTCAGGGCTCCTATTGTTTGCTCAGATTCTGTCTGCCTTCAGTAGACAAGTCTCTCAGGTAATTTGTAGCATGACGGGGAAAATGTGGTGCTTTCTGATGGCCTGGAAGTTGGAAATATGCCTTGCTCAACTAATTAATGCTGTTCTTTTAAATTTCCTGTTTGAGATGTGTCTTCTCCTGTGCTCCAGCATATGTGTGGATGCCAAACGGCCGCACAGAGATATATTTCCCCAGCTGTGCTTGGGAGGAGACAGTTCTGAGGGGAAAGTTATGCTTTTTGCTAAATGCTAAACATAGATGCCTGAGATTAAAGTTTCCTGTTTAACACTCAGGTCTTGTGGCACTTAGACTTGCATCTGAAGCTTCCAACTCCAGTCACTAATTATTTCATCTCTGTAAACTGTAATGCATTTCCCTGAGAGATTAGGAATAGTAGCTCCCTCATAGAGTGCATATGAAAAATAAATGAGATTAGAAGTGTGAAATAATTATTAGGACAATACCTACTCTATAAAAACAAACACTTTTGTAGTGGTGGTATAATTTAGTTTTAACAATGATACTCTCTTAACTCCAAATGGATCATCAAGAACTTACCCCCACACCTCAGGAGGGAAGAAGAAAAATGGATCAGCATTTAATTATTGAGAATTTATCTCCAGGAGGTTGTTTTAAACTGGGATAAGTGCTTTTAACAAGAAGAAACTGGCTCCCCCCCCTTTTACCTTATCACGTAGGAGGGAATAATACATACACATTTCAAGCTTATCATTGTTAAATTTGTACCTTTCTCTCATCCTCACCAACGCCAAGCTTACTGTCATTCAGTTGATGCTGACCTCGAGTGACCTTTAGGACAAGGTAGAACTGTGCCTATGAGTTTCAAAGGCTATAACTCTTGGGTAGTGAGCTAGTTACATAATCTGGTGTTGACATGCGAAGGGATGGAGTCCGGCCTGTCAATCAGATGATAGCTTGATGACCTCATTTGGAGACACCAAGTTGATAAATAGCTCACTGGAGGCTGGGTACAAACAAACTCTACTTCGTCTTCTGGCTAATGAGACACATGGAGCTGGAGGAGCCGTGTGGAGACTCTGCCAGTGCTGAGGTGCTTCCACTGCCACTGGATGCATAAGACTTCCACCCACTGACTTGTGATCTTCCTGCATTCAGCATCATTGCGTGTGTTGCATGAGTCTGAAGAGGACTTTACAGGTCACTATCGTACCTATAGGCTAATATCAGACTTATGGACTTGATCTGGACCAGACTGGGCTATTTTCTCAATATACAATTACTCTTTATATAAAGTTCTTTCTTACACACATATGAGTATCTAAGAATTTGTTTCTCTAGCCAACTCAGACTAAGACAGGTAGAAAGCTCCCTGTTTCTTCTGCAAAGCTGCTGGTGGTTTTGAACCGCTGACATTGCCATTATCTGAGGGGTTGTATACATAAAAAGAATAGTGTGTCATTTATTCAGAAAATACTTATAAGCATTTCTCCATATTTACTGGACAATTACAGTTGAAATGATATGTAAAGTCCAAGGTGATCTCAGATTTTATGCTCCATAAAGAAATGCATATATCCCTCCCATAGATATATAGATATAGATATAGATAGACTTTAAGTACAAAGGGGGACATCAATATTAGAAATCAACATCAGAAACATGATTCTAAAGCCTAAAATAATCATGAAAAGGTAGTACTACTTATTAGATGTTTCTGTATAACAGAATGGAACGTTGGCTAGTCTTACACCGTTCTCCCAATTACTGCTATGTTTGAGCTCGCAGCCACAGTGTCAAACCATCTCATTGAGAATCATCCTTTTTCTCCCTGACCATCTGTTTCACCAAGCACGATAGACTATCTGGTACTGCGTCCAACATAAACAACATGAGTGTTGCCATCCTCACATCAAAGGAACATTTTGGCTTTACTTTCCCAAAGCAAACCTTTTCATTCTTTTGGCAGTCTTTTGTATACACAGGGTTCATCTTCAACATCATATTTCATATTTATCTTTAGTTTCCCATTTTCGTTGTCCAGTTTTTATATGTTTATCAAGCAGTTGAAAATACCACATCTCTGGTAGGGCATATCTTAGTCATCAAAATGGCTTTGACCCTGCCTTCATAGAAGTGGGCTTTTTTCTTTTAGCGACAATGTAATATATCTGCTAACTTCTTGTATGCCACTTTCAAGGGCATTTAGGGTAGACTCAAGTAGAATGGAACCCTTGACAATCTCAATAATGTCTCCATTTATCAAGATGTTGCTTCGTTTTCCAGTTTTGAGGATTTTTGTTTTGTTTATGTTGAAGCATAATCCCTATTGAAGGTTGTGATCTTTGATCTTTATTAATAAGTCCTGCATTTTGTATTAACTATATACTAAAAAGTTTGCATGCACAGATTAATACTGAGCCAGAACTGCCACATAATTTATTATTAAGAATTTCAAGACGGCCCAGTAAAGCATTAAATGAAGCATCAGCACTTATAGCAAGGCACCCCATATGACTGCCTACCTGACACAGCCATGGATCATGTCCAGCATTGAGTAGAACTCAGACATTCAATTAAACTTAAATAACAAGTGGAAAGTAGACAGGGGTTCTTCTGGTAGGGAATGTTTGTTATGGTCCCCCAGATAACAGATCTGAGATAAATAAACAGGAGCGAGGTCTGTTGGGGAGCCCAGGCTAAGTTGTTCCTGTGCAAGATGAAAAAGTAAGTAAGTAGGATTGAGAGCGAAAAAAAGCAAAACAAAAATATAAACCTTCAGATTCTAAAGTAGATCTGATACCTGTGATAGGAAAATGAGAAAAATGATTTTTTACCTGGAGAATCTCAGCCATGCTGTCTAGCAAAGCTACAGCCTGCTGGAAGAAGCTTCTGCAGAGCAGAGCTTCCCAGAGAGGGATTCCAACATCACTCAAATATTTGCTGTTGTTTAATCCATTCTTTAGAATTTTGTGCCTTGTCATGTTTACCGCACCTGGAGTGGATGCGAGGGCAGTCTTGAGAAGTACGAATGAAACCAGATCTAAAACTTGCTTCAATATGACGGGCCTTTCCTTAACTGAGGCATTGGAGAGGCTTAGACAGCGAGACATCTTTGGGAATATGTGGGAATTGAGTGAGGAAGAAACCCCAAAGTTGAGGTCAGAGGAGAAAATGAAATCCACCAAAAATCCCTGGATTCCATTCAGATTAGGTAGTGGGAGACTCTTTTGGCTTCCCCGATATAGAGGACCTTATAGACTGCCTCCCCCAACTAACGCCCCTTTACCTTGGACAGGGGCTTACGCAGAAGGAGAGAGAATGGTTAACACTAATAGAAAACACGTAAAAGGGGAAACATTAAGTCTTGGCAAAAAATTAAGACGGTTTGGCTCTCCATGGTGCCTCAGGAGTATAAAAAATAAAAGAGACACAGGTAGACAATGGAACAGTTACCATGGGAGAGTTTGTAAAGGAAAATATTTAACTCTGAGAAGCACTTAACTTTGTAGATATTAGGCTTTGAAGTAGCACATGAGGTAGTTTCATTGTGTTAAGTTAGTCAATGAGAAAAGGAACATTGTGAGCAAAAATAGGGCAGTGAGTAGAATAGGAGTCTAACCACATTTTCTGAACACCTCAATCAAGAATAGCATGTGATGCTATTTATACTTATAAAGTATAAGACAAGCAGTACAGAAAGAAAGAACCAGGAAGAGGGCAGAAAGTGATAGAAAAAAGCACAGACCTTATAACGGTCTTTTATCAGGTTTTAGTGGAAACAATAAGGGCGACTTTGGAGTCAATCATAAGGCATTGTTTTTATGTAGTGGTCTGCAAACCTTTTTATGGTATAAATAAAGCTGTTTGGAAGAACTCAGCAGAGCTTGCTTCCACCAGAACATCTCTCGTGTCTATCTCGTCTGTGTTCGCCGACTCCACACCTCCTTCAGTTGTCCAGTTCAACCCTCCCTCCCGGAGCTGGACTCCGACAAGTAGCGCCCCGAACAGGGACCTGAAGGTCATCTTTTCTCATTTTCGGTGTGGATAGGACTTCACCTAGGGTACTGCAGACCCCCTGGCGCAAGGCAACCAGGTAAGTAGAGGTGAACAGATAAAGAACATGAGAAGTATGGGCCACAGTGAGTCTAGGGGGAGACGACTGTTGTTTGTAGAAATTCTAAAGCAAATCCTTAACAGAAAAGGGGTCTGTGTGTCGACTCATCAGATAACAGTTTTTAAATTTTGTACAGCGATCCAGTCCATGGTTTCCTGAAGAAGGTACCGTCAGTTTAGATACATGGACGAAAGTAGGGGGAGAATGAAAAGAATACTATAATGAACATGGGCCTAAAGAAATCCCTGTAGACACATTCTCCTTATTGAGTGTAGTGAGAGATTCCTTAGACCCCTTACAAGAGGTTACTCAACTTTCCAAGAAACTTTCTTTTTGCAAGATGAGAAAACGCCTCTAAAGGCGAAACAAGCGGAGGAAACAGATTGATACTGTTGACACTGACTCACGGGAAAGTGATGATAACCTTTCGCATGAAGGTGAAGCTGACTTAGAAGAAGCAGCTGCCCGCTATCATGACGATGACTGGGATTTCCCCTTAGTTCAATCCAAAGGTCATTGCAAAAAGCTCCATTATGGCTCCATGAATAATTTGGCAATTAAATCTAAAATTAAGAAGTCTAAAGGCTGCCCTCTACCCCTCCTCCTTTGGGTTTCGGCTTTCAAAGAGCCCTACCTTGTGTCAGAAATATGTAAGGGCAGCCTTACCGTCAATTAGGGAGAAGGATTTAGAAGCTTATGTTATCCATTATTTGGATGATATTCTTTTAGCCCATCAAAACCGTGGTATATTGCAAGAAATTTTACAAGATAGCTTTAACTCAACAGGGACTAAAAATATCCCCGGAAAAATATACAAACAGAACCCCCTTTTTCTTATTTGGGGAGGAAAATATTTGGAGAGAAAATAATTACTCAACCTATACAATTAAGACAGGATTCGTTAAAAAACTTAAATGATTTTCAAAAATTATTAGGGGATGTTAATTGGATTCATCCTTATTTAAAGTTAACCACTAATTATTTGAAACCTTTATTTGCCATCTTACAAGGGGACCCTAACCCCAAGTCATCTAGGGCACTGACTCAGGAAGGAAAATTGGCCATTGAAAAGGTGCAAAAAGCAATAATGAATAACCAATTAACAAGATTAGATTATTTAAAAACCTTGGTCTTTGATTTTGCTACCTACTGTCCATTCCCCTGTGGGATGTTTGTGGCAGAATGGACCCCTGGAATGGTTATATTTAGCTTCCAATTCTCCTAAAATGATCACTCCTTAGACTTCCTTGATAGCATTGCTGATCATAAAGGGAAGAAAAAGGAGCAGAGAGTTGTTTGATATAGAAGTCCCCAATACTATATCACCTTACAATGCTCCTCAGCTTGGAAACCTTTTGCCATCTCATCCAGATTGGCAGGTTGCCCTTGCAGGATATACAGGAATCAAAACATATCATTTACCTGACAACCCTTTGTTACGTTTTATAAAAGAATACCCTGTAATCTTCCCTCCAAAAACCTCTACGGAACCTGTTGACACTCCACTGGCGTCCCTTGTTTTTACTGATGGATCCTCTATTGGCACAGCTGCAGTTATAATTGATGATCACAAGACTTCATTTTCTACTAATCAGAAGTCCACTCAAAAGGCTAAACTTATGGCAGTAATATATGTATTTTGAAACATTATCTAATACTTTGTTTAATCTTTATTCAGATTTTCAGTGTGTGGTTAAATTGTTTCCATTTATAGAGACAGCATCTATTCCTCCCCAGAATCAACTATATTTGATTTATTGACTAAATTACAAAATTTAATACATAAATTACAATTTTTTTATAGGGCATGCTAGATTTCACAGTAACCCCTGCCAGGTCCTATATATGAAGGGAATAGGCAAGCAGATGCCTTGACACGACCCATGATTTTATCCATAGAACAGGCCTCCAAGAGTCATGCTTTACATCATCAAAATGCTAATGCTTTGAGATTACAGTATCACATAACCAGAGAAGGCGCATGAGAAATTGTTAAACAGTGCTCCGTGTGCCCAACTCAGGCTCCAACCTTACCAACTGGAGTCAATCCTCGAGGATTGATGCCTAAGGACATATGGCAGATGGACGTTACTCACAACCCTAGTTTTGGTGAACTTTCCTTTGCACACGTATGCATAGATACTTTCTCACACACAGTCAATGCCTCAGCCCACACCGGAGAAGCATTCAAGGATGTAATTCAACACTTGTTTTACTCTTTTGCCATTTTGGGACAGCCGAGAGAGATAAAAACTGATAATGGCCCTGCTTAGACCTCTACTGCTTTTAAGAACTTTTGTTCCACTTTTGAGATCAAACATATTACAGAAATTCCATACAACCTCAAGGACAGGCCATAGTAGAAAGAGCTCAGCAAGCACTTAAAAACCAAATCCAGCATTTGCAGGAAGGAGAGCTTAAATATCACTCTCCACGTCATATTTTACAGCATGCTATGGTTGCCATAAATCATTTAAATTGTAATTCAGAAGGATACACGCCCATGTATCTACATTTTCAGGGTCCTGACATTAAGCCTAAACCACTGGTAAAATGGAAAGATTTATTAACTGGGACCTGGAAAGGCCCAGACGTCTTACTCACTTTTGGGCGAGGGTGTGCTTGCGTCTTTCCGCAGGTGCTGACTCTCCAGTGTGGATTCCAGACCGATTCATGCGCCCCCATGACGGGCCTGCCGCCTCCTCCGCCGACAGCAGTGTCCCCAGCTACTTGGAAACCATAAGGGAACGGCTGACTCCTCTGCTGATGGATTCCGACAGGCTCCGCGTCCAGCCCCTCCGACTCACAGTCCAGTGCGCTGTTCATCTCCTCCCCTCCCGGGGGAGCCAGTCCCGCCTCGGTTTCCCCTGTCCAGCGTCTGTCTCTTCAGCCAGGTCGTGGAGAATCTGGGCCGGGGCCTGTTCGTCACCGCCGCGCCCTCTCCACGCGCACTGTCTTCCCGCCGACCTGGGGACAACTGAAGAAGCTCAGCAACAGAGCCCTTGACATTGCTGCGTCACAAGGAAGGGCACCCGCCTCTGAGGTTGTTTTTACTGCTCTGCTAGCAGTTCCCACCTGCCAGGTATTATGCTCAGGATTAGTCACAGCTGAAAACGATTGGTCTTACATACCAGAACCTCCGGGTTTGCACCGTCTCTGGGAGACGCCCGAAGTGCCGGTTTTTACAAAAGATTCCTTCCTCCTGGGGTCACTCAAGTGCCTTTATGAACCCTAAAAGTTCATATAATGTTACCTACAGGGGTAGTAATAGTTCCCTGCCTCCTATTTGCGGATCCCATCTTCACACACCACTTCCAGGGCCTTGCGTGTCACTGGGGATTAGAACTCTGGTCACAGATTCCCCTGTTACTAGAGCCAAGCAGAGACATCTTTGGATGTTAGCACTTATCATTCCCTCGTTTCCAGATTTTAAATTCATTACTACTTCTACTTTACCTCCTGTTCAAATTCCTGTGTGTGACCCTTACCCAGAAGCCAAGGATAGTTGGTTTGCTATCAGTAGGAAAACAGGATTTCCAAAATGGCATGATTGTGCCATTGTGGGAGCCACATCAGACAGAAAGGGAGTAAAGCAACCTTTAAATGGTACAGATTTGTATGTATATGATTATTCCATTACATCTCCCACTGACGCTTACCGCGATTTAGTCAAACTGAGGACAAGATTTAATTGGTCTGATGCTGATTTGCCCACACCTGAACCTTTGGCCTGATGGTTTATCACAGACTGGGTTTCTCCTATTTTGACCTTTTTTGGTTACAATGGTCCAGTAGTTCAAACATCTTTGTGGAGGCTCTTTACGGCTACCCAACCTGTTGGTCTAAAAAGACCCAAAAAATACAGATACAGAGCCCTTCAAGCTTGCATGCGCTCCCCTTTTGTTGTTCTATATCCTGGTGATACTGGTACATTAGAAATATTTGAAGATAATGGGGTCTTTGTTACTCATTGTAAAAATTGTGTTTTAACAAATTGTATTTATTCTCGTTTGAGTATAACTTCTTTTGTCATTGTTCAACAACCCCCTTATGTTATGTTGCCTTTAAAACTGGATACCCCTTGGTATGATGATATGGGACTACATGCCTTACAATTAATGTCAGATATTTTTCAAAGAAAAAGATTTGTTGCCTCTTTAATTTTAGGTATTATAGCATCATTTGCTATTATAGGTTCCTTGACCGCTTCTGCTGTAGCTTTGGTCCAAGAAGTACATACTGCTAAACATGTTGATGAATTCACCAAAAATATTACCATAGCCTTAATGACATAAGCAAAAATTGATCAAAACCTTGACACAGGAGTTAGTGCTTAGAAGAGGCAGTAGAATGGATGGGTGATCAGATTCAGGCTCTAAAAACTAGAATGATGATTAGATGTCACTCGCCATTTAAATAGGTCTGTGTCACTCCTTTAATTTACAATGAATCCGAAGTCCCATGGGAAAAGGTGAAGAATCATGTTTTGGGAGTACGGAACCATTCAGACATTTCTGGTAGGGAATGTTTGTTAGGGTCCCATAGATAGCAGATCTGAGATAGATAAATAAACAGGAGCGAGGTCTGTTGGGGAGGCCAGGCTAAGTTGTTCCTGTGCACGATGGAAAAAGTAAAGAAGTAGGATTGAGAGAGAGAAAAAAAAGCAAAACAAAAATATAAACCTTAAGATTCTAAAGTAAATCTAATACCCGTGATAGGAAAATGAAAAAATGATTTTTTACCTGGAGAGTCTCAGGCTACAATACAGATTTGACAAATCTTAGCCAAATCAAAGGAGCGCCAAGAGACATCTTTGGTTGGACAGGGTGAAGTCTTCTTGGCTCTGCCATGTTTACTCATTGGCTGGGGACTTTTCTGGAAGAGCACAGCATTGACTCTAAGACTGCGGAGGGTTTGAAGTTTTGTTCTCGGAAACTGTTAACTAACGGCATTATTTACCAATGAGCAGCGATTTCTATTTTGAAGAGATCTAAGCAGTACATTTTGGTAGCTGTGGCAGAAAGCAGCATGAATCCAAGCCCAAATCTTGTTTTAACTCTAGTGAAAATTACTTATATTTACTCATTGCTTTACACTTTCAAATCACTTTCTCATTTAGATCTCTAGATTATAACATTGTTGTCATAATGCGTACAGTTAAATGCATTAATTTGATGCTGTTTAGACCACATTCTATATTTTCAAACAGGGAGGGTAAAGGGGTAGGACGTGGCTATGGTCTACTCCTAGTGCTGCTTTGCCATTTCTCTTATCGAATCAGGCTATTCTGAGACTTGCCTTTACATGAGTTATATATAGGTGCAAATTTCAGCTGAAATGTAATTTAGTGATGCCTATCCAGTGTTCTTTAAAATGTTTTCCCTCTCTCGTTTTACAAAAAAGGGCTCAAATATCTTATTGGAAATAATTTGAAAACTATTTAATGCACTCATTTATTTATTCTAGTCTAGTATACATCATGGAACCCTAGTGGCACTGTGGGCTAAATATTGGGCTTTTAACCAGAAGGTTGATAGTTCAAACCTACCCGTAATTCTGCTGGAGATAGATGTTATTGCCTGCTCTGCAAATGGATGACAATCTTGCAAACATTAGGGAGTTCTCCCCTGTTCTATAGGGTTAGTGGGAGTAAAGTCAACTAGATGGGAGTGAGTTTTCAGTATACATTGGATACTGAGCTATAGCCTATAGATAAAATGATTTATGAAGCTTTGGCTTCACGTGCAGCATTTTCTATATGTTAATTTTCAAAATAATAGTTTCAGAATATTTTCAAATGGCAATCCTAGGCCTTACTTTCCAAGACTGTCCATTAGTGAACCTAAGAAAGACTGGGATTTCTACTCACATAAACAGTTCCAGTCTGAAAAACACACCTGGGCTCCTTATGAGTTGGCATTGAATCAAGGGCAGTGAGTTTTGAGAAGGTTGACTGATGAATCTGTGATTTTTATAAGCAGCTCAGAGAATTTTGATAAAGTTGAGTTTCAAAGAATTGTTTGAACACATCTTACTACAGAATGATAAAGACTCCATGAAAGAAATAATACAGAGCACTGTGTGTTAACTGAATGTTCAGAGGTCTGAACCCACCAGCAGTGCCACAGGGGAAAGATGGGGCAGTTTGCTCCCATTGGAAACCCGATGGGACAGCTCTCTGTCATACAATGTCACGGTGTCTTGGATCCATTTGATGGCAGAAGGTTATGTATGCCATTCAGTGACTTTGGTTACATTTTCCAGTGTGTCACTATTGTCATTCGTTCCATTCTGGTTGTTCCCTTTGCATGAGTCTAGCTTCCCTGCCCCAAAAATAAAAAACAAAAGCAAATAACAATATACAAAGCACAGCTGTTAGGTTAATATGATATAGTGATTGTAGGCTAAATAATGTTTTTTTAAGATGTCAGTGTCGTGATGTCCTGATCTATGAAAATGTTATTTTTTTAAAATCATTTTATTGGGGGCACATACAACTAAAAAATTTTTTAATCATTTTATGGGGCTCATACAATTCATCATAATCCATACATACATCAATTGTGTAACGCACACTTATACATTTGTTGCCCTCATCATTTTTAAAATTCGCTTTCTGTTTGGGTTCCTGGAATTAGCTCCTCATTTTCCTTTTTCCCCTCTCCCACCCTCCCCGCTCCCCACTCCCTCATGAACCCTTAATAATTTATAAATTATTATTATATCTTATCGTCCACTGCCCGGCGTCTCCCTTCATCCACCCTTCTGTTACCCATCCCCCAGAGAGGAGGTTATATGTAGATCCTTGTGATTGATTCCCTCTTTCTACCCCCGCTTCCCTCCCAATATCACCACTGTCACCGCTGGTCCTGAGGGGTTCATCTGTCCTAGAGTCCCTGTGTTTTCCATCTGTACTGCTGTGCATCCTCTGGTCTAACCAGGTTTGCAAGGTAAAATTGGGATCATGATAGTTGGGGGGAGGAAGCATTTAAGAACTAGAGGAAGGTT
>NW_022103922.1:22393643-22401389 GCF_000313985.2 Echinops telfairi
TTCACCACACTTACTTATGCACACATTCGTCTTCAGCGTTTATGTGGGGAAGGTGATCACACAATGATGGTTTTTGTTCTTTGGTGTCTGCAACCTGATCCCTTCAACACTTCGTGTTCACACAGGCTTGTGTGCTTCTTCTCTGTGGGCTTTGTTGCTTCTGAGCTAGATGGCCGCTTGCTTGCCTTCAAGCCTTTAAGACCCCAGATGCTATAACATATGTAAATATATTTAAGATTATGGGGGAAATGGATGTAGGGGCATATATTTATAGGTTTAGTAGTAGGGTGGCAGGTGGACATTGGGCCTCCTCATGCGCATTCCCTTAATACAAGAGTACTTTGCTCAGCTAAATGGTTATTTCATGATACCCACCTTCCTGACATGATTGCTGAAGACAGATGTGTGCGTAAGCAAATGTGGTGAAGAAAGCTGATGGTGCCCGGCTATCATACAACTCTTATCACAATCAATACATTAATTGAATCAGGCATGTTTGTACATACATTGCCCTCGTTCTCTTCTAGACATTTACTTTCTTTTTATTTTCAATTTTATTCTTTTATTCTTTTTGACATCATTGGATGCACATCAGTGTCTGATTTTCAGCAGGTTCCAGGTATCAGGTCCCTAAGTCTGTTTCTTTTAAAAAAAATCATTTTATTGGGGGCTCATACAACTCTTATCACAATCCATACATCCATCCATTGTGTCAAGCACATTTGTACATTTGTTGCCATCATGATTCTCAAAATGTTTTCATTCTACTTGAGCCCTTGATATCAGCTCCTCATTTCCCCCCTTCCCACACTGTTCCCCCTGAAAATGTTTTACATGACAAAATAATCTTTGTAGATATGATAGGGTAAAGCTCTTCACATGAGAAGATTATTCTACATTATCTGATTTGGCTCAATGCAATCACAGGAGTCCTTATAAAGAGAAACAGGAGTTTCAGACTTGGAAGAAAAAGGTATGAGGAATGAAGAGCATCAAAGCCAGAGATATATTTGAACATATCACTATGATACTGATTTTGAAGATGGAGGAAGTGTTTAGGAGTCAAGAATACAGGTGACTTCCAAAAGCTGAAAAAGATAAGTAGAGATGTTCTTCAACCTCTACCTGAGCCTCCACATCTAGTAGGCCTAACACCATGTTTATGTTAGCTCAATGAAACCCACTTTAGATGTCTGACCCCTAGTGGTGTAATGAGTTACATGTTGGGCTGCTAATCACAAGGCAGCAGTTCAAACCCACCACCAGCTTCTTGGAAGAAAGATTTGGCTTGCTACTTCCCTAAATATTTACAGACTCAGAAACCCACAGGGGCAATTCTATCCTGTTCTGTAAGGTTCCTATGAGTTGGAATCAAATCAATGTGAGTGAGTTTGAGTTTTGAGATTCCTAATATAACAAATATGTGCCGTTTTATGCCACCCATTTTATGGTAATGTGTTAAAGCAGCAATAGAATTAGCATAAATATAACATTCATATAAGTTGCAAAATGCTTGCCTCACTAAAGAGATTATTTGGAATGTTTTGTTTTACTAGTTTCCATTAGGTGTCTGATAAAGTATCCATGCTGTTTTCTGCCTAAAACTGCTTCACTGAGAGGGCTGCAGGAGCAGGTGCATTGTCGTAGTGCCAAAACCAGCCCCCGTCTGCGACAAATCAGGTCTTTTTATCACACACCATGACACAATCTTTCCAGAACTTCTAAATAGAAACCTTGGTTAACAGTCTGACCTAGTGAAACAAACTCCAAATGCACTATTCCCCTCACATCAAATAAACAAATGAGCATATTTCTGATCTTTGATTTCACTTAATGAGCTTTTTTGGAACAAGGTGATGATAACATCTTCCACTGACTTGATTGATGTGTGGAGTCAGGGGTCATAAGACTAGTACCATGTCTCATCACCAGTAATGGCCTTGTGGGGAAAAAGTCTGGGTCACTTGGAGCTGTTCTTTCAAAGTAAAGCGTGTTCCCACTTGACGCTCCTTTTCCCGGTTTATCAGAACCCGAGGCACACATTTCAGTGACCCTTCTCCTTCCCAAATCTTCCATTAAAATTCGCTGACCTGAGCTCCAAGACAGTCCAGTTAATTTCCCCATCTCTTTAATGGTCCATCGTACGTCTTGGAGCACAGTGCACACATTTTTGTCAGCATTTTCATCTGTTCAGGAAGTAGATGGGAAACCAGAATGATGTTTGTCATCATTCGACATTTCACCTTTTTTGAAACAAGAAAACCTTTCATACACATGAGCTTTTTCAATAATGCTGCCTTGTAAGCTGAGTTCAACATCACAACAGTTTCTGCGGCATTTTTCCTGATCAGGAAATTTCAAAATTTCATAACTGCACAGGTGCTCTCTTAAATTGGCTATCACAAAAAGCAAGGTTCAAGCAAAACTAGGCAAGCATAGTGTGAAAAATGCATACTGTGAAAGCTCTACCCAGAGGAGTTTCTTTCTGTTTTGGGGGGTATTGCCTCATATAATTGGATGTTTTTCTAAACATGTAACCCTGAGATATTACATTGAAATTATATTTGATTTCACCTCAAAACACAATATTAAGGGGAACAATATGGGTCTGTGTGATTTGTGAATATCTATATGACCTACTGAAAAACAACACCATGCTCTTCCAGGCAACCTCTAGCCAATGACTAAGTATAACAGAGCTATTAAAGCTAGGCCATGTTGCACCAATTTAAACAAAAACACAAATACTTTTTAGCTTATTAGAAGTGTATTGTTGATCCACTATCAGAGGCACAGCAGGTAGGCTCCAGGATGAATGCAGTCATGTGCATGAGGTTCCCTGTCTCCAGGGACAGCAACTTCATGGTTTTTGTTGTTAGTTACCTTTGAGTTCATTCCAGCTGACAGTGGTTAGTAGCCAGACTTAAGCAAAAAGGAAAAAATAAAAAAACCAATGCCAACAAGATGATTCTAATTCATGGCAACCTTATAGGACCAAGTAGAACTGCCCTTCTGGGGGTCTAAGGCTCATGATGTTACCATGAGCTCATGATATTTACCATGATGGTTTCTACTGGTTTTGTTTACATTGTTGTGAAGATTTATGTTTTCTTTATATTAAGTTACATGCATACTGAAGACTCAATCTTTGATCTTCAGCAAATGCTTCAAATCTCCCTTGCTTTCAGGAAGCAAGCCTGGAGCATATTAAAGCACACAGAGCTATAAACCCCCCCACCCCCTAAAGGAAGAAACTAACTACTTTGAGTTGATTCTGACATAGTGACCCTATAGACGAATTCTAAGGATTTAAATCTTTGCTGAACCGGAAGACCTCATCTTTCTTCAGTAAAGACGCCAGTGGATTTGAACCTTGGTCTTTGAGCTTCCCAATCAATGCTCCTCTGACAACACTACAAAGATCCTTAGGAAAGTGTTAGAGAGATGAAAATGCCTTCAGAAGTGTTAGACCTGAAAGGAGGAAGTACCAAGAAGCAAAGGCTTCGTATAGTATTATTTTTGCTTAATAATAATTTCCATAAACTTGGATAAATACTTTTTGACTTACTGTTGTATGTTCTGATTTAGAAATTGTTTGAAGAGCAATCAAACAATCCTTAAAGCCATTTTGTACTAAGAAGAAGAAACAAATTTGATGTATGCAAAACTAAAAGTCTTAGACATTTAGTTCTTAGTGAATTTACAGTCTATGCAATTTTCATACACAAGAGTATATTTATATGAAATTGATAATAATTATTGTGTACTATGAAAACATTACAAAATTACATAATGAATGGATGCAAAACACATTTACTCATACACATATAGACCTGCTTTTACTAAACTAAAGAATGATATTTTAAAATGAGAAATGCACATATTTAGTTTTATATTATTAGAAATATACTTAAAGAAGAGGCACAAATGTAATGTAAACAAAAACTATCTTAGGATAATAGGAATATATGTCCTTTATGTTTTTTAATTCTAAAATTAACTTGAATTACTTTTGAAATCAGAAAAAGAGAGCGGGGTAAAGATGGCATCCAGGTAGAATCACCCACCTGGTGCTCCTGTTGCTACACCAGAAAATTAAGAGGCAATGGAAGCAAGCCCGAGGAGAAAGCAATGGGACCAAAGGTTCCGGAGGGACTTGGGGGAGGAGGAGGCAGGGATAAGGAGCAGTGAGCAAACAACACCATAGACAGGGTAACAACTAGGGAATTAAAACCAACAATGAGGAGGGCGTAGAGATCTTGGTGGTGTTGGAGCAACAGCAATCTAGCTGAGAGAAATTACTAAGAGCCAGAAGAAGAGTAAGCATGATGGTGGAAAAGGAGGAAGGTAAAAGAAAACAAAGGTAAGATTTAGGTAGCAAAGCTATGGATAGAGGTATAAATGTAAGTGTGCACTTATGCAAATATATTAATACAAATTGAGGTATTGGCAAATGTGTATATATTTATATGGCAATACATTGAGGAAGTGGATGGACTTTGGACCTCTGCTTAAGCCCTCCCTCAACACAAGAACACTTTGTTCTAACAAACTGGCATTCTGTGATGCTTACCCTCCTGGCACAATCACTGAAGACAAAATGGATGCACAAACAAATGTGATGAAGAAAGCTGATGGTGCCCAGCTACCAAAAGATATAGTCCCTGGGGTTTTAAAGGCTTTAAGTTAAACAAGCAGCCATCTAGCTGAGAAGCAACAAGCCCACACGGAAGAAGCATACCAGCATGTGTGATCATGAGGTGTCGATGGGATCAGATAACAGGCATTAGAAGACCACAAACAAGCAAACGAGCAGATTGTTGAGACAAAGGGAGGTCAGAGAAGAAACCTCAAACCCATATGTTAACAATGGGGCATCTCCTCATATAAGGGTTACAAGGAAGGGATGAGTTGACCTGGGTAAAGTACAGCACCGATGAAACACAATATTCCTCTGGTTCTTTGAGGCTTCCTGACCCCCCTCTATCATGAGCCCAATCCTGCCTTTCACTGTGGGGTAGGCCAGAGCATGTACACAGGTACAGATAAGAGCTCATGACACATGGAACACAGGTCAGGTAAACTTCTCAGGAACACAAATGGCAGTAGCAATACCAGGAGGGTAGGAGGAAGATTGGGAGAAGGGGAAGAAACCATGGGGGGAGGGGGTGATGGACAGAAATTGGTGTAAGATATGAAAATAATAATAATTTATAATTTATCAAGGGCTCACGAGGATGGGAGGTACAGAGGGAGGGGAAAAAAAGAGGAGCTCATACCAAGGGTTCAAACAGAAAGTAAGAGCTTAGAAAATAATGATGTTAACATATGTATAAATATGCTTGATACAATTGATGTATGGACTGTTATAAGAGCTGTAAGAGACCCCAATAAAATGATATCAAAAATAAAAATCAGAAAGTTAAGTAGTGTAATTCTTTTAAAATAAATGACCATCTGCTGTGTTCACCTCATTTGCTCATGTGCCCATTTTGTCTTCAGCGATCACATTGGGGAGGTGAGCATCAAAGTTTCCCGGTTATCAGAACAAAATGTCCTTGTGTTAAAAGGAGACCTTGAGTAGAGGCCCAAAGTCCATCTGCTATCTTAATACTCAACATATAAATATATGTACATTGACCTCTCTCCCTTTCATTATAAATTAATATATTTACATATATACATGGCTATAGCTATACCTCTATAAACAGCCTCTCTCTCTCTCTCTCTCTCTATTTCTTTTCACCTTCTTCCTATCCCACTATCATGCTCACCCTCCATTCAGCTCTCAGTATTACTTCTTGGATACATTGCTCTTCGTCAAACCCAGCCCGCATTATAAGCCCTCCTTGCCATCAATTCCAGATGTCCCACTCTTCCCCTATCTCTGAGTTTGGTGGCTCCCCACTCCCCCTTCTGCCCTCACCTTTCCCATGTCCCCATGGAACCGCAGGTCCAGTTGATTTCTCCTCAGGATTGTGGATTCTGCCTATCTTATATAGATAGACATAGAATGAAAGAAAAATTAAAACAAAACAAAACAAGAGGAAAACAACAACAACAAAAACAATAGATAATTCCAGGTCTGTCTGCTGACCCTTATGTATGTTTTCCCGACCAAGTCTGATGAGGTGTCAAGCCCTGTCCCCCAAGTCAGAAGTCTATTTTCAGGACTCCTCAGGGACTTGGTTACTTCGCTCCCTTGCTGCCTTGTTGCACTCCCTTCGCGTTTCACCTCACTGTCCATGGGGCAGATCAGGCACACTCTCCGCACAGTGTCTCCAGTGCTATGGGTCAGTGAGGGAACATTGTGTCTCATGGTCGGGCTGGCCCTACCATCCTCTCTACATTCGCTACTCCAAGCAGGGATGTCATCCTTGGGGCTTAGTGGGCTGCGATGAGGTCCATTCTCTCTCTCTCTCTCTCTCTCTCTCCTCTCTCTCTCTTTCTCTCTCTTTCTCTCCCACCCACCCAGCCCTCCCCCACCCTCTTCCCTCTTAGTTCGATACTGTGTGGTCTGGACAGACTGGCCTCTCTCCCCGGCCTATATCTTCAGTGCTGTCCTCTGTATTGCCTTAGTCCGGGGAGGGGTTCAACATAGCTCAGCCTGGGCCCGGCCCTGTCACCCTCTCTGTTAAGTTCGGTGCTCCGTGAAAGTGGATGGCCCTCAAGGCTTGGCGCTCTGGGATCAATCTGGTCTCTCTCTCCCAAGAATGTCTTGAAGCCTTAGCTGACTTTTCCTGTAATAGGTAAGTGCTTAGCCCACTGTACATTTAGAATTCCTCATCGCATCAAAGCACCTTCATAACAGGTTAAATATGATTTCTTCTCAGACACTAGGTAGGCCAGAAAAGAGTTGTATTATATATTTAAAGTGATGAAAGAAAAACACAGTGTCAATTAAGAACCCTATACAACTGTCTTTCAAAAATAAGGGCAACATTTATACATCTCCAGATAAGCAAAAATTGAGGGAGTTCACTGATTTTAAATAAATATTGTGAAAACATGTGTTTATCTTTGTCTTGAGTCTGTAATTTCATTTATTTAAATGTTTTGAGTTTGCTGCAATAATTGTTGTGTTTTTTCAAGTTCACATTTCTCTTTCTTTTTCTCCCTACTTTCCATGTCCTGATTAATTTGCATTATAGGAACTTCATAGATTGGTCTTTTCTCTGGGAAAGTTATCTAGCTTAATTTATTAGTGCATGGTGAATATGAAAAAATGGAGAAAAATACACATGTCTTCTTCTGAGCATCTTTGAAATCTACGGTTATTCTTTAATCTGAATGATTATATAATAAAAACCCACTTTTCCAACTGGAAAGCGCTGTTCTGGTATTAAAACTTCTGAAAAAGAACTTAAGAATTGCTATGAAAATAATATGTACTTACTTTCATTCATTATAGCTTATATTATTTCATGTTTAAGGCAGCTTGTAAAATCCACATTGTGCTAATATGTGGGCTGTACATGAAATTTAATTTTGTCAGATACAATATTTTACCTTGTAAGCAAAAAATGGATTCAATCAAACATTATTTATTCCACACAGGTAACTTATTCCACTATTGAGTGTATTTAAGATACTTATCGTATTAAGGTAGCAGAAGGAAATTGGGCCTCCACTCAAGTACTCCCTCAACACAAGAATACTTTCTTCTAGTAAATTAGCATTCTATGATGCTCACCTTCCCGACACAACCTCTGAAGACAAAGCGGGTGAATAAGCAAATGTGGTGAA
>NW_022103922.1:22402839-22428791 GCF_000313985.2 Echinops telfairi
TTAAATATTTTCTAAAAAAAAAAAAAAAAAAGATACTTATCATTGTAGTAGTTCAAATCCAGAAGATAATGTTAGACATATCTTTATTAAAGCAGTTATTTATTCGTTTATCGTGAATGTCCACTGCTTTCTGTAACATAAACAAGCACCTTAATATATTGTAAACTTAACTAAGTACATCATTTCTTTTTCTATTGACATAAAAGTATACCTAAATTTTACATTCTGAGCCCATTTTTATGAATCCTGTAAATTTCATAACAAGTGATTTGCGGTTAAATCAAAGTTTCTGCTCAAAACAAATATAAACATGGATGCAGCTTTATAACTAAATTGAAAGATAATGGAATCTTTACATAAGCATTTTTATCCTCACACATTAATTAATTAATTGATTCATAGATATCAAAATAGATAGTTGCCATCAAGAAGATTGCCTATGAGTGACCTCATATCCTGTTTCACTGTTACAGTTGCCAGGTGCCCGAGTACATCATTGTGGCTATTGTGTAAATCCATCTCACAGATGGTCTCTCTCAAGCTCAGTGATCCTCTGCTTTACCAAACATGACATTCTCTTCTGGGAATATATTTCTCCTGATGACATGTCCAAGTAAACAAGTAGGTTAATGTTCTATCAGGATTCAAAATGTTTTCATTGACTAGTTTTTAAAAGTAACGTTTTAAGACTTTCTTCCTAGTTTTTCTTAGTCTGGACACTTCCTTGAAATGTCTTTGCCTTGGTGACCCTGATGGTATTTGAAATGCTGGTGGCATGGATCCCAGAATCACAGGTACAGCAATATGGGATTTACCACAGTACAACGAACCGACAGATAGATGGTGTGTTAGTCTGAGTAGACTAGAGAAAGCAAATCCACAAAAACTCATATATGTATGAGAGTTTTATATACGGGGTAATTGTCCATTAAGAAAGCATTGTAACTCTGCTAGCCAAGCCCATAAATCCTACATTAGCCCATATGTCCAACAGCGATCTACAAAGTCTTCCTCAATCTCACAAAACACACAATGACGCTGACTGCAGAAGGAAAGCTGGATCAGTCAGTGTGTAAGCAAGCATCTTAGCCCAGGCAGGGGTCTCCATACTCCAGCACTCAGGGCTGCACTGGGGTAGGTCCATGTGGCTTCTCCTCGGGGATGTCTTGCAGGAAGTAAGCCTTGTCAGCTGAGGCAGAGAACTAGCTAAGGCAGCTGCATACTGGTCCGACCACCAGAGAACAAGAGACCAGAGAACAAGAAAGGTGAGGCTCACCAAGCCTTTTATCTCACCGCCCTTCAATTAATCCCACATGTGTTCGTTGGCCAGGTTGGCACAATAAACCTCAACTATCAGATGGTGAAACTAGAATTATACACATATATATTTCAAATGAAAATTACACATAAGAAAAAAAATCACAATAATAGCTATATATTATTGTGAATATATATATACATGTAGGTACATTACATATCCACAGTAGATAAAAATATACACATTTTCACAGTAGTATATAGTTACTATTGTGTTTTTAATGTGTATAATTTTCATGTGAAATTAACAAATGTATATTGTACAATTAAAAACTGAGGAATAAATGTTTAACATACATAGGTCTCACACTGAATTTAAATAGAAGTATCAGATCCAAGATCATTAAAAGTGATAACTTTTTAAGGTATTATAGACTTAAACTTTGTGGAATAGCTCTTATTTTTAACCTGAAAATTCTGTATAGTTATTCTTTTTCTTCCCACTTATTTACTTTTCTGAAATAAAGAAATAAAAAATATAACAGGACCATTTTATAAGCAGAAGATAAAGGTATACATGATCAAATGACCTGGTTAAGCCTCATTTTAAATTTTTCTCGGGAAATTTTAGTTATATTACTTAAGAACCTATATGCCAAGAAGAATTCAAAGTAAATCAGAATTTTTTTATTTTTGCCTATAAAATTGGTGAATACACACACTTTGTAGTTAGAAAATTGCACTGGGAAAAGATATTATTAAATTTGAGATTTAGGGAAATGAGGAAGTAACTCAAAAGCACGAAGTAAAGAGAATTCTAAGCTGAGGGGATTTGGACCAAAGAGTATAAAACATGCACAAGTTGGGAACAAATATTTAAAACTTGTCAAATGGTTTCAACTGAGTGCAGACAAGTTTCAGGATTAAATAATAAGTGAAAAATTGAAATTCAGTATCTTGTACATTAATCATTAATAAGGAAAGAAACAGCTTAAGAATTACTCCTCCCTCTTAATACTTATGTCCCAGAATTTACAAAGGCACACTCTTTTTTTTGGGGGGGGGGTTCTTTTTTTTATATAAGTAATTTTATTGGGGGCTCTTAGAGCTCTTATAACAATCCACATATCAATTGACTCAAGCACATTTGTGTATATGTTGCCATCATCATTTTCAAACATTTTCTTTCTACTTGAGCCTGTGGTATCAATTCCTCTTTTTTCCCTCCTCCCCCCATCTCCCACCCTTGTGACCCCTTGATAAATGATAATTTTTTTTCATATTTTACACTATCTACTGTCTCCTTTCACCCACATTTCCGTTGTTCATTCCCCATCCCAGGGGGGTTATATATCGATCATTGCAATAGGTTCCCCCTTTTCTACCTTCTCCCCCACCTTCCCCTTACCCTCATGGTATCACTACTTCCACTACTGTTTCTGAGGGATTTATCTGTCCTGGATTCCGTGTGTCAGATTCCATTTATCTGTACCAGTGCACTTGCTCTGATCTGGCCAGATGTGTAAGGTAGAACTGGGGTCATGATAGTGGGGAGGGTTGGGGTGAGGGCTGGAGGAAGCATTGAAGAACTAGAGAAATGTTATGTGTTTCACTGGTGCTATACTGAACCCTGGCTGGCTCATTCCTTCCTTGTGACCCTTCTGTGAGGGGATGTTCAATATCTACACATGATCTTTGAGTCTCCACTCGGATCCCCCTCATTTGCATCAATATGATTGTTTGTTTGGGGTCTTTTGATGTCTGATACCTGATCCTGTCAAAACCTCATGTCTTTTGCCTTCTCGTTGCTTCCTCTATTTCCTTTTACTTTCCTCCTGTCCCACTATCATGTTTGACCTTCATTTGGTTATCTGTAATTCCTCTTGGCTACATTGCCCTTGATCAAACCCCACCGGGTGTTCTACTCTCTCCTCGTCATTGATTATCGATCTCTTGTTGTTCCCTTGTCCCAGGGTTTGTTGGCTCCCCATCCCCACCTTCTATCCCCCCAGAATCACTGGTGCTGTTGTTTCCTCCTCCTATTTTATTGTTTATCTTGCCTATTTTATATAGATAGACATGAAAAAAAAAATAAAGAAGAAGTAAAGGGGGTGGGTGGGGCAGGGTATACATAGTTCCAGGTGTGCTGATCCTTATGTATGTTTTCTGGTCAAGTCTGATGAGGTGCCAAGCCCTGCCCCTCCGAGGCTGAAGTCTATTTTCAGGATCCCTTGGGAACGTCATTGCTTTGCTCCCCTTGCTGATCTATTGCACTACCTTTGTTTTACACACCAGTGTGGGGGGTCACACCAGGCATAACTCTCGCACTGTGCTTCTAATGTTGCCCCTACAGCCCTGTGGACCAGTGAGGGGATGCCGTGTCTCATGGCGGGGCCAGCCCTATGGTCCTCTTGTGCGAAGGCACGCTTTTTTTTTTTAACATTTTATTAGGGGCTCATACAACTGTTATCCCAATCCATACACACATCAATTGTGTAAAGCGCATTTGTACATCATTCTCAAAACATTTTCTCTCCACCTAAACCCCCAACATTAGGTCCTCATTTTTCCCCTCCCTCCCCGCTCCCCCCTCCCTCATGAGCCCTTGATAGTTTATAAATTGGTATTTTGTCATATCTTGCTCTGTCCGACGTCTCCCTTCACCCACTTTTCGGTTGTCTGTCCCCCAGGGAGGAGGTCTCGCACAGTTCCTTGTAATCGGTTCCCTCTTTCCTACCCATTCTCCCTTTACCCTCCCTGTTTCACCACTCACATCACTGGTCCTGTAGGGCTCATCCGCCCTGGATTCCCTGTATTTTCAGTTCCTATCTGTACCAGTGTACATCCTGTGGTCTAGCCAGACTTGCAAGGTCGAATTCGAGTCATAGTAGTGGGAGCGGGGAGGAAACATTTAGGAACTAGAGGAAAGATGTATTTTTCATCATTGTTACATCGCAACCTGGCTGGCTCATCTCCTCCCCGATACCCCTCTGCCAGGGGATCTCCAGTGGCCTACTAATGGGCTTTGGATCTCCACTCCGCACTGCCCCCCTCATTCACTATGGTAAGATTTTTTGTTCTGATGATGCCTTATACCTGATCCCTTCGACACTTTGTGGTTGCATAGGCTGGTGTGCTTCTTCCATGTGGGCTTTGTTGCTTCTGAGCTTGATGGAAGGCATGCTTTTATATGTTATCTTTCTGTAGTCTTAAGTACCTATGAATGTAAAGATAACTTGTCTTTAGCAAACTTAGTATCTGCTCTCATGGAATGTCCAATTGTTAACAAATTCTGAGAACCCATAATTTAGCCAATAACTACCCATCCCCCAGACATTTTCCATTCGTCTATGGGAAAACTAAAAGGAAGAAAATGAGGGAGAAAGAATATTATTCAGGGCTTTCAACAAGCTCAGGCTGGTTCAGTGACGGTCAACAGAGCAAAATCTGCCCTGACTCACATTTTTAACAGTTGCGGGAAGAAGAATGATAACTGAAGTAGGAATGATTCTGTATCAAAGCCCTGGCACAGGAGACTTGAAAGAGGTGCTGTGAGCTCTCTCAGGAGCAAGGTGCAAAGCCTGGATTTTTTGTCATGCCATGGAGAGTGACACACATGCAAAGGGATGCAATAAGAGTGGGGCACGATTGTGTCCAATGCTGCATCTTTGCTGTCAACTTATATGAATGAATTCAAGTAGGGGCATTGGTGTCCATAAAATGTTGCCCACTCTGAAATCAAGGCAAATTGCTGCAGCTATCGGTGGTGTAGTGAGCTAGTAAATGAACCATCATCAAGATCAGAAAAGCATTTGCCTTCCGTTTCTTTGGAACGTGTTCAAGTGCAGAGGGACCTATGTATGAAGGAAGCTTTCTTCAACTCAGTTTAAAAATAATCAGGAACCAAGAGTGGTCCTACTATAACCAACTGCAACTTTCAGCTCACTTCTTTCATAGATGCCCTGATCTATCCCACCCACCAGTTGGAAATAGAGTTTACTGAGCCACTCGATAAAATCTAAGTGCTAGTAGGCAAATGCTGCATTTTTTCACAAAACACAACCGTGTGCACAGTGTGCACATGCACATAATGCACATCATGCACACAAGAATTTCACATGGAAAGAGTTTATACAGTTTGTTGAAAACCTATGAATGCACAGCACTTGCATTAAACACATGGTTGTTCTTGTTGTTAACTGTGTGGAGCCTTCAGCAAGTCATGGTGAGTTTATGTACAAAATAGAAGCAACCCCTGCCCTACGCAGGATTAGTGGAATGTTTTCAACTATGGCTATGGCAACTGTCTACTTCAAGTGTCTTTCTACCAGGGAGCTCCTTTCCAGCACTGGGTTGGACAGTATTCTCTGATAATCTGCATGGATGTTCGGTGTTCATCTTTGGAAGTAGATTTACCAGGCCTTTCTTTCTAATCTACCACAATCTGTAGGCACCCTACGAATCTGTCCATCATGCATGACCATCCTGGGATTTGAAATACAAGTGGCATAACTCTCAGCATCGTAGCAGCTGGCAAGCCACCACGACACGAAACACTGACAGATGGCAGGTGAATGTAGTTCTTCCTTCGTGTTAAATACAGAGATTACCACTTAATCCTCACAGTAATCCGCAACTAGGTACAATTTATAATGCCAGGTCTCTCGTGGGTACATGATACAACCTTTCCCTAATTTTCATGGGATCTATCATTGGGTCAGTTCACAAGCAAAACTTCCCTTCACCACACTCACACTGACTGTTTATGGTTGTCTCACCCTTTCTTTCCCTCCTGGCCTAATTTAGATTTTTTCCTAGCTGACATAGCGCGCGCGCGCGCGCGTGTGTGTGTGTGTGTGTGTGTGTGTATCCACACACACATATAGTCTTCATAAACACATAAATCTGTGCAACATCTAAGCATAATATAATACATTACACATTCAGACCATTTTTAAAACATTAATTTTAAACCCCATTAAGTCTTTTTTTTTAATGAAAGGTGGCTTTATGGTCCGCTATGAATGCCTTAAGTGGATTGCGCTGTGCTTCCTGTAAAAGCTGGGGCACTCCTGAATTGCACTGGCTGAGTAAAGTTCCAAGAACACAGAGGCGAGTTATAACACTGTGGTTGGTTGCATTTTGCCCTCTTTTGTTTTCTGCATTTATAATTTAGCTCTTATAGAAATGATTCGTTGAGGCTTAACTGATAGTTACAGTTCTCGGGGGCTTTTTCGCAGGAACATGTCTAACACCTGTCAAGCAGGAGAGTGGCTCCCTGTAAACGTATTTGGAAAACTTTAACCTGGCAAAGCCTGTTCTTTTGTGAGTCTTGGGCCTGATCTCTGTGCTTCCTGCAAATTGCTGTCAGCGCACAAAAAGACGATGCGATCTACCGAAGTCAAAGGGGGAGACGTGGCATTGTGTACACTTCGGAGGCCTGACATTCCCTAAAGCAATCTGAAATTAGGAATACTTTTCCTTGCAAAACACTGGGTGGCATAAGGGATTAAGATAAGAGCTTTGACCCAGAAGCCAAAGATAGCCAGGACTGGCAAGCATGTGTCAAGATATCTCAGCACAAAAGAAACATGCATGAAAAATGAGTTCATTCCTCTTCCACTTTCTTACCTTAGAATCGACGGAGAGTTTGGGTCTTATTATGACGTGGGGTGGAAGGGGTGTTTGGCAGATCATGTTTTCCCAAGTTCATAGGGGTTTGGCCAGCTGCACTTTTTAGTTTGAATGGGACAGCAGCCTGGCCTCCCTTATACAATCATTTATTTGTTCTTTTGTGTTTAGCTGCAGTCTTCTGCATGTAGTTGGTCATCTGGACCTTAGCTGTATAGGATTATAGAATTCATTCTCGATTGTTTGCTTCCCTGGTAAGGTCAAGAGGCTCCCTACATAAGGACTGCTACAGGCACCACACATCCTGTGGAATCAAAGTTAAGCAGGACCAAAAAAAAAAGGGGGATACAAATCAGTTTTAGTATTAACGGCAACTCTGACTACCCAAGGGGGACGGAACGGCACATATAAACATGAAGCTACACTGCTGTGCCTTCTTTTCTGCATGGTGTGAGGTGTCTAATTAAGATCGCCACACTGATCAGAAGGTGCACTTAGTCAGGGAAAAATACATGTAGTTGCTTTGTGAGTCCCATCTTTCCTCGGAGTGTTCAAAGACAAAGCACTGAAGCACCTCTTGCCCACAGATTCCCACAGAAGTGTTTTCATTCTCCTATTTGAGCCACAGGCCCACACAGGACTGCTGGAAGCCAAAGGTTCCTGCTGGGCTTGTAGATGCGACCCACCAATATCCTAAATCCTCATTGTCTCGATCATTGGGAGGAGCCCTGGGAGGATTTGGGGAGAAAGTCACTCCAAGTAGCATACTTCTCGGTATGCTTGGGGGAGGTGGGAGTATTCGAATCCTTCTCCTTTATTAAATATCTTAACATTTTCTCTCCCTGGGCACAACCCTAGGCATCCTCCTAATAAATAGAGCCCCCCGTCACCAATCACTGTAGCAGGTGACAGGAGGCATAAAGGAAGAGTACTGCTTGGAGGGGGGACTGAGATGTTGATCATTTGTAAATATGAAGACTTATGGTGCTGGTAAGGAGAATTTGGGGCTTTTAAAAGCAAAAATGGTAGTGAAGTTAACTTTGCTAGCACAATAGATACTGCCTGTGAAAGCAGAGTTGTGTAGGCACACATTCACAAACAAAAGCGTAATACACTATTCCCACACATGCTATGTGCCTCCACTGAATGAAGGAACACCACTCTCAAGCCATGTTGTCAAATGGATTTCCACTTATAGCAATGCTAGAGTTCTGCAGAATTGTCGGTTCTCTAGGGTTTCTGAGGCGCTAAATCTCTAAGGAAGCAAATTGTCACATTTTTATCCCAAGGATGGACAGGTGGGTTCAAACCACTGAGCTTTGGGTTAGCAGGATTGCCCTGAACCAACCGCACCACCAGGGCTTCTTGAATGAAACACGGAAAATTATAGATTAGATTATAGAGAATTATAGACAAAACTCTTGAAGAATATTCTTATATAGGAGAATACACAAGAAATTAATCATTCTCTGTACTTCTGAGTCAAATTTCAAGGTAGAATTCAAGCACTGTAACCCGATTTTCACAATTAATTGTGTTTTTCATCTTGTGGACTCTCCAATTGTTTTGTTTGCTTTTCATGGCGATGAAATAATCTTAAAATGAACAATTGTGTGCTTTTTGCTTGGAGTTTCAACTGGCTTAGGGAATTGGCAGCATCCTTGGCACTGAGCAGATATTCTTCAGAGGAAATGTTTGCACAGGATTGGCCCTGAGGTGAGGTTAAGTCTTTGGTGCCAAAGGGCTACTCTCTGATAAGTGGATGTCCTTTAACTCTATTACCAGGGTCCTTCTTCTATGAAACCTCCAGGCGGCCATTGCTATTGGTTTTTTATGTTACCATCCAGGCCATTAGGTACCGCCTCAGTGTTCACTGTTTATAACTTGCAAGCATTTGCTACTTAACCTTGAACTTGCAAGAAGCCTCCACTTACCAACACGCTTTACTGAGAACAACACACTTACATTTTTCAAGCTACTTCACTTCTCGGCAATTCTGCTAGAAATACCAGTGATGGTCCTCTTCTTTTCTAATGTTCATGTCTTCCGATTGTGCCATTTTAAGTGGTAGCAGCAGCAATAACTGTAGTCATTCTTCTTGCCGGTCACTGACTACTTATGTACTATGTAATTAAAAAAAAAAAAGCTGAAACAACAAACATCCATTTGCTCTTGTGCCTATTTTAATTCTGGGGGATGCTGCCTGGGCCAGTGTAGAATAACCCTTGTCAAGATTTTCACTGGGGTTTTAGGGGAATTGAACTGTGAATTATTTGGTTAGCAGATCAGCATGTTAACAGCTTGCATCATCAGATGCAAGAGACTCCATCGACTGCATGCTTCTTTTGTTAAGTGCAGCCGAGTCTGTTATGACTCATGCTGTTGTTGGCTGCCCTCAAGCTGGCTCTGATGCATAGTAACCCTCCTATGTACAATGGAACCAATCATCACCCTGTCCTGCGCCATCACCATGCCACAATTTTTCTTAGGGTTGAGTCCATTGTTGTACCCACTCTGTCAATCCATCTCTTGAGGATTTTTTGCTGCCCCTCTTCTTTACTAAGCATGATGCTCTCTTTTGCTTCCCCTCTACTTTATCAAGTGGTATTGAGTTGGGCTGTGATTCTCATGGTCCACAATTCAAAACCACCATCAGCTCTGCAGGAGAAAGACTAGGTTTTCTAGTCCCGTAAACAGTTACAGTCTCCGAAATGCACAGGGGGTAGCTGTGAGTCAGCAGTGACTTGATGGCAGCAAGTTTGGTGTTTTGGGTTTTACTTTATGAAACATGATGGTCTTTTGCCAGGGACTAGTCTTTCCTGATACTATGCCCAAAGTACACTAGACCAAGCCTGGTCATCATCGCTTTTAAGAAGTATTCTGGATGTACTTATTCCAAGATGGATTTGTTTGTAAGTGTGTTGTTTTGTGATGGCTTGTGTGTTGCTAAGATGCTGAAGCTATGCTACTGGTATTTTCAAACGCTATCAGGATCACTCAAAGTGAACAGATTTCAACAGAGCATCTAGACTAAGAACAGACTGCACATCAAGCAGGGAAGCAATAAAGCCCACATGCAAGAAGCACACCAGGCGGTGTCATCAGCCACGAGGTGTCGATGGGATCAGGTATCAGGCATCAGAAGACCCCAAGCAATCAGTTATATTGATGAGAACAATGGTGGTCGGAGTGGAGTCCTAAAGCCCTTCTGTAGCCAATAGGACATCCCCTCACAGAAGGGTCACAAGGAAGGAAGGAGTCAGTCAGGGTGCAGCATAGCACCAAGGAAACATACCGCATTCCTCTAATTTTTTAATGCTTCCTACCCCCACCCCCACTATCATGATCCCAGTTCTACTTTACAAATTTGGCTAGACCGAAGCATGTACACAGGTAAAAATAAGAGCTCTCGACACACAGAATTCAGTACAGATGAATCCCTCAGGTACAGTAATGGGAGTAGTTATATCATGAGGTAGGGGGAAGGTGAGGGGAGAAGGGGGAGAAATGGGGAACCGATCACAATGATTGACATTTAACTACTCCCCCATTCCACCCAGAGGGCGAACAAAAGAAACCTGAGTAAAGAGAGATAGCAGACGGTGTAAGATATGAAAATAACAAAAATTTATAATTTATCAAAGGTTCATGAGAGTGGGCGGGTGGGGGGGAAGAGCGAAAAAAGAGGTGCTGATACCAAGAGCTGAAGTAGAAAAAAAATGTTTTGAAAATGATGATGGCAATATATATACAAATGTGTTTGATATAATTGATGTAAAGATTGTTATAAGAGCCTCCAATAAAAGGATTTATTTTTTTTAAAAAAGAACAGACTACATAGAAGGCATACGTATTGATTCATAAGTATTGATTGATTTCTAGTCAGTGATTTTCCTTAATTCTAATGATATACAAAGGGGTTTCAGAAAGTTCAGAGACATAGAATAAAAGACTTTTTCCATGAACTATCTGATGTCCCCTTATATAGTTAAGTCTAATTTTGAAAATAATGTCTGTACTTAGTAGGACATTACATAAGCTTTCTCAGAATTTACTGATTAATTTGTCACCATGATTCCTCTATCATTTAACTTTAATTTCAATCTTAAGTATACGTTTTTATTACTTGTTTCATAGTAACTTTTTTATTAATTTCCCTGATTACAGTGATTATCTGGTTCCTATACCTTCCTGTTTTGTTTTCTTCTTTCTGAAATGCAGCTTTTGTGGTCTTGTGTGTACGAGTTTCAGTAGTCCGTCAGGAAAGCAGCAAGCTTCATTAGTTTATAGATTTGAAACTCCACCTTAGGTCAGCAGTTTGAGCTCACCAGGCGATCCACAGGAACAATAGGAGGCTGTCTTCTCCTGTAAAAAGTGACTGTCTCGGTGACCCAAGGGACAGTTCTACCCTGTCGGATGGGGTCATTATGAGTCATCATTGATTCAGTGGTAGTGGGTCTGGTTTATACTTCTTAAGGATTATTTGGAATACTTAAATTTCTGGGAGCTATTTATTTGTCCTCATTCCTTTGAAGGTATTATTCCATGTCTCTTGCCTCAGAAGTAGATTTGTGGCATATATACAATGAGACCAGGTTTCTTTCCTTTCCTCTCACTCTGCACTAGTAGCTTTTGTAGGTACTAATAGTCAATAAGAAGCTAAGCAAAAGGCTGTCTGTTAGAAGCCACCAGGCAATGTGGCAGAAGAAAAGACCACATAGCTTACAGCCTGGCCAATCAAATGGGACCGTTCTACCCTGTCACGGAGGGTCACTGTGCACCGGAAACAGCTTACTGACATCTAACAACAATCTTAAATAACATTTCATCTTGATGGTCTCCAATTTCATTCGAATTAATTTACATATGGATTTCTTTATGTTTAATGCTCAACAGTTGCAGGGCACTTTAAATCTAAGGACTCTAATTGTTCTTAAATCGCAGAAAATTTTAATCATTTTCATTTTAAGTATTGTTTATCCACCATTGTTTATTCGTCTCACGTGCATCTGAGTAGAAGTGTGCTCCACAGTGTTTCAATAACTGAGTTTTCAGAAGTAAATCTCCAGGCCTTTTTTTCTAATGCACATTTGAAGATTTGAGGGGAATTAAACATCCAGCCTTTTGGTTAAACAGCAGAATGTCTTAACCACATGTACCACCCAGAAACTTTCATTTTCTCTTAATATGTACTATATCACAACTTAATCATATTTTCTTTTAAGGACAAATTAGTAAAGATGTTAAGTTTAGTAGGCTGTACAGTTTTTGTCACAACTATTCATTGTCACAGCTCTATCATTATAGGAAGGAAACCGTGGTAGGTAATGCATGGACAATAGACATGGCTGTGTTCCAGAAATTTTACCTGCAAAAACAATCAGTGAGCTGGACAGAGTCCACTATAGGTAGTTGGCACCACCATAGACTGCCTTTCTGGTGGGTCTTCTGGCTTGGCTGGTTCTCCGTAGTGTACCCCTTCTTCCCGATTAGGTACAACCAGCGCTTCACACTTCATGCTGTGCCCTTGCTGTGGGGGTAGTGTGAATCCTTTGTCTTACTCCAATCAGCCTTTACTATCTCTGGTCTCTTCCACTGATAGGAAATCTGTCTTATCAGCCCTTGAATTTCCTTTGTGGATTCCAGAACAGGGAATGCAGTGGGAATGGCTGTCCTGTTGTTTGTTAGCTTCTGTATATTAGTTTATATCGTTAATAAAACCTCTGCTTAAAACATTTCCTATATATAGCCTCCTCATCAGAGATCTATCAAGATGGAAAAGCAAACAGGGCTCATTCACACTTTACCACAAACCATTTTAATTAAATAAAGTGAGACATATTGGATAAATTAAAACTACTTTAAATTCAGTCTGGCCATCTCATCTTGAAGATCAATAAACTGAAGTCCAGGAAATTAAAAAAAATTTAAAAACTGTTGCCCCCTTTTTAGTGTTGTTGTTGTTAGCCGCCATTGGGTTGCTTCTGACTCACGGCGACCCTGTGCACAACAGAACGAAACACTGCCTGGTCCCTGCCATCCACACAACCATTCCTGTGCCTGAGTCCACTGCTGCAGCCACTCTGTCCATTCATCTCATTGAGGATGTTTTGTTTTGTGGCTGCCCTCTGTATTAGCATGTGCATTGACTGTCCTTCTCTTGGGAAGGGTCTCCACTGACATGTCCAAAAAACAGAAGATGGAGTCTTTCCCCTCTTTCCACTAAGAAACACATTGGCTGCATTTCTTTCAAGACAAGTGGGTTTGTCTGTAGTAGTCCATGGTACTTTCAATATTCTGCTACAGCAGCACAACTCAAACATGAATTACATTGCTTGTGAGAGAACCTTTAAGCTCTCAGCTTCCAGTATATCAGCTTTCAGCAGAGCAAAACTGATTTGGTATTATTAGGTGATGAGGGAAGAAATAGTCTTTCATACATTTAACATTTAACTATTTTGTGTAAGGGAAGAGATTGAAGGTAAAAAATTAATTGTATCAGAAAATGAATTCGAAGAATGCATACACATATTTTGTTATCTGCTATTTTGTCTACACACTATCATCATAAAATGTGGTTCAATTAGGAAAAATACCTTTTATTCAGGCTCCCTGTCTGTTTTAATAATGTATTTATATAAAAAGAATATTTATCTAGGCTCTGTAACATTGACTTTATTTTTAAATTGGGTCAAATATTTCGGCCATTGTTTATATTGAAAGTACCATGCCACCCACCCACCCCCGCCACCCCCCAAAGGACAAACAAATCTGTCTTGGAAGAAGTACAGCCAGAGTGTTCCCTGGAGGCAAGGGCGGCAAAACTGTCTTACATACTGTGTTAGTCTGGGTACTTTAGAGAAACAAATCCACAGAAACTCATGTATAAGAGAGAGTTTTATACGAAGGTGAAGTGCACATCAAGAAAACATCCCAACCCAGTGCTGCCCAAGCCCACAAGTCCAAGATTAACCCATATGTCCCACACCAGTCCACAAAGTCCTCCTCCATCTCACAAAACAGACACTATGATGCTGACTGCAGGAGGAAAGCCAAATCAGTGAGTGTGTAAGCATCTCAGCCCTGGCAGGGGTCTCCACACGACTGCTCCAGCACCCAGGGCTGCATCGGGGTAGGTCCATGTGGCTTCTCTATGGGGATGTCTTGCAGGAAGTGAGCCTTGCCAGCTGAAGCAGGGAACTGGCTAAGGCAGCTGCACCCTGATCCAACCATCAGAAAGCAAGAAACCTGAGAACTAGAAAGGCGAGTCTCCCCAAGCCATTTATCTCTCTGCCCTTCAATTAATCCCACATGTATTTATCAGCCAGGTTGGCACAATAAACTTTAACTATCTCACATACTTTGGATCTGATGTCAGGAAAGACCAGTCCCTGGTGAAGAACATTATACTTAGTAAAGTAGAGGGCAGAGCAAAAGAGGAAAGCCCTCACTGCACAGTAGCCAAAATAATGGGCTCAAGCATAGGAACAATTTTGAGGAATGTGCAGGACTGGGCTGTGTTGAGTTCTGTTTCATATTGAGTTGCTATAGTTTGGAACCTATTCAATGGCACTTAACAACAACAACAACAACATCTATCTGGAACAACTCCTAAAATGATTGTTTAATTTAAAGTATAAGGAATATCTAACAATGACGGATCCTACTCTATAAGAAGAGCTATGTGATTTATTCTACCATAAATTGAAACATAAATATATGCAACAAACAGGGACAGATTACCCAATAAGCAAGGTAAGCAGGGGTTGCTTGTGCTTACTTGCTAATATGTAATGAACAATTTCACATGTGAACTAAATGGTTGACTACAGATTAGTGTCTTAGTCAACTTGTGTTGCTATAACAGAAATTCACCTGTAGCTGACTTTAACTAATTTATTCTTTTACAGTTTAGGAGGTTACAACGTCAAATAAAGAGCACCAGAACTAGGGAAGGGCATTCTTTCCTTATTGGCTCTGGACGAAGGGTCTTGTCTCCTTTCAACATCTATGGGTGCAGTTTCCTTGGAAGATCTACCTTTGCTAGGTGTCACGTGACCCTGGGTCTAGGAGGTTCTCAGCACAGAAACTCTGGTTCCTACAGGCACACTGTGCCTGGCTCTTCCTTCTTGGTTGTAATCAGGTCTCTCCGGTTCTGTTTTGTTTTCTTTTATCTCTTATAACCTGGAAGATTAAACTTGTCACCCACTGTGGAATCTGTCCATTTATCTCTAAGGATGTTGCATCCCCTTATAGCAGATCACCTGGTCACATCAGACCACAATAATCATATTACTATGTAATTGGCAAACTGCCCAAAATCGTGACCCAGCCATGTTGACACATAGTTGGGGGCAAGGGCTCAGTTCAATCTATGACAGAAGTACATACAAGGAAGCCTATGATTACGTTTGTTATTGGGTACTCCATTTTTAGCAGGAATTATACATTTTTAAATGGCTTTTATTTTGCAGGAAGATATTGTGTGTAGCATCCTGTGGGAGACAGATGCTAACCATACCTAAAAGTGGAATCTTTGATGTGGTGAAAAATGTGAAATTTACCACTACAGACAAGCAAGCAGGCACAAATAAGCCCGTGCTTACCTTGTGTATTGGATAACCCAACACTAATAATAAGATTTTAAACAATCATTTTACATCTAGATTTAAGAGAACTTCCCCACTCTCTATTGCCTACAGACTTGCAGATACATTTCCAAAATTTCAGTGCTGAGATTTGCAGTGACATTTGTGGGAATTGGTTTTGCAAAGCTAAATAATTTTGTTTGTTTTCATGGGCACTTTACCTGGATTAGGAGATATTTTCATTAAAATGAAGAGCCTACAGTTAAAACGCGAAGGTCTGTTCTATCTGTTGGTAAAAGATGAATTATTTACTTTCCTTGTATTTTGTTTTGATATACAATTTTTTGTGATTAGAATCATTGCACTTGTAGCCTGAATTTGTTTTCCAAAGTCCAAACACATTAAGACCCCAGTTCTCAGATGGAATGATCAGACAAGCAGCATCACCCTCACCATGAGCTTGTTAGAAATCCAAATCTCCAGCCCCAATGCAGACCCACTAAATTAAAAACTCCGGAAGAAGCCTCAAACTATACTAAACCTAATGCCACTCGGTCCATTTTAATCCCTAGAATAGACCTGCCCGATAGGGTTTTCCAGGTTGTGAATCTTTATGGAAGCATACAGCCGCATGCTTCTTCCAGAGTAGATGCTGGGTTCAAAGCAGACCTTTTAGTTAGCAAAACACTGACCAGATGCCCCAGATGATGCTTGGCAATCCACGCTTTATAAAAGACTCCAGATGATTTTTGTTCCTATTAAAGTTTGAGAGTCATAGGATTAGGGAAAACAATTTAAATAAATGCAAAACATCAATGAAAGTCAATACTGTTACTCATAAAATGAGCTGTTAAAATTGCCTCAATTAAATTTTGACTTTCCTTTTTATTCTCAGAGACCAAAATACAAATTTGTTGTTGCTATTGTTTTATCTGCTGCATTTAGAAAAATCCTTCAGGCTGCAGGTGTGTGCTAAACCTTCCAGAAAATCACTTCCATTTGGAGTGTGATAAAAGCCTTTATGTTGCCTTTTATTGATGAACAGACCGACAGCCTAGCTTTGTGCTCCCAACAGGTAAATAGCTTCCCCACTAAGAGTTGCTTATCTAATATCTGAGATGATCTCTGTCTTTCTCCATATCCTATATTTCATTATTTTTCATCTCTAGTTCCAGAAGCAAAAAATATTTTGAACAGATTATACTGCCTTTCCTGAAAGTTACCTTAGCAACGGAGTTACACACGAAATTGATTTCTCTCTTCTCTTTCTTATCGGTATTTAATTTACAGCAAATTACTTCATTTTGAGTTTAGCAGTCACTAGAGCAATTGCTACTTGGTTGTTTCTTTTTGGTGATGGTGTTTTTTATATAAAGGACGACCTCTTTCTTGGGACTCAATATGAATACCACTTAAATTTAAAAAATTATTTAAAAGACGGTCATATTTTCCTCGTGTTAGTCAGATTTACTTTATGTGAAATGATTGCTGTTGTTAGGAGCCTGATGAAGTGGCAAGGGTCTGCCTCTGACATGCTCTGACTGCACACGAAGGAGGAGCCAACTCCACAGCCGCCCGAGAGAGGTCAGACGTGTCTCCAGCTTCCTTCCGTCTTTACTCTTCATTCTAGCACACATGGCCCTCTCCTTTCCCGCTGGGTTTCATCATTTGTGGCAGTAGCCACACAGAACTCACAAACAATATTCATGGTTATGGAGGCTTATCGTTTTTGTACATAGTGCTGCCTCTTCTCAACTAGCTGTTGTTGTTGATGTTGTTGTTGATGGGTGCCATTAAGTCAGTTCTGACTCATACAAGCGAGTGAAACACAGCCCAGTCCTTCTCCATACTCACAAGTATTTTTATGTCATAGTTAATAGCGGTGGCTTTGTCTGGTCCCCACCCTTGTTCTGTGGGCTCAGAAGCTCGTTTCTTCACCTGACAAGCTCATGCTGCTCCTCGGCTCTGTCTCCATGTTTTTGGTGTGGTACAGCGTCTGCTGCTTCCACCGCCCTAGACAGTTATCTCACATTGCGGGTAGATCTTTCTTAATGGTCACATTTTCTGTTCCTGCTTTGCTGTGTGTTTCACCCTCGCTATTTGAATCTCCTACCTAATAATTTGGTGAGCGATAAAGAAATGGATAGAAGAACCATAAGTAAGAGATTTCACTTGACCACAATGCCACAGAATCAGTTCTGATGCACAGGGGCCCTCTGGGCAACAGATCAAAACGCTGCTGGTTCTGGTGCCATCCTCACAATGTTGTTATGTTTGAGTCAATGGTTGCAGTCAGCGTGCCCCATGTCAATCCATCTCCTTGCCATTTCCTCCTTTGTCACTGATCCTCAACCAATCCTCATGTTGTTTTCCACAGACTGGTCCCTAATGATAGCGTGTCCAAAGTATGAGAGACAAATCTCATCATAATCACTTCTACTGAGCCTTCTGGCTATACTTACTCAAAGACATACTTGTTTATTCTTCTTGCAGTTCAAGCCTGTAGTACTTCCGACATTCTTTGCCAGTACCATAATTCAACGCGTCAATTCCTCTTCGGTCTTCCTTATACAATGTCCAATTTTCACGTGCATACGAGGTGATGGAAAATGCCCTGGCTAATGTCAGGCTCACGGTAGTCATCAGCGTGACAGCTTTGCTTTCTAACAATTTCAAGAGTTTTTTTTGCAGCAGAGTTTCTCAATGCAATTTATGGTTTGATTTCTTAACTGCTGCTCCCATGAACCTTGATTGTGTATCCAAGCATGATGCAATCCAAGCAACTTCAATCTTTTCTCCATTTGGTAGGTCTATTTGTCAAGTTGTGAAGATTTGTGTTTTCTTTATATTGAGATGTAATCCATACACAAAGCTGTAGACTTTGACCTACTGCTTCTAATATTCTTTATGCTCAGCTTCTTCATAACTTAGCTTCACAGGTTATTTGCTCAGGTTGAATACATTTGGTGAAAGAATACAACTCTGAGGCACATCTTTCCTGATTTTAAACCATGAGATATTTCTTTGTTATGTTTGAAGCAATTTTGGTTTATGTACAGGCTCTGTAGGAGTATAATGAAATGCCCCAGAATTCCCATTCTTTGTTATATTGCCCATATTTTGTTAGGATTCACACATAGTCAACCCAAGTAAACATCTCTCTGGCAGTCTCTGTTTTCAGTCAAGATCTATCTGACCTCATTAATATTACCCATGTTTCCATAACCTCTTCTAAGTCCAGCTTGAGATTCTGGAATCTCCCTGTCAATGTGCTGCAACTGTTTTTCAGCTATCTTCAGCAAAATTTTACATAGATGTGATACTACTGGTATAGTTTGATAATTTCCACATTCTTTTGGGTCACATTTCTTGGGAATGGGCACAAAATGAATCACTTTCATTCAAGATATGACAACTAGGTAGCTGTCTTCCAAATTTTTTGCCATAGATTATTTAGTACTTCCAGTGATAATGTATCACTTTTTAAAACAGTGTCCTCTAACAATGCCCAGAGCATTTTTCCCCATTACCACCTTCAGTGAAATTAAAATTTTTCTTTCAGTATCATCACTTCTTGATCATATGCTACCTCTTGAAATGAGTGAATGTCAACCAATTATTTTTGGTTCATTAACACTGGGAATTCTTTACATCTTCTTTTAAAAAAATATTATTAATTGGGAGTTAATACATATATCATTTCCTAATTCAATCACGTCAAGAAGAATTGTACAATGGCTACCACAACCAGTTTCCAAACATTCTTTTTCTTTCTGGACTCCTTGACATCATCTCAATTTTATCTGCACCCCCCCACCACCACCACTGTATTCTCTGCCCCTAAAGCCCTTATTGTACTACTTGCTGTCCCTATAGGTTCATCAATCCTGGGTTTCATAAAGCAAAAAACAGGAAAACATATAACACAACTTCAAGGGGGTGACCTCCAATGACATCACACCTCCGAAATACACCCTAATATGAATGAGCACAAACAAAACAAAACAGAATGTCTTTGTGAGACACTTCCCACACGATTCATTATTTTGTTCATAGAATCCTTCAATATTGCAACCTGAAGCTTATATATTTTTTATAGCCACCCTACTGAATAAAACACAGCAAACTCACTGGTGTGGAGTTGATTCTGACACATGGCCACTCCATCGGACAAGGGCTTACTGGCCCTGTGGCTTTCCAAGAATGGAACTCTTTATTGGAGTAGAAAGCCTCATCTTTCTCCTGTGGAGCAGCTTGTGGTTTCAAATTGCTAACCTTGTGGTTAGCAGCCCGTTGCATAATCACCATGTCTACAGGGTTCCTATAGAAAAGCTATGTTTCTATAGAGTTTCTATATGTTGCCAAAATAGTATAGAACGTTCCAATATACCCATCACTTAGCTTCCTTCAATGATAACACACATTGACAAAACCAGGGCATGAAAATGGCATTTTTACAGTACTTACATTATTAAGTGAAATAAGGAGCCCTGGTGGAAAACTGGGTTCACTGTTCCATTGTTAACAACTAAATTGATAGTTGGAAACCACAAGTCTCTCTTCAAGAGAAATATGAAGTTTTCTGTTCCCCCAAAGATTTATAGGAACTTCAAGAAGCAGACCTTTTGTATTCTATAGGGTCAGTGTGTGTCAGAATGGACTCAGTAGCAATGCTATCTTAGTTAATGACAATGCAGACTTTATTTGGACTTATTCAGCTTTTACAATTTGTTTGTTGTTGTAGTACAGTTCTATAAAATTTGATCACAATTATAAATTCAGGTAACCATCATCATTATCAGGTCATAGAACCACTCCATAATCACAAAAAGGTTTTTAGGTATAACCCTTTAGTAAAAGCACTCTTTACTGACGCTAGTTCATGGGCACTAATGTGATTTTGTCAGTTTGAAAATATTTTATAGATGATATACACAAATAGAAGCTTCTGATACTATTTTTCTTATTGACTATAATGTCCTTGGAATTCATCTACATATCATCAATTCCCAATTCTTTAAAACTTTAGATGATTTGTTTATTGGTTCATCTTTTATAAATAATTTTACAATTACACAGAAATTTGTAATGATGGTAAGAAAATTCTATTTGGAAGTGGATTGAGTTCATTGGTATTTGAAAATCAGCTACTCACATGTTGCACCATACAAATTCTTCTGTAATATGACCTTTAATATAACCACAATAACCCAAATCAAATCCACTGCCATCTGGTTGATTACTACTCATGGTAACCTCTATGACAGAGTTTGAAGGTTGTAAATCTTGACAGAAGTGGATGGCCTCATCTGTCACCTGCAGAGCAGCTGGTGGGTTCAAATCACCAATCTTTCAGGTAGCAGTTGAGTGTTCCAACCACTGTGCCCACAGGGTTCCTTATTACCTCTGATAAACCATCAAGTTCACAAAAGGAAATCCCCTTAGTATTGTCTAAATTTCAGACTACATTACACTTTTTTCAATTGTTCCAACAATGTCCTTTTTAGAAACGGACTTAATAAAAATTTGTCAGGCTGTAATTCTGGGGTTCAATGAAAAATGAGAAATTTGGGCCCTTCATCAAAACTACTAGAAAGTAAAAAAGATGTTAAGGAAGTATGAAATCAAGCATGTATGAGGTTATTCAACATGTGGGGTCCTTTTAACTACACAGAACACATACCCCGAATCCCAGAGCACATACTGTATTTCTGTCCCAGGAACCTTTCGTTTGCTTGCCATTCTTCCTGTCTATTCCTGTAACCCATGACCCAGACATTTTTGAAAAATTGAAGCCATTGATTAAGAGAATGCCTTTTATTTGGATTTCTCGGATGTTTCCTAGATGAAATGCTTTTGGCATGAATATCACAGAAGAGATGCTTTGTGATTGTGTCTTATCAAATGGCAAAAATTTAATTTGTTCCATAATTGATGATGTTAATTTTGAACACTTGATTAAAGTTGTGTTTGCCAGATTTTTCACAGTAAAATTATTCTTTGTTTCCTCCATTATAACTAATCATTATTATGTGGTAAGATAGTTATAAACCAAGTACACATTCTAATCTCATCTAATGTTTACTATTGACAGAACTATGTTTTGTGGCTGAATTAAATATCATATTGATGATTGCCAGTAGGTGATTTATTTTCTAATTCTATCATTCAAGTCAATTAGTTGGAAAGCTTTTCTTCTTTTGTATCTATGCCTTCATATATTCATGTCATATATGATGCAATGTATATTATAATATAGTATATTTTAATATCTGCAAGTATTTATGTTAAGTATACGCTAATATGTCTCTATATCATGAATATCCATTTTACTCAGTGGGTTAAGTCAATTTATAGCCTAATTTAGATGAACAAAGAGGCCTAATCTGTCTAAGGAGTGTCCCTTTGTTGTTGTTCTCTCTCTCTCTCTCTCTCTCATGACTATTTGACCACTTCCTTTCAGTTGCAACATGATGTTAGACACGCATTTTGCATGTCCCTCTTTCATTAGCTAAAGATCAGCTAGTATTTAAGAAGGTCTATTTTATTTAGTGAAGAAAGGCAGTTGAAACACAAAACGTGGCCTCAATAAGCCCATTGCTCCGGGAGGCTTACAGGAGCCCTGCCACTGTCAACCAAACCTCCCATCCACTCCACGGAGAAAGCCGAGGCTTTCTGTCCTCTGGAACGATGGACAGAAACTTCACATCAAGGCATATATGTCAGAATTAACTCGGTGACGGTGGGTTTGGTGCCTTTCGGTCATAGAAGTGTTACTGTCCCCAGGTCTTTGCAGTGAACGGAGCTAGGGCATATTAGGATGTTCACACACAAACAATTATCTTCTTTTCTATGTGCATAACAAGTTTGATCTCACACCAGAATTTCCAGTCCCAGTACAATACCAACACCAGAAGTTTCATTCTAGCTTTCAGCAGTTTTACAGTAACTTCTCTCTCAGAAGCAGAAACTATGTGCAATGCGCTTCTCACTTTGTCTTCTAGTTCTTCTCGGTCCTCCTAGTCAGCGTACGTGGGCTTCAGAAACCTTCCTCCAGGCCCAGAGCAGAACTTGCCTCACTGGCTTTACACTCACATCACATGGTGCCAAGCTGGGTGGATGCTCTCCTTACCAGGCTCATGTCTGCACTAGGCTCCAGCCCCCTCCCACTCACAGAAAGTGACCTCTCTTTCTTCGCAGGTTCAGGTAAACTAAAAAAACCAAGCTCACTGCCATGAAGTCAATGCTGACTCACAGTGACCCCTGTGGGTGTCAGATGCTAATTCTAACTGTTTTGGGCAGTAGAAGACCCAGTCTCCCGCCTGTGGAACTGCTGTGGGTTTCGAACTGCTGACTATGCAGATCGCAGCACACCGCATAACCATTCTACCACTAGGTTCAGATGCTATGTGCTAAATCATTGATGCTCTTGCGGAACCCACCCCGCAGCCATTCAAATGCCATCGGCGGTATACCTGGGCTCTATCAGCCACGGGTACATCTTCACCACCCCACAGGTAGAAATCCTTTTAGTCATTTGTCTTTCTGTGAACTCACAGCAAGCTGCCTGCACCATGCCAAAGCCCTCCAGGGATTTTCCCTTCATACTTCCTGAACACAGCTTAGGGCGACCAGAGGGCAGCGTCTTCCCTCTCTCAGACTTCTGTTAGCTGTGGATGGCTGTGACTACTAGCCCATTCCTCTCCCTGTCTCCCGGCACAGCATGCATCTCTGCCTCCTAATGAACTCCTTGCAGCATGGACAGTCCGCCTACTGTCTTTCAGATGACCTATACATGAAGTAAGGGCAGAAGGAGAGGGATTAAGTCATTTTAGAGATTGATAACACAGCTCTTCATAACTAGCTTTTAAATAATCGTTGAGAAAATATGTTTACATTTAGATAATTATTTCAAGCAACTGAGAGAGATTTCACATTCCTTCCGAACGGTGCAGTTCCTGCTGTTAGGTCCTGTGGAATTGGTCTCAACTAGAAGAGACACTACATACAACGGAACAAGCTACAACCCGGTCCTACGCAATCCTCCCAGTTGTTCGAATGCTGCAGCCTGTTGTTGCCGCCGGTCTGTCAGTCCTTCTTGTTGACAGCATTTCTCTTTTTCACTGCCCGTCCACTTCACCAGGCAATGATGTCTTTTTCCAGGGACTGGTCTCTTCTGATAACATATCCAAAGTACGAGACAAATGCTCATTATTCTTGCTTCTAAAGCATATTCTACCTGTATTTCTTCATGAAGATGTGTTTGTTCCTTTGCAAGTCAATGACAGCTGCTTCCAGGAGCATTGATTTTAGACACTAGCAAGGTGAAAACATTGACAACTTAAATTTTTTCCATTTATTATGATATTACCTATTGGTCTATTTTTTTCCATTTTTTGTTTTCATTTTTTCCTTTACATTGAATTGTAATCCATACTGAAGGCCACAATCCCTGACCTTCATCAGCAACTGTTTCAGGCTCTCTTTACTTTTAACAAGCAAAGTTGTGTCATATGCGTTCTCGAGGCTGTTAATAAGCTTTCCTCTAATCCTGAGACCACATTCTTTTTCATATAATCCATCTTCTCTGGTGATTTACTTAGCAAACATATGGTGAGTGGATGCAACTCCCTCGTACCTATCTCTCTGATTTTGTATCATGCAGTACTCCTTTCTGTTTTCACGACTGCCTTTTGCTCCATGTACATATTCCTCATGAGCTAATTGAAGTCTTCTACAATTCCCATTTCTCTCAAGCTTATTCATATTTTGGTATGATCCACATAGTCAAACGCCTTGTCAATAAAAGACAAGCATCTTTTTTATATTCTCTGCTTTGAACCAAGATCCACGTGACATCAGCAATGCTATACAGTATTCCAATCCTCTTCTGAATCTAGCCTGCACTGCTAGCAGCTCCTCGTCAATGTATTGCTTCAGCAAAATTTTATTGGTTTGTGATATCAGTGATATTGTTCTATAATCTGTGCATTATTTGGGGTCACCTTTCTTTGCAATGGGTACAAATATGGATCTCTTCCAGTCATCTTGCCAGGTACTTGTTTCCCATTGGCTTAGATGAAAGTGTTTGCCGTGCTTCATCAGCTTGCTGAGACATCTCAAATGGTTTCCTGTTAATTCCTGAAACCTTGATTTTGGCTAATCCATAGTTGTTTTAAGGCACTGTTCATCTGAGGAAAATAAAACAGAGCTCAAATTATATAGTACTAAAACACCAAATTCACTGCCATTAAGTCAGTGCCGACTGAGTCACCCTGTATAACAGGGTACTGGCTCTGTGGGTTTTTGAGACTGTAACTCTTCATGTGAGTAAAAAGCCCTGTCTTTCTCCTGAGCAGTGGATGGTGGTTTTGAACTGCTTCTCTTGTGATTAGTATACCAACCCGTAACCCAGTATACCACCAGGGCTTCTAACAGTAAGTACTAGCAAATATTTATGGACTGTTAAATATGTTTATTATATAATAAGTTCATTTCAAATAAAAGCTGGTATTTCTATTATTAAGTCATCATACTTTAACTCTCTAGGCAGAAAATAAATAAATAAATAAACTCTAATTTTATTTCCCTCCACTTTATCTTAAACAATATGGTTTTAAAGATACTGTTAGAAGTAAAACCAGTAACAAGTCTACTTCCTTAAAACCATTAGTATAATGATATTTTATTCCACACCTTTTTCCATTTAGCTGAACACATATCCAACATAATTGCAATCATATAGCATTTGTAATTATGTTCTGCTTTTTCCTTTTAAATTTTATAATAACTCTTTTCTGTGTATCTGCAAAAATCTTTATAATTATCGTTTTAATGACTGTGAATATCCCATTGAGTTAATGTGCAATAATTGATCAATTTATACTTTTGTTCAAATATAGTTTGTTTACAACTTTCACTATTAGAGATCATGTTTTAATGAACATCTTTGAAGTACAGTTTTTTTCTATTTTGACTTATTATTTAAGATGAGTTATTAGCAGTGAGATTACCAAAATAAATGTTATAAATATTTCTATGATTTATCCAGAAATGTATAGTACGGTTTCTGATTTTTGAAAATTATTATATTCTTCATATTAAGTTAATGTTATGTCTTGCCATCTTAATATTCTAAATCAATTTTTATATATGACCAAGATACACTTAAGTAATAGAAAATAATTCATAAAAATATTAAAACTATACACAATTTTTTCAAATAATTGATATTCTGACAAGGAAAGAACTTGGTAAATTAAGCCAAGGTTTTAACCACAATAAATTTATAGTCTCTTCATCAAAAATTTACAGCTATAGAGCCACTTTTGACTCATAGCAACCCCATAGAGTCTCCTAGCCATAAATCTTTCTGAAAGTAGATAGTCTCATCTTTCTCCTGATGAGTGGCTGGGTGGTTTTGAACCACCAGTCTTGATGATAACAATCTAGCACCTATTTGACAGTGCTATGAGG
>NW_022103922.1:22428891-22450187 GCF_000313985.2 Echinops telfairi
GTGTGCTGCTTCCATGTGGGCTTTGTTGCTTCTGGGCTAGATGGCCGCTTGTTTACTTTCAAGCCTTTAAGTCCCCAGATGCTATAGGTCTCGATAGCCGGGTACCATCAGCCTTCTTCACCACACTTACTTATGCACACATTCCAAGACTGTAAATATTTAAAAGAACAGAAAGCCTTATCCGGTGGTTTCGAATGGCTGACCTTGTGGTTAGCAACCCAATGTATTCACCAAAAAATGCTGGTAATGGGAGAGTTATTAGATATCAATGTCCAATTAGCCAAATAAGAGAAAGTTACTGGGAGAGAATGTTCTCTACCAATAAGCAGAGTATTAGAGCAGAAATGTGGCAGAAATGGATCAGTTATAGAATTTTCACCTTCCATGTGGCAAATCCAAGTTCTATTCATGGGCTGAAACCTTTTCTTTCATTTCTAAAGTTTTTATTCAACAGAAATAAAGTGAAATCAGTAAGAGTTTATGGTGGAGACTTACCTGTTGCTATGATACTGAATAGATTTCAGCAGAATTTCCGGGCTAAAATAGAATAGCAAGAAAGGCCTGCTTCCCCTAAATCAACCAGTAAGAATTTTAAGGTTCACAAAATCCTCTAAAGTTTGGCCCTCCACACTAATAATAACAGAGCAGGTAGAAATATTAACAACAATTCAAAGAGCATTCCTCTTTGAAGTAAGATGTTTCCTTTTTTCCTGTTCAAATACAACCAAGAGAAGTCATTTCTTTAAAGCTATAGTCTACATCACTTATTATAACACATATCAATGTGAATCAAATAAAAACAAAAACAAAAATCCAAACTCACTGCCATCGAGTAGATGCTGACTCAAAGGGACCCTGCAGGGCAGGGCAAAACTGTCCCTATGAACTCCCCAGACTTTAACTCTTCAAGGGAATCAAAAGCTTAGGACCCCATGAAGAAACTGGTGGCTTCAAAGGATTGCAGTCTAACGTTTAACCACTGCGCCACCAAGGCTCCTGTCCTGAAGCAAACGGTGACAGGAGAAATGACAAGGAAAAATTCTGTGAGGATATAAAGACAATGCCATCAGGATATAAAGATAGAAATGTAAATACATATTTAAAAGCAGGCAAGAAGCAGAGACGGGGTAAAGCAGACGTCAAATCACATGCAGATTTCTAAAGAAGCACGAAGCTGCAGCTGAAGCCGCCAGGACCTCTCTCCAGAGCAGACAGAGGGACCCTTCCTGCAGAGCGGGTGCCCCGCCAGGGAGCGCGGAAGAATGGGGGCAGGGGAGCCAGACCCGCATATATTGAGGGCTTAGCAGAACATTGGTGATCTCATTTATTGAGATGGGTGTGTAAATATATACTGTCTGTTTCTTTAAAATCAAACACACAAATGTCTCCAGATCCCTTATCCCTCAACCCTGAATCGTGGTCTGAGTGGCTGAAAAACAACAAAGAAAAAGGAAAAGGAAAACCGAAATGGACATGGAGTCTCTAGTGACTAACAAGTTCATCTGAAACAAACAAAAAGGAGTCAACTTTCTCGCCTCCTGAGTTGTGAGAAAATAAATTTGTTTGTTACTGCCAACCACTTGTATGTCTCATTTCAGCAATAATAACGAAGTCAATATTTCTTTTGTTAATAAATCAGTTGGGGGGGGGCTCTTACATATATTATAATAATCCATACATCTATTATATCAAGTGTACATGTACAAATGTTGCCATCAACAATCTCAAAACATTATCTTTCTTTTGGAGCCCATTGATATATCAGCTCCTTTTCATTTGTAAATGAGTAATGTATTAGTGTAATTAGCAAATAAAGCACTAGTGATTATCTTAACTATTGATATTCCAATACCATCATGCAACCTAATCATTATGTATGATTATAATGAGAGCATTTTCAAATATCATAGTTTCTCGTCAGTAGATATCAGTATTATGTTTAAATCCCATTGATATGTCTGAAAAGTAAACAAAAACACATAGCAGACTATGAATTTAATATGAAAAGGCATGCTTAAAGCATCAACTCCTTCATCCTGTTACCTTGTATTAGTGTGCAATAAAGTTATTTGAAGAGGAGAAATAAATGCATGAAAATGGAATGAGGTGGGCCAGACTTCAAAGTGTTATAAAAATCATAAATATATAAAAATGAATCAAATAGAATTCTAGTAACTAGAAAACACGAAAATAAACAAAGAAGCAATTCAATGGCAAAAGTAAACAATGTAACATTCTCCTACCATTTTCCTCAATTTTAATAGAATGGAATTTCTCTAATCACTGAAAAGCCCCAGGAAGAAAGGACTTTCAAAAAGAAACAAAACATTCAGAAATATTGGGGGGGGGGAGAAATCAAGAGGTGGTGGTCACCCACTGTGCTATGGTGATTTCTCATTATTTTCTTCTGCGCCTGAAGGTTGGAAGTAAGAAGTTAATTAAATAGGACCAATTCTGCCTCCAATAGTTGTTTTCACGAAAGATGCTTGGGAAAAAAAGGTTTTTGTTACTAAGGGCAACGTGTGAGATAAAGTGGCACATGTGTGCTTATGTGATAGTGACCAACCCATTATTGTATGTCCTCAAAGCGTGTTAGTAATTAGGGCTCGGGCCCTATGTGGATGCAGGATCTTAGAGAGGCAAGAAATGCCTTCTCTCTAAAGGTTTTGTTCAACAGAAACAAAGTTGAATAAGCGTAACCCCAGCAGAGGGCCCCATCATCCTGACCTGGTGGTCCATGACTCTGAGTAAGAATGAGACTCCTGCTGGACAGGTGACAGGATATGAAGGCTGCTGTTACCTGCAGAGAGTTTCCATGGTCTTTTTCAACTTCAGCTGTCATGGATATTCCTACCATCTTTCCCACCTCCGTGCTGTATCCGCCACACAAACACATTTGATTTTCCAATGGTCCCACACTTGATCTGTAGATAAAGTCTCAGGGTCTATATATTTTATCTATACGCTGAAAAAGCAATAACTGGTGATGCTGGACCAACAATCCCAATGGGATAGAGCTGTCAACTTTGTTAGCAGTTGAGGCAAAAATCAAAATCAGATTTGTGTCGATATTTTTCTTTCTTCTGCAGGACAGTCAACCCATTAGTAGATGAGAGGTTTCCCTGGTATGAAGCATGCATGAGTGTGTTAAAAGGGCTGACAGAGGGGTGGAACATGCCGTAGAACTGAGAATAAATGCAATCATTCTGCTAGTCTCTCGCTCTATTCCCATCTCTATACACATTGCCCATTCACTAGGATTGTGTGATGTTTATTAATGTTATTCACAGATAACTTGGTTCTCCTCCCTTTGGGGTTCATGGACAAGGGGGTTGTATGAAATAATATACTGGAGAAAACCTGCTAGAATTTCGTTCTCTCTGGAAGAGCAATGATCAGCATTCAACATGAAGGCTGCTTCATTAGACTGGGCTTTTGACTGATGATGGTGGGCAGTCATCCTGATGACCTATCGTAGTGTAAAATGCACATCATTAATCACTCTTTGTGGCTTTCTGCACCAAGATTTGGGATTGTTTGTTACCATAGCGTCTCATTGCCTGTCTTGACTGACGCAATTGGCCCATGCTGTTCTGTAACCTCTTTTATATGTGGATATATTCATTAAAACTCTCCCTCAGGCAGAGGAATAGGAAATAAATATTATTCCTTACAAGTCTATGGTTGGATAGGTTTGAGGTAAATATCCCTTGGCATTGAGGTTATGTACAAATTGCAGAAATACTATTTATTAAGAAATAATATTTATTTATTAACTCACATACTACTTCTTATGAACCAGGCACTGCTCTTAGTAATTTGTAAATATAAATTCAAATAACTTTTTATTTTTGCATGTAAAGAAGCTTGAGTGGAGCAGCCAAGTAACACTGCAAAGATCATTCAGTTAGCAAAAGTGTCTATCGGTCATAATCTCTGTCCCTTCCTTACTATCACCATTATCTTCAATACACAAAGATTTGAGATGCTTCTTCATGGATGACATCAATGTCTTCCCACATGAGCAAGAAACAACCTTTATGCTTGAACTAAAGATCCTTCTGTCAGTAACTATAGATTTCCAATCCCTCCTCTTGCAATATATTCTACTTCCCCTACCAGGTTGTTTGCCATGGGTCTGACCTCCATGTTTGAAAGGCTGCTATGAAGAAGAAATTCAGAATCTGGTTCTGTGATAGTGATGAGCTAAACCCAACTTTAGTCCTGGGGGTCTAAAATCTCTAGTATTCTCTTTGCTTGAATCAGATTTATATATATTTTTTCTGCAAAACTGAAAAATTTCAGCCACTTTTTAAATCATTTAATCCAAATTTCTGATGCAATTTCTCCTTCACTTTTGAACAGAGGAGAAAGAGGTGATAAAATCAGCTATTAGCTGGATGGTAGACAGCAGGGACAGTTTGACATTATTGTCTTCCTTTTGTAGCAACGATGGGGAAGCTTTTAAGAGTAGAAATATTTGTTATCTTTTTCAGAAATAGCTACAACTATATGTTGGGATAGACTCAAGGGTTAATTCCTAGTTCAAGAAAGTGTACTGTATTTTATGCAAATAACACATACTCTATGCTTCTTTTTATTTTTAATCAATTACATCTCCTCTCTCAGCATTTGGTAAAGTGTGTAATGCTAAGTTTTACACCAACCATTTAAAAATTAGCACAAAGTGCTTATGAATATATCTTTGTGGGGCATGCTTGGAAACAAAGAAATTTTAAATGTGCACATTATTGGAGGGAAAATATAATACATATAAACTTAGGCATCTAAGTTTGTAGATGCGAAGTTTTTGTTTACCCATATTTATGTGTGTGAAGCTTCACAATAATACCAAGGCTCACTGGGACTGTTGAGCCATTCTGGAGATATTCGAAAGGATCATCACACCACGCTGGAGCATGCTTGCGGCAATCAAAAGAGAGAAGTTGTCGAAGTACTCTGTAACTGCTACAACACAATCCTGAAGTGCTGTGCTGTGTGGTTTTTAAATTGCATATTACTACTATTTCTTGTGGCTGCTGGTACACATCACATTGCTGTGATGTGTTACTCATAAACATAAGGTTAAATGGGTATGAAGCTCTCTAGGAGAAGGATGCTCCTGTTCTTTGTATAGAATAATAATGTATTCTTTCATATATATCGGGGACTTCAAATAGTTTGTGAAAAATTCCACTATCTTTTCAATAAAATTTTCACAAACAATTTGAAGCCCCTTATATGTCATTTCTGATAAGCAGTTTCTTAATTTAATGTGATTAATAATGACATCAAAAATTCCTAGTAATTATTAAAAGGACTAATTGTTGAAACACTAAGCATGAGAAACATTACAAAGGAAACAAAAATTCTACCATAAAGATAACAAGCAGAATAAATTTAAGCATGAGGAACAACATTAAATATAATCATGCAGACAAGTTGGATATCTATTATATGAAAAAAGCAAATGTAAGGTTTTACTGTTAATTAAAAAAAAACCAAAATTTTTGCCATTGATTGAAAATTTCCCCAATTTCAGTGTTAAGGGAAATGGTCTTTATTAACAGAAAGACACTGAGTTAGGAATAATGGAGTATAAGGATTGGCCAAAGCCTACATTAAAAAAAAAATCCCTCTTAGTAGGGATATTAAGCACAATACAGTTTTGAGCTCAATCAGAATAGGAAGTTAGAGCCTTCTCCGGTCTTTCCTAAGTATGAATACCAGCCTGGACAGGTAGACAGTCCTATATATATGCGCCCTCCTAAATTCCCCAGAATAGGTAAAAATTTTTCAAAAGCATACAGATAATTCCTGTCCTAGCTTTTGTTTTTAAACTTTGCTAATTCTGTTTTGACTCCAATTTTTCCCACCTATCCATTACCTCAGGAAGTCACAAAGTTAAACAACCACCTTTAATTGTATATAACAAATATCTTCCCTACCTCATGAAAAAGGCTTTTTACACTGACTGAGATCCCAGCAATGTTAAATACAGACAATCTTGCTAGTGGCATTTTACAGAAAATCAAAACACACACCATACCGAACACACACACACACACACACACACACACACACACACACACACACCTCAATTCCACTTCCTAGCACCTATTGCAGGGTTCAAGACTGCCTTACAGGGTTCCAAGACTATAGTCATTTTGGGGAGCTGACTCCCCAGTCTTCTCCCCTGGAGTGGCTAGTAGGTTCCAAGTACAGAGTTCTGGATTCGCAGTCGAACGTTTAACTACTACACCACGGATGAAGTCAAATAGAGCTCTTTAGGACTGAGGTGTTTAAGGCAATTTATTCCTGTTGTATTTCCTCCAGTGTTCTATAAAATTGCCAGTCAGGCTGTTGGTTTTCATTTCAAACGCAAGCTGTTCTTTTCCCCAGACTACCAGGGAGCTGGGTAGCAGAGGATGAGATTAGGGAAACGTTGATAAGATGCTACACTGCTTAGCCTTTTCTGAGTCAGGCACTTTCCCTGCATAAATCCTCCCTTCTTTGTCACAAATCTTTGGTTTAATTTCCAGAGTTCTAAATGGTTGTTCCTAATGTTGGGGGTGGATTAGTGGGTTATCCCATTGTTTACATGGAAGAAGTAAGTTTTAAAGATCCTTACTCTATCTTTTCCCACAACAAGGCTTGAACATGTAAGTCTGTGTTAGTCTGGGTAGACTAGAGAAACAAATCCAGGGAGACTCATGTGTGTATAAGAAAGAGCTTTATATACAGGAGCAATTGAAATTGAGAAAATGTCCTAGCGCAGTCGAGATCAAGTCCGTAAGTCCGGTATTAGCCCATTTGTCTGATACCAATCTATAAAGTCCTCTTCAGATTCACAAAACACATGCAATGACACTGAATGCAGGAAGATCACAGGCCATTAGGTGGGAAGTCTTGTGGACCTAGTGGCATTGTAAGCATGTCAGTGCTGGCAGGGGTCTCCATGTGGCTCCTCCAGCTCAGGGCACTAGTGCATCTCCACGTGTCTTGTCAGCTGCAATGTCTCCCAGGGAATGAGCATGTGGTCCACCTCCAGTGAGCTATTTATCTCCTTAGTGCCTCCAAATGAGGTCATCAATCTGTGACCTGATTGACAGGCTAAACTCCATGCCTTCACTCTTAATCCTCTCAAATTGACAACAGATTATATAACTACCCCCAAATCTCTAGAGTTGTTTAGGGGTAAAGTAAAATTCTGGATGAAAGTCTTCTTTGTAATAGGACATACTCATGTCTTTCTTATTAGACATTACTTGACCTTCCCATTAACTCTCATTTTGAATTTTCACTTTTTCTCCATATTGTATTGCCTTCCTTTGCCTCCCCAGCTCCACACTCCATTGTACTTTTTATTTCTTCCTTTTCTTTCTACAAGAGTGTTCCATCCTGTCAGTCTGCTCATCTCCCAATAATTTCAATTCACATATTTCTTTGCTTATCTTGTATTCCTCCCTCCTTACTCCTGAGCTCTTCTATGTAAAATGGACCTCTTTTAGCTATTCGTGCTGATGTACAGATGATGACAAATTCCAATGGATCCGCACTACAATAATGTTTTAAAAAACTTTTCCTTGTTCACTTCCTCTAATCACTGTCTCTTAGAAGTTTTTCTAGAGTTTTGTAACTCTTCTCAATAGCCAGGGCCACTATCTTGCACCTGTAGGTATGGTCTCTATTTCTCAGAGAAAGTAAAAATTATATCACTGGAATCTTTACAATATCCCTAGCATCATTTCCCAAATAATAGTATTATTGTCTGGATTGACTGGTAGTTTAAATGTTTTCTTCCCTTACTCAAATAACTCCTACTTTACCAATCTAAACTACTGTTTCTTCTCTATGTTCTCTGAGTCTCAGGGGCCTCTGTCATAAGACAAATAAATCTGGAAACCCAACAAAGCAACAACAACAACAACAAAATAATAATCACGGCCACGGAGGTGGCTCTGACACATAGTCCTACTTAGGGGTTCTTAGTTGAAGCGTGAGGGACCAGGAAGCCTCACCTTTCTCACATGGAGTAACTGGTGAAACGCGGTGCCGGATCGACCGTGCCCCCAGTGCTTCTGTCAAGAGAAGAAAGTCAGTTGTAAAGCGAAGGAAAATGACACAAAGTGCCTGTGGTCAGGGGAGCCCAAAGAAGCATTTTTTCCATCTTGTCTGGTGGGGAGCAGGAGGATGCTGGCTAGTTTCAAATTCTGTCTTTATTTAGCTAAAATGGTCAGCGGTACACAGAAGCTATCTGAAATTCTATGAATGATTTGTGCTGCCTGTTTGGAAACGGTAACTGTGTCAAATCATGTGCTGCCACTCAAGTCACCTCTTTAATCATCTCTTAATAAGCTCCTTTTCTTTTGTAAGACATTCTCATGATTTCAATGTCCTTTAAATCACTTTCAAGCTTGTCATTTTGGGGTTTAATACCATCAGCTCTCCGTCCCTATTTATATTCATCATTCATTTCTCGTTGCTCATTTGCCTTTTTTAATCCTTTGAAGTAGAACGTCTTAGTTAATTTGATTTATTCTTACCTTCCCAGGTTGGTGACTAGGTCTTTGCAAGGTACCTTGTTGACACTTGTGAAGGTGTGATGGGTGGGGAGCTCTAAAGCTTCTGAATTAATCCCACTGTTAATCTACAAAGCCACCCACAGCCAGAAAGTAAGATAACAAAACCACTGAAGAAATCAAAACATAAGAGTTGAATCACAAAATCTCATTTCACTTGGATAGGTTTCTATTGCAGATGTCTACCCCAGCACATCAATAAAAGGACATGGTCGGGTAGCAAAACAAAGGAGCTCATTTGAAGGATATAAAAACCCATGACAATAAAAGCAGCATTCAAAGCCAAACAACCTCGTTGAATGAAATGACTAAGCTGGAGTCTTAATTGTAGCTTTTAGGACTATAAATTATAGCTAAAATATTTCCCATATCAGGAGGTAAGCACTGAAAACAGGTCTAAGAGAGATAGAAACATTTCCTTTCTTGTTAGAATATTAAATAACAACAAATGCAATGAATATGTTTTTTCTATTTCCAATGTTTTGTCATCACACACTAAAACAAAAATTGTTCCCCATTCCCTTAGTGAAAAAAGGCAAGAAATATACGTGACTTTGCCACACCTTTACTATTCATTAGTTAAAATAGATTGCACTGTTCAATAGCTAGAGAGAGTTCAAGTAAATAACGTTTTTATTAGAACATTAGTGTTCTCATGTTAAGAAGACCAATGGAAAGGAAATTAGCCCTTTCACAGTGAAATATTTTCTACTTGAGTTTTTGGTGATGTGTTTCAGTCAGGGAAGTCTTGCTAAATGAAATCAAGGGGGGAATGTTTGCACTAATATAGATTTTGATACAATTATGTGGGGCTGTATGTCTAACGTGAACTCTGGTGGTAAGATACACATAGTATTTAAGGGCAGAAATGAGACTTAAGGGAAAGAGCAGTCTCGATTATTCCTGAGGGTGAGTTGTCACTGTCTTGAAAAATATGGATCTGGTTTCAATTCCTATTCATAAGGGAAACTGCAACTCTATGCATAAGCAATATAAATATTGGGTAATTTCCATTTCATCAATATATTCATAGATGATAGCGCTGAAAATTTGCAACACAGAACGAAGAGCACAGATACAGTATCAGACAAATGGGTTAAAGTTCTCCGTTGTGTCAATGAGTTGACCACATCTTTTTTTCATGTTCTGTAATTCATAAACTGTTGATACAAACACTTCTCACCTCCCAGAATTATACTGATGGCTGAAAGGAGATAATGTGCGATAAATACCAAGTACATACTTAGTAATCATCATATGAATATTAGCTGGTATTTTGTTTATATATTCATAACGAAGGACAAATATAACACACACTGTGAAATGTTACTCACCTATAGTAAGCATTTCTAAACTGAATGTTGTTCTTGTTTTTTCTTGATTCCTATTCTTATTCACTAGTGATTTATTGAAACAATCCCTGCAGGTCATTGAAAGCTCCCTCTACCTTCTCCTCCAGGAACAACAATTTGCAGGGCATACTGTTCCCGTCCATCCCTGCTTCCACTTTGACCCCACCATGATACCTGTTTGTTTGGACAAGAGAGTGTACCGATTACTGGCTTAGCATCTGGACTAAATTTCTCATATGCTTGCTTCAAATTCAGTTCCTTCCACTTGGGGAACATTTCCAGTGGATACATATAGTTCTGGACCTCAGCACCCACAAATTGGGACCATTGTCCTTGAATTATCTGTGTGTAGAATGATTCAAAAGGATCATTCCAAAGCAGAGTAGCAGTACATCCACAGGGAATTGCCAGAAATTCAAAAGACAATATGGAACAAGGGAAGTCATGTCAAATGGATCTTAGCTGAAAGCAGAGAATATCAATTAGATATTTACTTGTATTTTATGGACTTGTCAAAGGTATTTGACTGTGTCAATAATAACAAACTATGGGCCACTTTGAAAAACAAATGGGAACCCCAGAACACTTATTGTGCTCTTGTTTCCCTATACATAGCCAAAGGCCGTCAATCAAGCAGAACAAGGAGATATTGTGCGGTTTAAAATCGGGAGAGGTGTGTGTTAGGGTTGCGTCTTTTCACTATATTTATTCCCTCTGATGTAGAGCAAGCAGTCCAAGAAGCTGGACTATGAGTGAAAGAAAAGTGGTATTGCTACTAGGGTTCTAGTTCATAAAGGAATGGATTTATTCCAAATCAAATGTGTTTTCCGACATCTCTGTGATGAGTTCTTTCGGGAATGCACTTCTCTGAGTCCCCTTGGGTGGCTTTTTAAAAAGAGGTTCAGTCAGTAGAGTGGCTTTTGAGGCAGCCTGCTGGGTCAATTAAATCCAAGGCAGAGAGGTCAGCTCAGGAGGACATGACCACTGATTCTTTTTTGCCATGCCAAAGGGGTAATCTTCATTTCTTTTTTTGATGGAAAATTCCAGAGACTTATGAAGAAGTTTTAAGAAAATTGAAAACTGTATTGCTTACCAAAAACCCAAGGAAGTTGTGTTGAGGATCCCCTCCCCCTCCCCCTCCCCCTGCCATGCACCTGATCATGTTTTTAGAGTGGCAAGGCCCCCTCAGGACCAGGGAAGGGAAGTGGAAAGTGGGGGAGAAAGGGAGAACAGATCACAATGATCTGCATATAACCCCCTCCCAGGGTGATGGACAACAGAGAAGTGAGTGAAAAGAGACATCGGTCAGTGTAAGACATTAAAAAAAAAACAACTTATAAATTATCAAGGGTTCATGAGGGAGGGAGGGTGAGGGAGGGAGGGGAAAAATGGGGAGCTGATACCAAGGGCTCAAATAGAAAAAAAATGTTTTGAAAATGATGATGGCAACAAATGTGGTTGGCACAATAGTTGGATAGATGGATTGTGATAAGTGTTGTACAAGCCCCCAACAAAATGATTTTTTTTTAAAAAGAAAGAAAATGTCATTGGGAAAATTTAGCTCCTGTTGCTTACAACCCTGGTCTTGCCTCTTCAGAGTCCTTTCCTTCCCAACTCAGAGCATATCTTAAAAGGACACGAGGTACGTGTCTTAAGAATGCCACACCAGCCATTTGGGTGTGACGTCACTCAGCGTGCTGCAGTCTGGAGCAGAGGGGAGGCTGAGAGAGATGGAAATGCCACCTACAGGAATGTAGGATAAATGAAGAAACAAAAACTTCACCTTTCGATCTTGATGGTTAATCAAGATTCATATGATTTTGTATCAATAGTTTTTTACTTATGCTTGTACATGAAGAAAAAGGCATCATGAGGATTGGAGGAAGACTCATTGACAACCTGCTAAGTGCATGCTACTACCTTAAATGAGAGAATTTGGAGGACGCCCAGGTGCATGTCAGAGACTACAGCTTTCAATATGTTTTACACATCAGAACAGAAAGAAAGAAAAAAATGAAAGTAAGAAAGAAAAAAGAGAGAAAGGGTTCACAATAAGCAACATCATGATAAAAGGAGTTGTCAAAGATTTCAATTTACTTGGACCCATAATCAACATTCATAAAAGCAGCTGCCAAGACATCAAGTTTCGACTCAGTTCAAAAGCAACTTTCGGAGCCTCTTTCAGGACCCAATGTGGTCTTTTCTTCTTTCTTATCTTTTTAAGGATTTTTGCTTTCTTCTTGTGTCATATTATGGATGTCATCCCATGGCTCATCAGACATTCAGTAATTCATGTGCAAGGCTTCCCCAAGGTGTCCCCTAAATTCAACTGAGATATACTCAAAGGGTGTATTTTGGCTCTCAAGAACTTGTTTAAATTTTCTTCAACTTCAACCTGAACTTATGTATAAGCAATTGATGATCTATTCTTAAGGAGGAGAAAAACTTAAACTTATAACCAAATGAATATCAAAGGCATTCCAAAATACCTTTGATGACTAATAATATATATATTTGCAGGAGGTGAAAGCATCTAATACCCCATTTATTCAATATTTAGCAAATTTTAGCATCACTTGTTTCGTGAGATAAAATTTCTTTATACACACATAAAATCTTGTGAATTTTTTAAAAAGCCTTCTTCGCTGTATTTCTAATGATGTTGAAGGAAACCAGAGGGGCTTCCTTAAGCAAATGTCAAACTTGTCTATCTCAGAAGGCAGGGACATTTTTTTTCAGCTTAAACATTTACTCTATCTATTAAGGTTTTTGTTTTTTTCCCCTCTATCTATGTTATTTGTAGAGCACATGTAAAAAAAGTAGCTTGAAAATTATACTCACAACTATTGGCAACATTCTTAATATGTCAACAAGTAAATATAGAACTAAATATACTGTATAACTATACCTCCTATAAACTTATGGTACAATAAAACCTTTATCTGAGAGAGAGGGTTATATTAATGTACTTACTTTGAAAAATATCTACAGCTCATATAATAGTTCAATATTTTATATCTTTAACTGTCAAAGGTACTCTTTTACTTAAAAAATCTACTCTGTAATGTAGATCTGGTACCATCAAGTAAGCTTACTGTAGCATTTCTAGGAAAATTAGAATATAAAATTATTTTGTTCTGCTACACTTTGAAAACCATAGCTTCCAACCCCTTTAAACAACCTTGTGTGAAATACAGGCAAGAATTTAATAAAACTTGTTTTGAAACTTGGCTCTGGCAATAACTAGCTAAGAGATTTGTGTTAAATTCAAACCCTTCCATGATTTTTTCCATTTCTCTAGATAAATATAGATGTCTTATCGTGATATGTAAGTTTTTTATAGTTAAATTTCTTATGTTTCTTCCAGTCTGACCATTGCCCGATTTTTAGCTTGTACCTTATGCTTGCTCTTCTTATCTTATTGTTATTGATGTTGTCATTCAATGACATATAAAATGATCAAATGAAAGAAAGCAAAACAGGTACATTTTGAGAGGGTCTTACTTCTGCTTCACACATTTGTCCTCTACATATCCCACTTAGTGGCATAAAAACTATCAACCAACTCTTTAAAAAATTGATATTACACACTATTTTATTATTTTTAAATTGTTTTTACAAATTATTTTCTTATTATATCTTGACTATTCTTCATAAATGCTGTTCAATATTCCATTTTTGATGCTTAGAAGAAATGTCACTTATATTATTATTACTAAGAATAATAAATTAGTTGGAAGACTTTTTAGGTGTATAAATGCTCAGTGAGAGATTAAAAAATGAATTTTAATAATGCTCTACATTGTTCTCACCAGAAAGTTCATGTCTTCCCAAAGCACACCCAAACAGAGCTGCCCCACAGGACAAAATAAGTTCTCCTTGGCATTTTGGAAACTGTCAATCTTTACGGAAGTTGATCATATTCGCTACCTCCTGAAGAGTGATTGGTAGGTTTCAGTCACCCACCTTGCATTTCACAGCTGAATACTTAACTCATCCCAACATTTCTTATAAAACTCTGTTTACCACCAAAATTTTAATATTTGGCAATATGATAAACTACATTGTTCCTATTCTTAAGAAACTTGAGGACACTTGTGGAAAGATTGTCAGATAATAATAATAGTCTAAGTCATAAGTGGCTTGGTGGCAATGAGTTTGGTTTTCAAAAACCCAAATAATATAGATGAAAACAAAGTAGCAAACACATCAATGTGTAAATTTATCAGGAAAGTATCTGGGCAGAAACAAAACAATGTGAAGTGCACATGCAATGTAAAGATTTGAAGGAAGAACTGGAGACAGCAGAAATCCAAGTCTTGAGATGGGTGTTTGAAATGTTTTCATACTTTGGAGGGAGGGGACGGGAAGCACAAGTTTGTTTTGTTTTTTAAGAACAGAAACAAGGAAAAGTGATAGTGGGAAATTATGAGCAAGAACAAAACCAAAGAGACGGTTACCATCGAGTGTCTTCTCTTAGTGGGCTCGTGTCTGTCAGAGCAAAGCTGTGACCCGTGTGGTTTTCAGCGGCTCATTTTTTCAGAGGTCGGTCATTAAGCCCCTCTTCCAAGTTTTTTTTATGAGTGACTTGGAACTTGAATCTTTTAACTACTGTTACCATGTTGCCACTCGGGGTGTGTTATGAATTGAAATTGGTGGAAAACTCGGGTGATATCATATCCTTTTCCTTTAAGCCTATGATACTTTGGTCTGGGATACAGATCACAAAGGTTTTTCCTAGTTGATGTTTGCCTTTTGACTTTGTTTTAAACCATTTTGCTATGCGGAAGTATTCAGTTTGTACACAGTGTCACATGTCATTCTTGCGTACGACTTTGGGGTTTTCATTACGATACTGAACATGATAGCAAACGTCCTCTTGCAAGTTTTCTCTTAATATTTTCATAGCTTTACTACGTTTTCTCATGTGACATTGTATTTTTTTTTGCTGTAGTAAACTAACCTTTCATGACTAAATCCAAAAGTCAAGTTTAGCATGTATTACAGTCCTTTAAAATATATTGCAAGATTCCCTTTTCAAATCTTTAAAGTACTTTTCATTTCACGTTAATATATGACATAGGCAGTAAATTCTCTTATACTGTGTTAGTCTGGCTTCTCTACAGAACCAAACCAGTGGTATTTGTATGTGTCCATATAGAAGGAAATGTATTTCAAGCTAATGACTCACACTGTTGTAGGAGCAGTCAAGTCCACGTCCGTGCAGGCACCGATTCATGGGTCACACGTTAGGTTCCAGACACACATAGTTGTGGGGGCTGACGAATCTAAGATCAACAGGAAGATAATAGGCTTGTGAGTGCAGACAAGAACCAAGGTCCATATGTCTGATGGAAGGCCACCCAGAATTCCCAGGGTAGGCAGACAATATAGCAGGCCATTGACCTAGGTACAAAAAACTAGAGGTCAATGAGTCTGCTATAGGATCCGGACCCACCGGAAAGGCAAGCAGACTTCCCCACAGTGTCCATTGGAAGGAGGCCACACCCACAAGGAAATTTCATTCCATTTGCATCAGGGCTGAGATCTGAGTAAGGGGGTTCCCCTCTTCCTTGAGCTTCTTACAGCTGCTTGCCTGCTCACAGCATCATGGAGGTGATTGCACTGTAGTAGGGCACATCATGGAGATTACTGGCCCCAGATACTAAACCACCGAGAATCCTGGCCCAGCCAAGTTGGCACAAAACATTAGTATCACGTATATAGTTGGCAGTTTCACATGGTAATTTTTTCCAATGATGTTTATAATCTTCATTTCTTGTTCAAAATTTTCTTTGGTATATAACAGAGGCCTAGTTATTTAATTATGTTTAAGAACAAATTTTGGTTTTAACTATTAATTCCACTATAGTTCTGTGTTAAATTTTTCAAATTTACCTTTATTTCCTTTTTTTTTTTTTACCTTCCTTCTCTCATGGCCTTGAGTCACTTTTGACTAATGGAGACCCTGTAGGCGAATGCAGAAACTGCCCCTGTAAGGTTGCTGAGACTGACTCCTTATGGGAGTAGAAAAGATCCTTTCCTCTGAGGCGCTATGGGTGGTTTCAAACAGATGACCTTGTGGTTTGCAGCCACAGATAGGTTCATAGTATCACAATTTGTCTTTTTGAATTGCATCTATAAAACTCATTTTTATTCACATTTGGTTATTTAAACATTAATACTATAAATAAATTTGATGCTCTATTGAGAAGTTATCCTAAATAAATAGTCACTTAAAGAATTTGACAATGAAAATGGGATTCCAATATTCGGTGAAACAGTGCTAGATTCCAATCTTTTTGAGAACTCGCGATGTGTGTCTTCTGCTATCCACCAGTCTCAATGTACCCTCATCCTTCTCTGTACTCGTAGGTGTTCACTGAAGGCCACGACTAGGAGAGGCGTCTGAGTTACAGTGAAGCGTACGCTTACACTCATTTAACCACTGTCATGGTCGTTTGAACGATTCCCAAACTATGGAATTTAGTCCATGGTAAAAGTACACATGTAAAAATTCCTGAAGACACAGATAATATAATTATCATGAAATAATCAGCAATCGTCTAATATCCAGAAATGAGAGTTATAAAACCTTTTTACCTTGAAAAAAAATTATAGTCCTCTTAAAAAGCAAAGACAGAGCAGTCTCTTTGCATCCTTCAGTCCATATGGCATTGGTTAGATTTTAAAAAGCAATAATATCTCAACCAGGGCATTAAGGAGTCATAGCAATAAAATTATATCAAATGTTATCCTTATTAGTATTCTGCTGTTTTTAGAATTATGTGTAGTCTAAATATTTCTCATATTTGGAATAAAATAGAGAATGCATTTCATATGGAATTAATTTCTCAATAGATATTCCTTATTGTCATTCTTTCCTTATTTTACATACTCATGAAAATATAAGAGACCTTTTTTCCTTCTGAGTGAGGAGCTTTTCCACACAAGGTTCACTATCTTGTAAGTTTATGATCCAGTATTTCAGGGGAAATAAGAAGGTCCTCCCTCACCTTCCCTCCCAAGTTGTGTAACTGGAAGTCTCTTTTCAAAAATAGCAAACAATTATCCATCTCACCTTGAATTGTGGAGATGGATAATGTAGCAATGTGATTTAAAAATTGATCCTAGCTCTCCTCAGCTGAGCATAAAAGAAAATGGATGACCTGTTGAAGAGATATAGTAAGCCTGCAGCGTATAGTACATCACTGCCAACCCAGGAAAGGCTTTAAAAGACCTTTCTGCAAAGGATGGCATTTGCTATCTACTATATAACAGATTTTCCCTGACCTAAAAGCATAACCAAGATCATCTACTGGCAGTTGCTCAGCACTGGATAGGGCAGACACTTCCTGCTGAACCACAGAGGGTGTTTACCTCATTGGAATTAGCCATACTGTGCGATGTCAGTAAACAAGATTTGTCTCCGTGGAAATGCCACAGACTGTAAACACCAAACTGGCCACCCGTGACTATTTTAGAGTGCATTAGCATAGAAAATTACATTACAAACAGGAAATTCAATCTATTTCTGATTCTATGATCTTAGTGAGAATAAGTTGTTTTGTTTTAAATCATTTAGGTTATCATTTGTCAGTTGAGGCACTTAAGACTAAGTACAAAACTCTGTATAGCTGCTAAAAAGGTCATTCTGAAGGGAAAATGCTAACTTTTGTCACTGAAAAAGACTGATTCATTTGAGTCAACATGCAATGGCTTTGATTCAAGCCGAGGAGAACACTTACATGTGTAGTGCGATTTAGATATCCAAGGTGGCACAGAATCAGGTGCTCAGAAGAAGAAAATCAAACTGACTTGTGTGTGATGAGACTGAGTAGGTGGTGGTGATGAATTATCACATTGAATGAACAACACCAACCCTAGTGAAGGTGTCCCTTCCTTAGCGACCCCTGCTCTTGCGCAGGCGCCCACTGCCATAGCTGTCAACACTACAATGATTTCCAGGTCACCCCTCTGACATTGTCAAGACGTGTGGTCTGAGTCTGGCCCCCTGCCCTCTCTTAATGACATCATCGCCCAGAACTAGGTAAATGTAATAAAAAGAACATAAAATTAAATTAAATTAACCAGGTGCCAAGGGGACCAAAATAGACTTTTGGCTCCAGTTAAGACTTCACTAAAATATTAAGAGTAGGGATTGGCAGTGCGGAGGCCTGCGGTGAGGCAAGCAGCTAGGAAGCAAACTGAAAAGTTGGAGAAAAAGTTCACCGAAAGGCACCTGGAAGAAAGGCCTGAATTCAGCTAAGGAAAACCCAACCATTGGAAATATTATGGATCGCAGTTGTATGGAGACACACATTGGGTTGCCATGAATTGCAGTTAATCGATGGCTATTAGAATTCCAGTAATTGGTTAGTAGAAGTTTTAACATAAATTTCCTTAAGTAACTTATGCATAACTTATACAAAAATGTATAATATAGGTATGGCTATAAAAATTCAAAAATATTTTGGCTCACATTATGATGTCCTCAGGCAAAATAAATGAGTCGGGGAGGAGCTGAGCTTGCCTCCCTCAGAATTCCCTCCTTCCGCCGTGAGGCAGGTTTACCATAACCAGGTCTCAGGAGGCAATCTGTGATCAGCAACGGACTGTTTTTTTCTAGTGGATGAGCATGGAATTCGAATGGAAGAGGGTGTACTACTAGTACGGTGGACCCAACCAAAATCTATGCTACTTTTCCATGCACAGGGTAGGCAGACCAAAGGGGTAGGCTTTGTACACCATTTGACAGGCTTGCCTTTTTTTTTTTAATTTAGCGTGCAGCATACTATAAATGCAAATACCATCTTTCCATAAATTGTGGGGATTATGATTGTCGTTAAAAGCAGAGGTAGAAAATAATAAGCAAAGCACACAAAGAAAACACAAATTAGGGAATAAGTTAGTAGGTGGTAGATGTTAATGTTGTTGACTCAACTCTAACCCATAGTGACCCTGTGCACAGCAGACACCGTTGGCACCAGCTCCACGATCCTGGCCGTGTTCCAGTTCACCGTTGTGGCCACTGTGTTTTTGGAGGGCATTGAAGCCTAAGGAGCTCATCTTCCAGGAAAATACCTGATTCAGAAGGTTTCCTTTGGATGCATTTTAAAAGTAGATTCCCAGGCTTTTCTTTCTAGTCTATCTTAGTATGGAAGCCCCATGAAAACCTGTCTATTATGGGTGAATGGGCTAGAATTTAAAATACTAGTGGAACAGCTTCCAGTGTCACAGCCACACGCAATCCACCACGTTCTAACAAACTAACAGCGCGGTTGTAGAGTTGCAAGGTTGGCTACGAACAAGGAGATCACCCATCACATATCACATTTCCCTAAGTAGAGAATAGTTGTGAAAGTCAATAAGCTGCCAAGGATTTCATTAGTCCCCACAGATTTTTCTTCATAGTAACCAGTCAGAGTAAGAATGTGATAGACATCATGAACATCCAGAGGGGTCTGCAAAGTCCACAGAATATCTGGATTTTTTAAACAAAATAATGTTATTGTTTCTGTTGCTGCTAGGGGTTGTTGGCTTCCAACTTATAGTGATTCAGCACACAGTTGAACCCAACTTTCCCTGCTTCACCACCATGCTCACAGTCTGCCATGTTGGAAGTCATTCTTACAGTTGCTGTCTCAGTCCATGACCTTCGGGGTCTTTCTCTTTTTCACGAATCCTTGACTTTATCAAGCATGCTCTCCTTCTCAAGGAATTGATCCCTTAGGAATACCTCATTTTACTCCCATGGAGTCGATGCTGACACACAGCTACCCTACAGGACAGAAAGGAACTGCCTCTATGGGTTTCCAAGACTGTAGCTGTTTAAAGAAGCAGAAAGCTCTTTCTCCTGAAGAGTGACTAGTGGTTTCGAACCGCTGACCTGCAGTTAGTAGCCGAATGTGTAATCACTGTGCCACCAGGGCTCCTTTATCCCTCATGAGGACATGTCCGAAGTAAGTGAAACGATGTCCTGCCATCCTCGTTTCTAAGGAGAATCAAGCTGTACTTCTTCCAAGAAAGATACACTTATTCTTCTGGAAGCCCAGTCAGTATTCTTTGCTAACACCTCAATTCAAATGCATCCATTCTTCTTAGGTCTTCTCTCTTCATGGTCCACCTTTTGCATGCACAAGAGGCAATTGAAATGTTTACAGCTACTATTTCTGCACTACTGTTGTAATACTCATAAATCTAAAACAACTCAATACCATCTGATGGGTTAAGAAAAAGTTCCCCTTCACTCCATGAATTCCACACATTCTACAGATTGTAAAGTAATTAAGTTCCATTTTATATCATTCTCCCATCCATTTTTTGTTGATTTTATCATTTCTTATGAAAACATCCAGAACATGGCAAAACGTACCTTTCCAACTTAATTAATGATTTTCTATATGCTTTTTCTGTCTTTACCTACCTATCAGACATAGTTTATATTTTCCATAAATATTTATTAACAACCTAAACTAAACTCCACATGGTTATTGTTTCATTACTCTAACTACTGAAATGAGCTAAAAGTCAGTTGCTTAAAAATGATTTGTTTGTATTTTTTATTTCTTAAGAGTCCCTTGACAGTACATCATTCTAAAACAAAAGTTTTTTCCACTGTTTCTGCTTTTGTTGAACTTCTTATTGGGAAATGAGGACACAGTGTTTCTCAACTAAACATTGTACTAATAATTTGGAGGCCAAAATTTAATGTGGATTACAATCCTGACTCATTGCATTGGAAAATAAATTCATCTTAGTGCGATATTTTTAAATAGGAAAAACAATCCTTCATTATTCATTCAAAATAAATATATTTACAGTTTGTGTACTAATATGGGAGTCAAAAACTATGAGTCTATATTACACTTTATCTATAAAAATTTCTCAGGCTAAAAGGAGATATTATATGTGACAATATGAATAAAGTATACTACATGTATGATATTCTATACATAAGACTCAAATATTGTAAAACATCAAAAATAGTATAACAGTGCTTAGTAGAATGTATTGTTTATGTTTGTACTTCATTATCTTATCTACAGCACTATGAACTTAGATATTTTGAAATGCATGCACATGTGCTAATTATACTTACGAATGTTTTTTCTTTAAACATATGTCTCAAATACAAAAGAAAAAATATTCAATTCCTTTCCTTTCAGAAACACTGAAAGTTTAGTATTAAGGTAGCAGAAGGACATTGGGCTTCTACTCAAGTACTCCCTCAATGCAAGAATACTTTCTTCTATTAAATTGGCATTCTATGATGCTCACCTTCCCAATACAACTGCTGAAGACAAAGTGGGTGAATAAGCAAATGTAGTGAAGAAAGCTGATGGTGCCCGGCTATCAAAAG
>NW_022103922.1:22450994-22480009 GCF_000313985.2 Echinops telfairi
AAAAATGAGGACCTGATGCCAGGGGCTTAAGTGGAGAGCAAATGTTTTAAGAATGATGAGGGCAATGAATGTACAAATGTACTTTACACAATTGATGTATGTATGGATTGTGATAAGAGTTGTATGAGCCCATAATAAAATGATTTTAAAAAAAAGAACACTGACTCTTTGTACTAATTGTTTGGGTAACATGAAATTTTAAACTACCACGATCACTTTGAGATTTATTATTTCAAACACAAAATGTAGTAAATACGTCTTTGAAAAACAGAGTTTTCCACTGACTCATTAGCAATCACCTTTCTCTCAACTAGAAAAGAAGCATCAACCTTATACAGTAGAATTTAAAGCCCTAATCCAAAACTCTGAAGCCTTAATAGCACTGCAGAAAGGACACCACTACATTTCTACCTGAAAGTTTTCTCCATGTACGATCATGCTCTCTGGTAGTATCGCCTCTAGTTAGTGTCTGTTAGACTATATTATCATAACCAAGACTTACCAAATCAATGGATTAAAACATTAATAGGCATGGCTCTTACATATTTAAAATAATTTATATATCTTTCATAAATGTTTACTTATTTCACACATAGGTAAAATGCAGAGAAAAGCACAAAATATATAGATTGTAGTTTTACAAGATGGGAAACAGAAACAAGGAAATTAATAATTCAAGATTTCAATTTTAGATACCTAGCTTACAATTTTAAGGTTTTATTTTTTGAGGGTGTTGTTTTTATTTTCCATATAAACTTGACATTCTTAGAACAAGGATCAATATACCTCCTGTCCGATTACAAAGGGTTTTTAGTATGGTATATCTTGGAACCAAACCAATTAATGATATTTTTATTCTTGGTTTATGAAAAAAGATTTTATGCTTGGGATGCATAATTAACATATTCGGAATTTAGCAAACTCTTTCTAGTAGCCTTTCTCCAAAATTTTATCCCCAATGATACATACCATGCGCTTCAACAGAGAAAGAAATTAAGATTAAAAAGAATTTGTGGACTTCTACCTTTGTCTATGAAGAAGTAGCTTCCAGGGAAATAAGTTCCCACTGAGAAAACTGAAGGAACATAAAATGTGATTATCTCCATAGGTAACTGCTGAGATCACTAAGACCTCAGGGCCCAAACTCCAGAGAAACAGGAAACTAGGAGAGGAGAGTTGATGTTCTCCTGCCTCTTTATCCCTGGGAAGTTTGCTGACTCATATCACAGGGGAAAAGATGAGAGTCTAGGATGTACATGGAAAACCAGGGCTTTTGGGGGTCTCTCCGAGTTGTGGTTTGGTGCCTTCGACTCCATTCTGACCCTTTCAAGGTTAGAGACACAAAAATCAAAGACTTGAGGAACTAACACCTCGTAAGAAGCAACGAGTGGGAAAAGGAGCTGGTCACCTGGCACAAGGCCTGAAGGACATGTGTTCATCTGAAGCCTGAACATAAAAGTATGCTTTTGAGGATTCTGGATGTTTCGGAATGAGAAGCTTTGAAATTCAGTATCCAGCAATTGATAAGGACCTCAATTAATATGTCAAGCTGTCACTTCAAATCCCCTGAATGCTACATCATAAGTAAAAGTAAATACCGCTGAACCCTTCAAAAAAGTGTAACCTAGGTTTAAAACAGCTTACAAATTTATTGGATTAAAAAATCACCCTCCCACTCTACCTGCTCAGCAGAAGAAATAGTGAACTTTCTGTAGTGGAAAATAACCACCATAAGAAACTTTAGAATTTTTAAAAATTATCTAATAGCCAATCAAAAATGAATGCAGGAAAGGAGATGGTAACAGGCAGAGGAAACAAAACCACAGCAAAAGAACCGGCAACCGCAAAAGACTCATAAGTAATCTGTATTTTGATAAAGTCTGCAATTTTAAACTGCTAGTACTATTATAAAGAAACACAAAAATGGCAAAATGGACATGAATGCAAAATATACCGTGAGAGATTTAGAAAGCATAAAATATGAATCAAATAAAAAGCTTGAAACCACAAAATACATTTGTTCTGAAACATAATAACTGGGCTCACTGTAAACGAGGAGTGGACCCACCCATGTTCTTGTCAGATGCCGTTGAGTCTGTTCTCATTCGGAGCCACTTGATGTGCAACAGAACGAAATACTGCCCTGTCACAATTTTACATTTATGTTTGAGCATATTGTTGTAGGCACTGTGTCAATCCATCTTGTCAAAAGTCTTCTCCCTTTTCACTGTCCCTCTACTTTACCAAGCACGGCGTCCTTCTCCAGGGGCTGAACGTTGCAGACAACATGTCCGAACTACATCCGATGAAGTCTGGCCATCCTTGCCTCCAAGTAGTATTCTGGCTGTGTTTCCTCCAAGACAGACTGGTTGCTTCCTCCGGCAGTCCATGGTACTTTCCAGATTCTTCTCCAGCACTCTGAGTTCACTGCATCAGGTTTTCTACCATCTTCTGTATTCTACGTCAAACTTTCACATGCACATGAGGCAACTTAAAGTACGATGACTTGGGTCAGGCCCAGCTTATTCCTTGATTTCCAATGCTTTAAAGAGGTCTAGTGCAGCAGATTTATGTAAAGTAATGCATCTCTTGATTTCTTCACTGCTGCTTCCGTAAGCATTGATTGTGGATCCGAGCAAGATGAAATCCTTGACAACGTCAACCTTTCTCTCTTTACCATAAGGTTACTTACAGATCCAGTTGTGAGGATTCTGGCTTTTTTACACTGAGCTGTAATCCATACTGACGGCTGCCACCCTTGATCTTCATCAGCAGTGTTTCAAGTTCCCCCTCCTTTCCTGATGCCAACTGGCCAATACCAGTCCATTTCAGCTCACTAACATCTAAGACAACACTCTCTGCTTTCACCCCAAATCCCCCTGATGCCATCAGTTATATTCCTTGTCCCATGTCCTCTTCTGAATTTGGCCCCAATTTCTGGCAGCTCCCTAACAATATAGTTTTGCAACTGTTGTTGAATAATTTTCAATAACATCTTACTTGTTGTTGAATAATTTCCACTAACTTTTTACTTTCATGTGATAGTGATACTGTGTGAATATCTCCACAATCTTTGGGTCACTTTTCTTTGGAATAGACATCCATATGGTTACCTTCAAGTCTGTTGACCTGATAGCTTGGCAAAGGTGAGTCAGTGCGACATCAGCTTGTTGAAACATTTCCGTTGCTAGTCTGTCAATTCCTGGAGCCTTGCTTTACAAATAAGAGTAAGTGGGATTTTTTCCTTCAGTACCAACAATCTCAATCATATGACAGCTCTTGAACTGGGTGAATGTTGAGTGGACCCAAAGAGTTTCCACACCAAAAGGAATTAGTTAAATGTAAACCTTTTCATGATGTACCATATGGTCAATAATGAAGAGTATGCTATTGACTAAACTGTACCTTCCCAAACTATGTGTCCACTTGGCCACACCATGGTTATCAGCATTATGTAATTATGTGATTATTTTATGTGCTTTTAATCCTAACCTCCTCGATGTTAATGAGGCAGGGTTAGTGGCAATCCTGCTGGTGAGGCAGGATGAATTTAACGTTTGGGGTTTTAGCTTGAGTGAATCTCTTTGAGATATAAAACCATTAAACAAGTGATCAGAGAGCTGCAGGACCTACGCCCACCAAAATGGGAGAACACAGAACAACGTGCATCTTTTGGACACCAAATCCTTGCACTAGGAGCCTTCTAGAACCAGGAGGCAGCAGGATAGAAAGTCTTTCATCAGAGCCAACATTTTAAATTTAGACCTCCATCCTCCTAAACTGTGAGAGAATAAACTTATGTTTGTTCAAACCACTCACTTGTGGCATTTCTGCTACGCACCACCAAATAACGAAAACAGACGGTATTGGACGAAGAAACCCTAGCTGTCTTAATGACACTGGCAAAAAATACGGCTCTAGAGGTTGATAGAATACAAATAGGAATGCTTCCAGCAATGGATGCCATGGTGGAGGGGCTCTCTTGTCAATGACGAGATGTGTGAGAGAACTACCTCACCAACTGACTATAAAAAGATCTCTCCTCGTGCACCTTCCACAGAAAGGAGAACCAACAGGACGTAGAAATTATATATATAATATATACATTTGATATATATATGACATATATAAGAAATATATAATTAATATCACAGGAAAGTAAAATTGTACCACAGATCATTTTTAAAAAGTTTCACCAAAATATTGACTTGGAACTGGCAGATGAGCTGGATTCAGAAAAGGACATGAAACTAAGATATTTTTACCGATAGCCTATGGATCTTGGCAGATATCAAAGGAGAAAGATGTTTATTTGCATATTATTACCATCAAAGGCATTCTACTATGTGGATTACAACACATTATGGATAATATTATGAAGAATGTGAATTCCAGAAAACTTCATTGTGCTCCTGCAGAACCTGTTCATGGAACAAAGGGCAGTCATTCAAACAGAGCAAAAGGGCTCCGTGTTTACATTCATGGAAATTGTGTGTTAGGGTTGTACGCTGTCCCCATATTTGTTTCATCTGTATGCTGAGAAGACAGCGGGGTCAAGATTGGAGGACCCATTAGCACCCTGTGATATGCAGCTGATACAACCTTGCATACTGAAAGTGAAACGATTTTGAAGGACTTACGGATGAAGATCTTAAACTCCAGCCTTCTATGTAGGCTACACTTCCACCTAAAGAAACAAAAATTCTCACCACTGCAGCAATAAATAACATCAGGAAACATGAAGAAGAAATTGAAGTCATGCGAGGTTTCATTTGACGTGGAGCCGCCATCAAACCCCATGGAAGCAGTGGTCAGGACCTCAGGCAGCACACCGCACAGGTCTTTATCTGCTGCAAAAGACCTTAACATGTTCACGTGCAAAGATGTCCCTTTGAGGACTAACATGTACCTATCCCAAACCATGGTATTTTCAGGATTCTCAAAAGTGTGGAAAAAGTTGGAGAATAAATAAGAGAGTAAAATAAATATTAGAGAAAAATTGATTCCTTTGAGTTGTGATGTTGGCAAAGAATATTGATTATACCATGGACTGAGAGAAGGACATCCGTGCTGGAAGAACGTCAGCCAGAATGCTCCTTGGCAGCATGGAGGGTGAGATCTTGTCTCATATCCTTAGCTCCAGTCCTCAAGAGGAGTCCGTTCCTAGAGAGAGACATCGCACTTGGCAAAGTAGTGGATCTGTGAAGAAGAGGGTCTCAGAGCTGAATCGCTGACAAAGCAAAGACTGCGAGGATGATGCAGGGCGGATAGCGTCCCTACGGGTCAAAGCTGACTCAACTTACCGGACCAAAACAATATATTCAAATTAGCACTTGAGGTACTCTAGTTTTAAACAGTAACTATTCTAGTGGTTTAGCATCAAATCACTGTGCTTTCTATTTGCATTTCTTTGGTAATGGTGAATATTGATAGACTCTTCCAGAGTTTATTGGGTTTTTTTCCTTTTTTTAAGAAGCATGCATTCAAATCTTTTGCTTCGCTTTATCTTTAATGTGTATGTGCTCTTTATATATTCTAGATACAAAACTTTATCACAGACATGCTGAAGCTATTCCATCAGTGGTTTGAGGCTTAATAGCTTTGTTTGCTAACTGTCTTGCAAAAATATCTTTAAAAAGTTTTTTGAATTGATTTTATTTTGTCAATATTTTTATTACAATTAGAGCATTTTGTGCCCTGTTTAAAATAGTTCTGCTTAAGTAAATATCGCCAAGAAGTTTTCTTCTGTGTTTTCTGAGTTTAATAGTTTTTGTTCATAGCATTCTGCCTGTGATGCATTTTTTATCCATTTTGCATATCATGTGAAGTAGTAAATGAAGATTTTTTTTGCCTTGTTTTATCATAATGCTATCTAATTGTTGTTTACTCGTACATGTTAAACATTTAAAAACAAACTTAATATCCATTCCAAATTGTGTTCATTTGTCAGATTTCTGGAACTGCAAGTACTTCTCTTATGTTCAGATGCATAAGCCTACTGAATTGAAGTGGATGGCGAGTTATCACAAGTAATGTAACGGGGCAGCCATCAGTCTGACTTTCCCTCACTCTGACAGTCACCCAAAGAAATGTTAGTATCCCATAGCTATGCAGCAGTGAAAATGGCATGCCAAATCCCAAATCCCAGAGTTTCAACTAAGAAAGCAATCTAACAGCTCTCATTCCATCAGTCTGTGGGTTATTTGTTATATTTTTTTCTTTCTGTCAGAATTCTCTATGAATTTTTTTTGTTTCTTGGGAGACTGTTAGTTCTTTTAATGTATAAACTAGTTCAAATTCTTAATTTTCCCTATTGCGTCCTTCAGAATCTTATCTCTGGCATTCATTTCCTTATTAGCCTCCCATCTTTGCTGGGCTCACTGTTGAGATGCACATGGTGATAAGGGCAGGGTGTTATTTTTTGCTTAGTGGATTAAAATTAAATCTTCAGAATAGGATCAGGAATTTGAATTTAAATCCCCACATCTTCGAGTTCCCGTTTACTTGCCTTGCAATAGTTTTAAATACTATCCTTCAATTTGGGTATTAAGCATGAAAGTACTATCTTTGATCAGATTGTTATTATTGTTTTTTGAGAGATGAGGGGCATATATTAACCCTCTAACAAATTTAGTCCACAGGAAAAACTCAGCTAAACAATTAGATGAACTTGAAATTGATATGACTTTTTTATGCCAGGACAATTGATGTTAGTAGTAACCACTACTTACGTATATATCTATAACAGTATTGCAAATAATGGGCACTGATCTTTGATATGGAAGTTGTAGATATAAAAATCTCATCTCTGGTAAATTATAGGAGTCATATCATAATATTTATTTCTCCTAACAGAATTTGTAGTAATACAAGACTTTGAAACATGAATTCGTTCTGTGTTGGGAAGCTATATAAAGATAGTTATCCCAGAACCCCCTCTCTTATTCCTACTTCTGAATTAAGATTTATTTAATTATGTCTCCCATTCCAGGCATTTCCCACCAGATCTAATCACAAGTAATAGTTACACTGTTGAAGCAAAGCCAGATTGCTGAATTTCAAAGGAAGCGTACTTTAAAATTAGGTATTTAAAATCTATATGTACAGAAAGTTAAAAAACATTGATCAATATTTTTGGCACTATCTGTATTCTACAAAAGATCTTCTCGAGAATTAAGAAAAAGCTGGTACAGGCTTTGCTGAGCTTGGAAAATTGAGATGTAGTTGAAATTAAGAAAGTTTCATACTGTGAATTTATTCATAATTTTTCATGCTTTGGTCAGTTTTATCAAGAATTTAAAGAGAAATAAATCAATAACCAGTGGCTATCATGAAATTCCTGATTTATTTGAAATAAGCACTGAATGATTAAGTGCCAGGGTTGGAAAGATAAATTTATCAAGATAGTGTTGGTGTAAGTATTACAAAAGTAAGTTTTACTTTGCTCAGAGTTAAGATTCTTTGAAGGAGGTAACACAGGGAATCGAGTGTTTATAACTAAGGTAATGGCAATACTTAAGGTAGTTTTCCAGTGTTTTTCTTGAGTCTCTCCCAGAGGCTAAAAGGAGACTTAATACCTTAGGAGTTAAATTTCCCAACACATTTTAAAATTCAGAATTTTAAAACACCGATTGTTAAGAAATGATTGAATCTGAGTAGAAAATGCTAATATCCAGTCTCATAAAACATCACTTGCATTAGCATCATCTGTCAAATTTCCTTAAAATGATTGTGTGGAGAAAAGTAGCATTCAAAGGAGGATCAGTAAGTGTGATGAGTACATGGCATATATTTTGGAAGAGGCAGGACAATTGCTATGCTTCACCACAGATTGATCAAGTGAGTATTAGTTTCCAGGTCAGCTAGATAGATAGAAGATTAATGGTTCGTTGCCTGATTCCCTTCCGATCATTTCTTTTTGCTCAATGAATAGTCAGTCTCACACACGGCTACAGGTGCTGTGGGAAGATTGATGGACACATTGACGATATAAAGTCTTCGCTGTGTTGGAGGGTCCGTCCTCAAGATGACCCGAACTCTCCTCTGTTCATAACCTGACTGAAGTGGGAGTTGACTGAGAGTCTATCAGTCTCTCTTCTGATGATTTGCATCAGACTGCCATTCACTTGATCTGGAATTCTTCCACATGTACAGATTAAGTAAATATTAAGTAGATTTCCCAACTATTTTGCTCATAAAACACCAAAATAGCTATACAAATCAGATTATCCTTAGTACTGCTTTGGCTCTACTGTACAGTATAGTAGCCACATTCACCTTGGCTTTGCCAATTCAGGCTACCACTAGGATCCTACCATCAGAAGGTACAATCTATCCTATTATATTTAGGTGTCTTTTAATTAGGAGAGTTTCCACTGTCAATCCCATTTACATAGAAAAGCAATCACAGCAGTCTCCAAGGATGCTGGGACTACCTTCACAAATTGATTCCTCAAATCTGTGGGAACAGGTGTGTCCCCTCGGCATTCTGTGTGTAGGTCTGTGGACCAAATCCTATAAATCCACTGCAACACACCAATGTCCCAGAGGTTTTAGCTACATTTGTCTACCATATACCAGGCTAGGTCTCGTACCGAACTTCATTTAGTCCAGGCTCCTGTGTCATCTCTGCTTCAGTCCCACTCCCTAACCTGTGAGATCCATTTCTAACCTCCCAGGCTGGAATACTGAATGAAGAATGTGCTTCGTGGGCCTTTATCAATAAACTCAGACTAATCAACTTTATGTTTCTCACACTATTATCCAAACACTTATTAGCTATTCCCATCCAGAGTCCTCAGGTTTCTGTTTGTACATGTTAGAAATGTCAAGCAATACTTTAGGAATCTAGCATGGCTCCTCCAGTGACACTTCAGAGGCTACATTTTGGTGCTTACTGGAACTTACGTCAACCTATAGGTCTAGAAACAAAAACGAGTGAGGGAATGGCTCCTGGGAACGTTCAGCAATAACTTGTAAGTCATTCGACTCAGATAATGCCCTAGGAAATGTCCTAGTTACAATTCAAGACGAAAAATATTTAGGCACAGATAAATTAACAAAATATAAATTAATAATCTCACCAAATAGACTCACAATCATTAAGGCAATCCAACTGACAGCAACCCTGTGGATTTCCAAGACTCTAAATCTTTATGGGAGGAGAAAGCCTCATCTTTCTCCCATGGAGGAGCTGGGGTTTCAAAATGCTGACTTTGTGGTTGGCAGCCAACACATAATACACTCTACCACTAAAAGAATAATGTCTTTCCTAGAGAGGGTCAATTAGCATATAAATATGGAATACTTTCTTGAAGTGGTGATGTTGACCAGAGTGATACAATGGAAGCTAAGAGTTCAAAGTCTCCATCTTCCTGATTATCTGCCTTGCTCTACTGTAAGCTATGATATTTGGATTTTTATCATATAGATGATAAGACTGCACTTAAGCCTTTTATGAATAAATAATATGCTCTGAGTTTCTTATTTGAATAGTTACTGTGCCAGAGGAGTAGAACAAGGCAAGAGACAGAAAGGTTGGTATAGGAAGCTAACACAATTATTTGGATGAGAAATGATAATAGCCTGGCATAGGCTAGGGAAAGTAGAGCTGAGAAATGTACACAATTTAAAAATATTTGGAAGTCAGCCTCATTAGAAATTGATTTGTATATGAGAAGAGAGAGAGCAAAAATAAAATTAATAATATTTTCCAGAGAAATACATATTTACAAATGAGAGAAAAGAGAATTTGCAGTCTTGAAAAGTGTTACTGAACAAAGTTTTAAGACCATTCTTGGGAAGTACACCTCTGCTACTTAGAAAATTGGAAAAGAAACATCAAAGACCATGTGAATGGTAAAACTAAAGCCTACTTATTCCTTTTTTATTATCACTAGTCATCATTTTATTGGGGTCCTGTCATAGTTACATAATCTGGTGTCAATTTGAAGATGAAGAGTGAAGGGGGAGAGATTATCCTGTCAATCAGGATATAGCCAATGAGGCCTTTGTGTGGGCATGGAATCCTGGGAACTTCTGTTTTTCCTCCTTGGAGGTGGGAGACTCTCTCTTCCTCTCTCTGCTCACTCCCTGTGAAACATTTTTGAGGAGAAGTCACATGAAGCTAGTCTGAGGCAGTCAGAGTTTGGAGCTGAAGGAACCATGTGGAGACCCCTGCCAGCATTGAGATGCTTACAACACCCCGGAATCCACAAGATTTCCAACCCATTGACATGTGATCGTCCTGCATTCGGCATCACTGCATGTGTTTCGTGAGTCTGAAGAGGACTTTATAGATTGGTATGGGACATATGGGCTAATATTGGACTTATGGACTGGAACTGGACTGGGCTGGGATGTTTTCTCAATACTGAATTGCTCTTGTATATAAAGCTCTTTCTTTTTTTTTTTTTTTTTAAAGCTCTTTCTTATACACATATTTGAGTGCCTCTGGATTTGTTTCTCTAGTCAACCCAGACTAACACAGGTTCTTAAAGATCTTAATTGATAAATCAATTTATCAAGTGTACATAGGTTGCCATAATCATTTTCAAAACATTTTCTTTCTACTTGAGCCCTTGATATCAGCTCCTCATTTCCCCTCCTTCCCCTACCCTCCCACCTTCATGAATACTTGATCAATTATATATTATTATTATTGTTATTATTTTCATATCTAACACCATTCACTGTCTCTCTTCACCCACATTTCTGCTATTCATTCCCCACTGGGGAGTGTGGTGGGTGATGGTGTTATAAATCCATCATTGTGATCAGCTCCCCCTCCCCGCCCCCCGACACACACACACACACACACACACACACACACACACACACACCATGGTGCTGCTAGTCCCCTGCTATTCCTGAAGGGTTTGTCTGTCCTGTATTCCATGTGTCGGGAGTTCTTATCTGTACTGATGTACTTATTCTTGATATCAGAGCCCTGATGGCATGATGTGCTGCTAATCATAAGGTCAGTAGTTCAAAAGCATCATCTGCTCTATGGGGGAAAGATGAGACTTTCTGCTTCCGTGAAGACTCGTAGGCTCAGACACCCACAGGGGCAGCTCTGCTCGGTCCCACAGGTAGCTGTGAGGGGGAAAGACTTGACGGCAGTGAGTTTGGATTCTGTTGCTATTCTTGCTGCTAGACTGTTTTGTACCTCATTGTTCCTCTCACTGACAACAAGTTCTGCAAGTCAACATCATTTAGATGTATTTCAAAACCAGATGGATGTCCAAGTGAAGAAGATTACTGACTGCATTGGGAACATAAAAGAAATCAATAAGTTATGTGCCCAGCTTTGTGAACTCTATGGCTCTCTTAGTACAGCCCACAGCGATAAGTAGTATTACTATATCTCATGGACCCACATAAGAAAAAATCATGAGTTAGAAAAACTTAATAAACTATGAGGAAAGGGGTGGGACTTATTTTTTTTTCTCCATAGACTTCACATAATAGCACATAGTAGGTACACAAATGAGCGGTACTATATCTAACTGAAATACATAGAAATGAAGCTGTTTTATTATTTAATTTCATCGATTAAGCTCAGCAAAATGTGTTACAGCAAAATGCACTCCAGTACAATATCTTGGCGATTAAAATTATTGCTTGTGTTATTAAACCAGACATTTTTCATAAAATCGTTTTATATCATCTAAGTAGGAGGATACTTCCTGCCATTTTGTGGACTCTGATTCATAATAACCCTATAGAACACAGTAGAACTGCTCCTTAGGTTTCCTGAGAAGGTAAATATTTATGGGAACAATTTGAACCACTGATCTTCAAAAACTCTGAAGGGCGTTGTGGTGTAACGGATAATGAGTGGGACTGCTGAGTGAAGAGCGGCCATTTCCATGGGAAAGGGGGACTTCCATGATAAAAGGAGAAGAGATTGAAGTTGTCAAGGATTACGTTTTACTTGGATCCACAATCAATGATCATGAGAGCAACAGTCAAGAGATCAAACAACATACTGCATTGGGTAAATCTGCAGCACAACACCCCTTTAAAGTATTGCAAAGCAAGGATGTTCCTTTGAGTAGCATTATCCAAGCCATGAGAGTTTCTGAAGCCTTATATGCATGTGAAAGTTGGACACTGAATAAGGAAGCCCGAAGAAGAATTGATATATTTGAACTACAGCACTGCCTACGAATATTGAAAGTACCATAAACTATCAAAGGAACAAATCTGTCCTGTAAGACACAGGGCAAGGATGGCGTGACTTTGTCCCACATACTTTGAGCATGTTGTCAAGAGAGATCAGTCCCTGGAGAAGGACACTACGCTTTGTGAAGTCGAGGGGCAGAGAAACAGACGAAGGCCTTTGACAAGATGGATTGACACTGTGGCTGCCACAACCCGTTCAAACATAAGAACAATTTGGAAGACCAGGCAGGATCAGATCGGGTGGTGTTTTGTTCTGTTGTACAGAGTGGCCATCAGTCAGAACTGACACAACGGCACCTAACAAGGACAAAACTCTGAGGTCTGCAGATTTCAAGCATCCTTCAAGTAGAGAACACGAAGGGAATTAACATGATGTATGGTGCACTCACAATGTGTCATACCTGATGTAAAAAGCTCTATATAAATTTGCCTAGTTAATATCCACAGTAGTTACATAGAATAAACGATGCTGTCATTCACTGTATACATGCAGAAACCAGTGCTTGGAGAAATGAAGTCGCTTTCCACATTTCTTTAGGCACCGAGCACAGATGCATCGCCAACCTGGGTCTTCCAGCGTCATAGGTCTCCAGTACTTTTTACTGAACGACATTGGACAGCAAATGTATGTTTTAGCAACCTTTCTACTGGGCTGGGCTCTAAATAAATTGTACCGGAAGTTCACTGGAACTGTTTCTAGGTTTTCAGGTTTAATTCCCTGAACTGTCAGACCTCACCTATTGAGTACTTCACTCTTCATTCACTGTCTCAAGCTCCCTGCATACTGACACCTGTATCCTTTGTATCATTGTTGGAAGAGCAGCTTTGGGATGACTGTCTGCCCCTCCCCCTGGCTGTCCACTCGGGACTTTGTATATAGAACATCTTCTTACAGGAAGCTAGTGTACTTTGTACTGGAGATTTTGCATTTGGGGTGTCTTCCTGTTATGGGCCTAATGAATGATATTTCTTCATGTTGTTGTTGTTGTTGTTGTTCCCGTGAGTTATAGGAGACCGCAGCATGAGAAGGGCAAGCATAGCCCATCATTCAGCATCAGCTGAGGTCACTACCCACTAGCCAGGGGTGATAAATGTCCACTACTAAGGTTCAGCTTCCTCTGCGTCCCTTCCTTGTAGTAAATGCATTTCCAGTGCCTCTTTGAGCATGCTTTTATTGATAACCTCCACACTTGCTGGAAAAGCATTCTATCCTTGGGTCATTTCAAGCCTCTCCTGGCCATGCTGTCCATGATCTTCTTCCCTGCATTTTTTCTGGGTTATTCTCATCTCGAACCATGATCAAGGTTACATCCACTCAACACTTCAAATGCATGGCCATCTAGTAGATTCTGAATCAAAGCAACCGTAGATGACAGGCCGGAGCTGCCCTGTGGGCCTCTGAGGCTGCAAAACTTCTGGGGAAGAGCAAGCCCAAGGATCAGCTAGTATTACCTGGTCATAATCTGGTTCTTGACAGTCTTTTGTTCCGCCAACTGCCCTCACTAGCAGTCTCTTCAAATTTAAACTCTTGAACTTGGCCCATCTAAATAACCAATCCCATCCTCTCCCTGCTCAGTAGCCCCAGGTCTTGGTGCGCCAGCTGTGAATGTGTTCTATATGCCCCTCGTTCTAAAAGTCACGCATCCACAAGTACGTCAGGCTCTTGCATCCCACTGCGTCTTTGTTCCTGTTACTGGCTCAGCTTGGAGTTTTCCATTCCTACCTTATGGAAAATGTCTGTCCATCATTCAACATTCACCCTTTCAAGTCCTTCAAGACCAATCATGACCAGTGCAATACTGAATTTAACCCCTGACTACAGGGCCCATAGACGATTTGTTAAAGGTTGGATTCTTGTAGGGCATGGTTGAAAACAAAGATACAAATATAAAGATACAGGGGGGAAAAAAAGCCCAAATGTCTGCTTTTTCAGGACCACGGTTTTGTTTTCAACTGACAGCATCCACCATACCGCAGCCAATTAGAAGAAGGAGCCCACTGGTGGACTGCGCTTTCTCTCGCACATGAGCCTATGTGACTGTTAGCATGGATGCTCTAAGCACTGCCTATGCTGCCTTCACTACAAATAGATTAGGGATGGTTCATTTTAGCATCTTTGTTCTGTCCTTGCTTAGCCTCTAGCACTCAGGTCTCTCCATTTCCTTTAATTTTAATAAAACGTTGTCATTCAAAATAAAAATGTACAAAACACACCTAAGTCCTCATTTTTTCATTTTTAGAGGGAACAAAGCCTACGCTAAGCTCCCTGGGTGTCCATGACTCTGTGTGTCTGAAGGCTCAAGATGAAATGCCAGCAGAGGCAGCGAGTTTATCCGGCGAAGGCTTCCTCTGAAGAGCAAGCACCTAGCTGATTGAGCTCAGTGTCATTTCAGATGGGGCTGGGGTTCCTCACAGGTTTTAAATTCTGTTAAAAATCCTAGCCAAGGGTGATAAACTGATTCCAATTTAGCTTCTTCTTTAAACAGAATCTAAACCCAGAAATGAAGCCAACCACACCTTTGAAGTGTTGTTGAACATGGCAACTGAGTGGGGGGTGGGAAGAAGCAGAGAAAGAGAGGTGAGAACCGAGCCGAGTTTAAAAAGAACCACAGGATTTGGGCAGCATGTTCTCAGCCTCTGGGATGTTCAGGTAAGGAAAAAAATATCATTAAAACTTGTGGGGGACCAACAAAACAGTTTAAACAGCCCCTACCCTGGGATTTTTCCATTGCTGGGCTGAGTACTTTAGATTCAGTTCAGGTTTGACGTGGAGAAGAGCAAGGGCTAGCAAGTGTCTGTGCCAAGGCTCTTAAGGCATTTGATTTCTTTTGGGGGGATTTTATTGCCTTGTACACAGAAACTTCTGGTATGTTGTTTGAAGAAACTTCTTAGCAACTAGATCGATCTGAGTCATTTGACAGTATTGTCCAACGTCCTCTGACACATTTTCCACCAAGATAAAATACCTATTACTGGACATTATTTCAGGGGATTGAGACACAGCATATCAATCATTACTCTTAAAATGCATTGTCTCTTAGAGAGATAAATGTCATCCTTTAGCACTATTCTAATAAATAATGTCTTTATTAGAGATTAGCCAACAATGACTTGCAAACAGGCTCAGAAAGAAGCAGCTTGCTGGCAGGTGGTAGGTTGTGAATGATGTGTGCTGGGAAAGAAGATGCACGGGCTGGAGGACTCTACATTGCTACCGAAGATTCCCGGGTGCACCCCGAGGAGTTCACTGAAAGCGTGCGCCTATGTGTGAGTTCCGGAGAACCTTCGTGTGGCTATAAATACAAGGAGGAGGTAGCATGGGAAAAGAAATCAGCAGCCCAAATAAGATGCATCTGACTCATTCTGCAAAATGATCTGTTCTGTATGTCTGGGGACAGAGGGGGTGTCATGTAATCTCTCTTTCTTCACAAAGTATTTGGACAAGAAATGCATTTAAAATATATCATGTAAATATGTAAAAAATAATACTGCTATTACGGTGCTACCTCATACCCACATGGGCGTATTCCAAACAAATGTCTTTAAAATCATCTCTGTGGTCAGACAACTTCTTTCAGTATTAGACTAGGCTTCGTGTCAGTAAAGTCCAATCACAACAACAGCTTTCAAGGGGATCTGTTGGGCCAATTAAATTTAAACCAACGAGGGTCAATGGAAAAAAGTTATGGTGACTGTTTGGAGGGGATTTCAAAGAAAGCGATCTTGATTGATTTTCCAGAACGACAGAGGACAATCACAGAGCCTTATTCTGAAGAATCTTTTAGAAAATGAACAATTGCGTTGAGGAAAAGGGCACAAAAGTTGCTCTGGGGGATTTTTTTCTGTGACGACGATGTCCCTGCTCATTCTTCAAGGTTAGTGGGGGCTGTCCTGTGCACATTTTGTTGGGAAACATTACTCCATCCACCCTGCAGACGGGATCTTGCCTCTTTAAATTTCATTTTCTTCCTAGTACTCAGAGAACATTTAAAGGAAGGTAATCTGAGTCCAACAAGGGTGCCCAAACTACTGTTCGACATCGGGGAAGGGAAGAGTGCAGAGCTCTTCGGGAAAGAGTTGGAGATATTGAAATACTGCCTTCAGAAGCGTATGGACCTAGATTGAGGATATATCAGGGAATGATAGCTTTAACTTTAGATATTGTTTAACAAATGCTTCTGTGACTTTGCAGTAATACATTTGACTTCTCATCATTTTTATGTACATATATTTGTTGATGTTGTTGCACATCAATTTCAACTCATAGTGAACTGCCCGTGTGGTTTTCTTGCCTTAGAGGTTGATACTTCATGGAAGAAAATCAACAGGTATTTATTAAGTCACACTACGGACATTTTGGTTAACAATCAAGTCCTTAATCATTTGTGTCACCATGGGGTGGGTAAGTTATTAGATAGATAGAAAAGATATGAGGAGGCTTCAAAAATGTTGATGGAACAATAACATGATAGGATAATGGAATTTTTCCACTAATTTTTTGAAGCCTTCTCTTTAAAAAGGCAGTCCCCAGTTGACAGCAAGCTTTCTTTGGGATGACACTGTTGTAGTGGACTCTGGCCTAAGTTGAATAGCTTTTTAAATTTTTTTTAAGTGTTCATTATTACCACTAGTGATCCGTCAGTTTGTCATACTGTGGTGGCTGACGTGTTGCTGTAATGCTACAAGTAAGTTATGCCACTGGTATTTCAAGTACCAGCAGGGTCATCCACAGGGGACTGCTTTCAGTAGAATTCAGACCAAGACAGCTTAGCAAGAAGAATGGGGCGCTCTACTTCCTGAAAATAGATGGCCAACGAAAAGCTTGTGAATAGCAGCAAAACAATGTCCCATATAGTGCCAAACGAAGAGCCACCAGGTCGGAAGGCACTCACAGTATCACTGGGCAAGTGCTGCTGCGTCAACAGAGTACACCTTGATGATGTGGATGGAGAAACGTTTTTAGGTCCTTCATTTGATGATCTGTCCCAACTCAAAAGGAGAAGAACATAGTATAAATTGGGAAAAATTAAGAGTTTTCAAAAGTGAAATGGAATGCATAACAATTGCAATCATCATCAGGATTGAAGAAAGACTCATTAACACCGTGTGATACGCAGATGACACAACCTTGCTTACTAAAAGAAACGAAAGAACACCACACACTTCAGAATGGATTAGACCACAACAAAAGAAACCAACAGTGCTCCCAAATGAACTGGTAGGCAACAACATGAGTGTGGTAGTTACATACTCTGCTGTCAATTTGGGACATGAGAGGATTTAGAGTGAAGGGATGGAGTCTAGTCTGTCAATTGGGTCTTAGCTAATGAGGCTTCTGTGTGGGCATGGCCTTGTCCTGAGGATTCTGGGAACATGCACATCTTCCTCCTTGGAGGCGAGAGATGAACTCTCTCTCCCTCTCTTCACTCCCTGAGATGACGTTCTACTGACACGACACATGGAACTACACTAGAGCCTCGCAGCCGGAGGAGCTGCCAGCGCTGAGATGATTACAACGCCACTGGATCCAAACACTTTCTACCCACTGGCCTAGGATCATCCAGCATTTAGCATCACTGCATTATGAACTGGTATTGGACATATGGGCTAATATCAGACTTCTGAACTTGGGCTGGTCTGGGTTGAGATGCTTTCTTAATGTACAATTACCCTTTATATAAAATTCTCTCTTATACACATATGAATGTCCATGGATTTGTTTCTCTAGTCTACCCGGACTAACACAATGAGTAAAGCAGGCAAGAGACTGAAGTTGTGAAGGATTTCATTTTACTTGGACCCACAATCTGAGCTCACAGAAGGCCAGTCAAATAATAAAATAATAGGCTGCATTGGGAAAATCTGCCAAAGACCTCTTGAAGGTGTTAAAAAGTCAATATGTCACTTTGAGGACTAAGGTGGGTCTAACCCATTCAATGGGGTTGCTATGTAGATAGTTTAGACTTAGAGCCAGGGGGAGGTGGGGCAAAGGGAGCGAAGTACTGCAAATGAGGAAACGGTAGAGGTCATGGTCAGAAACAAGGTCCGTAACAAGTAGAAAGTGACCAACCAAGAGTAGGCATGCCCAGCACACACAATGATAGTGGATATGAAATTGACTGCTGTCTGGCCTTCCTCTGGGGCGATACACCTAAGAAAGTGGCAAAAGCCTAGAAAGCATGATTTGGTAGACCAGGATTCAAAGCACAGTATTTAACCCAGAGCCCTTTTCCCCGAGACAAAATAAATGGGCTCATCTCAGAAAGCACCATCCACTGACCGGGTAATAGGCCTACGAGAGAGGAGACCCAGCAGGCCTCAGAGCTCTCCTCCAAGCTGCTTGTCTCACCCTCTGTCAAAGGATGGCAAGGGAAGCTGAACCAATGGCATGGAACACAGTGAGTGGCATTAAGGAGACTCGTGACATTATATAAAGTGTAATAAATGGCATGGGATAGTGTATATAAAACTGTCTAAAAGAAAACCTAATTTGCTCTTACTTTCAGGATTAAGGTACACTTGACCCAAACCAGCATCTTTCAGTCACTTCATACAGATGTGAAAGTTGGACATGGAAGGTGGAAAGCCAAAGACGAATCAATGCACTGGAATCATGGTGCTGGCAAAGAGTGTTGTGAAAACCATGAACTGTCTGAAAAACAAACAAATCTGCTTTGGAAGAAGCACAGCCAGAATTCTACTAAACAGTCACCTAAAACACAGTAAAATGTCCTTTAAAATTACTTTGTGTACATTGAATCCACACAAAAATCATTTCAGGTAAGAAATGATAGGACTATTTTGAAAGATTGGGCCATTCAAGCTAACAGGCATTAAATCACCTGTCTATGGCCTTATTGAACCCAATGGTATCCAGAATCTTGCTTCAAGTTTAGGACTAACTTACATACTCCAACTAGCACTAGCATTCTTTATTATTACATCATGCAACTTGTGATGTACATGTTATTTTATTCATTTCATGCTCAAGATTAAAATGTCTTTTTTTTAACACCTGATACATTACTTGAAAACAGAGATGGTCTCATCCACTTTTTCCTCTTTGTCCTTGGGCCATCGATGTGTGCAGGATGGCTGAGGCTGAAGGGGACTTCAATCCAACTCCTGGGCTTTGAGATCTTTGTATTTCCTCTTAAAACCAGTGTCTTTCGAGCCCTAATCCTCCTTAATGTAATAAATGAACAACCCGCAATTTCTGCAGTAGCTCAGAATTCACATATTTTTAATATAATTGCTTTGCAAGCATATTTAAGGAATTAATGAGTTTGAGGGAGATGTTTTGCTGGATGAGAAAACTATTTCGTGGACACTTTAGTAAGCATATTAGCTCCTTGAGCCGATGTAAACCATACCTCAATTGAGCAAATGGTGCCCCTGTGGCTTCCAATTTAATGAATTTCTCAAAGACAGTTGACTCACCTCATTGAACAAGATCTTTTGGTGGAATTATTTGAGCCACTCAGAGCGAGAATTGATAAGAATGCAAAGTGATTGCCAATATAAGAACAACATTCTGAACTAAAGTGACCTTTCAAGAAGTTCAAGTTCTTCTCTATGCAAGTCTAGCTTTTAATCTAAACTAGATCTATACATGATTAAGGACAAGGCATCAATCTGCTTCTTAGGGCATGCGATATGATTGTCTGAATTAGAGATAAAAAAATTACCATTTCAGTTAGTTTTTGTTTTAATAATCTGTTATAGCTGGGATGGCTATTCATTCTCAAGTTTAGAAAATTAAAAGACTTGACTCCCTAGTATTCAAATGCAGTACCCTTAAGTCAGATATGCAGTGGTAAACATTTTCCTATTGGTTTCATATTTCAGTAGGCAGACGAGAAAGACAATATTTTTCAAACTTTCAAGAAATCATAGTCTCTTCTTTGTCAAGTCCTGCCAGTCTGTGCATTCTTTTCTTGTGAGAATCACAGCATACACTCCAACTGTTGCTCATTTTTCCACACTCAAACTGTATGATCCTCCCTCTCCTCAATTCATAATTAAATTCAAAGTGATTCCAAGTTACTTTGTGCATTCCACTGAGATTATTTTCATTCTCTTTGTTAAATATTGCCTATATTAGCAAATTATTTTTCTATTATTAGATATATAAAACTCTTCAGTATTTATAAGCCCCATCAAATAATTTCATACACATGTGACCACTTTACCTATGCCTTAGAATATTTTCCAATGGCAACTTAGATAGAACAGTGCATCTCAGTATTCGTGGACATACACACTAAGAATGAGGTGAGTCAGCATAATCATAGACCAATTTACCCATGAGTAAGTCAGGGTAAAGACAAGTAGTGACTCTTCCCAGACCAGATACATCAGCAAAAGGACAACTCGAAAAACCTAGATCCACTAATTGCCATCTAATGCCATCTAACTCTTTTCAGTCTGAAAATAGTTCCTTCCACACATTGCTAGATGAACTGTAGTTCATTTAGAACTTGCCGTGTTTTTATGGACAGTGTTTCATAGCACTCTGATGTCAGCCATATTGGTGCAATATTCTCATTAGAAGAAACGCTTCAGATTGATGATCAAAGTTCATCTATTGGCCCAACCAGCGGCGTCATGGGAGAAAGACCTGGAGATCTGCTTCTGCAATGATTGCAGCTAAGAAACCCTGGGGCGCAATTCTACAAGGATCATCCAAGAGTGCCTTGAAATATGAACCTGGAAACAGTGGATTTGCCCCCCACAAGTTTTGTCAAGGCCCCTATACTTTGGCCTATGCAGGTCACTATGGTTGAGAAATCATGCAACTTCGCTTACCAACAGCACCGTGTTCTACATGTGGAGCCAGGGCTTCCACAGAGCCACAGTGAGGCCATCAAAAGGTGTCAGAGGAGGAAACGCGAAAATACAGGTAAGGAATCAGTACTCCTCTGCACAGACCCTTCCAAACAGAGGAGTTCTCCAAGTGTGAGGAAGTATCCCAAGGGTTTTTTCTTATTCCAACTCACGGAGATTCTGTGAGTGTGGAAGTGAGCTCTGTAGGGTTTTCCATGGTAGGAGATCACTCAGGCTTTCTGCTGAGTTGTCATTGAAGAGACTCGAACCTCCAACCTATCAGTTAGCAGCTGTTTGCTCCATCCAGAGACTCCCAAGGAGGCAATAGCAGAACATTCCATTGGTAAAAGGATCCTTCTAAGTGGGCAGCTCTTTGTTCTTTTGCAAGGCTCATGCCCTTGACTTTGGCCCTGCTTCCACCTTTTCACCAAGTATTCAACAAATACTTGTTCAATGAATGAACAAACCGCGACTCTAACTTATATTCCTCCTGTCACATCCAATGTACTATTGACTGGAGCTCATATGGCATCTGAGTTTCCATGACTCTTAAGGAAATGTTAGTGATCCTCAAGTTTCCCACGGACCTCAAGTTCCTCAGGTGCCATCTTTTCTGGTCTTGTTTCCTCTCATTGCCCGTCACAGTTACACAGTAAGTCATGCGGGCAAACACACATGCACATGAATAAAATAAAACCTACTGTATGGTCAGTTCTAACTCATGTTGATTCTGTGTTTCAGAGTAGATCTATATTCCATAAGGCTTTCACTGGCTCTACTCTTACAAATATAGATTTGAATAATCAACGTTCAGTTAGTAACCCAGCACAAACTGCTCCATCCAGAGACTTATGAACACACACACACGTATGTATATGTAAACAGAGAGAGAGAGATTGTCATTATCCACAAAGGTTATGTATTTACCTCCCGACATCCCTTAGAAAACAGAATGGTTGCTGCTGCTGTTATTGTCAGGTGCAATTGACTTGGCTCTGATTCATAACAACCAAAGATACACCAGAATGAAAACCGGTGCTTTGTAATGTGCTCTCTCCACAGTTATTTTTATGTTTGAGCCTCCTGTTGAAGCCACTCTGGTGATTCAGCTCTTCAAGGGTTTTCCTCTTTTTTATTGACCGCCTACCTTACCAGGTTTGACGTTATTTTCCAAGAACTGATCTCTCCTGATAGTAGGTCCTAAGTTTGCAAGAAGAAATCTCCCTATCTTTGCTTCTAATGATCATTCTGGATGTACTCCCTACAAGACAGGATTTCTGGAAATCCAGAAAAACATAGAAGATCTTTCAATATTTTTCTCCAACACCATAATTCAAATGCATCTATTCTTCCCAGTCTCCTTTATTCATTGTCCAGCTTTCACGTACATATGAGTTGATTTAAAAGATTATGGCTTAAAAAAAAGATATGGCTCGAGTCCTCAGAGTGCACATTATTCCTCAGTGACAGATTTGCTCTTTAAACCCTGCTTAAGTCTTTTCATCAGGTTGTCCAGTGCACAGGTCCTCACATTTCTTGACTGATACTTCCATGAGAATTGACTGTAAATCCAAACAAAATGAAAACCTTAACAGCTTCAATCTTTTTTTTGGTCTTATTTATTTTGTTGGTTACGGGTCCCGACGTGAGGATTTACACTGAATTGTAATCTAACACTGACAGCTGTATTCTCTGATCTTCATCAGTGAGTACTCCAAGTCCTCTTGGTTTCCGGAGAGCAAGGTTGCCTCACCTGAATCACAGGTGATTAAAGAGCCTTCCTCCAATGCTGATGCTGCGTTTTTCTTCACAGTGTCCAGATTCTCTGACTTTGCTCAACATGCAGATTGAATAAGTATAGGGAAAGTATAAAACCCCGACACAAACATTTTATGATTTTATACCACACAGTATTCTCTTGTTCTCTTTGAACAACTACCTCTTGGTCTGTGTACCATTTCGGCAACAGCACAATTAAGCATTCTTTGCAATGGTATACCTGTTTGTTATGTTACATGTGGACATAAGACATTATGGATAAGACCAAATCGATGTTGTTCAACTTCAACTGTGAACGTGGGAGCCATCTCGTTCATCTTTATGTCTGTGAATGAAGGTGAAAATATCTCAAGCATTTTTTGGCATATAAGTGAATTCACAATACAGAACTCAAGAAGAATAAAGATCTGTTTATCTAGCTCAGTGGTGCAAATGGTTAAAGGTTTGGCTGCTAATGAGAAGGTTAATGGTTCAAGTCTACCCATCAGCACCATGGGAAAACGCCTGGTGATCTACTTCCCAAAAGACAGCCCTGGAGAGCAATACGGAATACATGGGTTTCCAGGAGTCATGGTTTAAATACATATGTATACTTAAGCATATATTTTATGTAGATTTACCCCAAAATACAATACAGTAAAATGGTAATATCAACAACTTTAGATTTGGGACACTATTGACATGAGATAAGACTAGAGAAATATGTAACTTTTCTGGTGTATACAAATCATAGTTTTCATGCAACAAATTAATGTAGACACTTGACGGAGACATGAAAAATGCAGCAACACACATGGTCTAATTAGTTAAACATTCCCTTTTGGGATTCTTTAGAAGCAACATATTGTTTAATTTTGCTTTTTCTTTTATGGGTTGAGTTCTTTCCCTTCCTCTGAATGGAATCAGGACAAGTCTCATTAATTCTGGATCACGGTCAGGTGATAAAAGGTCTTCTAGTCACTAATTTACATGTCTAGTCTAGTAATTTAAATGCCTCAAAGTGTCAATATGTTACACCTTCTCAAAGTTACTCTTCAGTCATTCTTACAGCCACTTCTCACGACCAGTTTCCCCAAGCATTCCCCAAACTGGCTGTGGGAAAGGGGATGTGGCTGGCTTCTCTTTTCTCTTCTTTATAATGCTGATTGTGATGACAACTGACTACTGTTGACAGGGAAGGGGCTTCTTACTTAGATCTCAGGCTTTAGAAAGCCCCATTCTGGCTTTTTAGTTATGTGCCACCACATGGGACATAGTTTATCTTCCCGGCCCAAAGATGAAAACCTTTTCAGAATCAGCTGCCCCAGTCCCACTATGCTTGGAGGGTCAGGACCATGGCATTGTTTGATTGAATGACCCCAGCACTGGTTACATGGTCTGTGTGGAACCCTTTCCTAAACTCTACTCTCCAGTGATGGATTGCATTGCTTTTGTGAGCATCCCTTGGCTTAAGGGATGAACAAGGACCAGCTGGCCATGCGGTGTTGCTGTTAACTTGGAAGTCTGGTCTATGATATTTATACTTTGTGAAGTTCCCAAGAATGCTGAAAGGAGAAGGGAAAGAGGCTTGAGACTCTCTCAAGAGACTAGAGGCCAAGAATGAGTTTTCTATAGGCTGCTTATTTTAAGCATTCAACTCAAAGAATTTAATTAATCTAAGTTTAGAAATTTAGGAAGCCATACTCATGGTGTAAGAAAATAGAACTATTTTACTTGAGAGTTAGTTGTTTCAATTCATGACTAAATCTTTAGACATATGATATTGGTTGACTCCTTAAATATTAGGGGTGAGCAAGCTTCACAGGATTATTTGAGGCAGGAAAGCTAGAGAAAAGGGAGAAGTAGAAAATGTCCCTTACTTGATTAAACCAGTAATCCTGTTTCTGTCCACAGGTTTTTCAAGTCGTATTTTTTGCGTATAGAATTTTGTGAGTTCGTCAGAACCTTTGTGGTCACTAAGGAAAGAGGTATAAGTATGGCCAGTATAAAGCTCACGAAATATCTGGACTTTCATATAACACTTGGCTCTCTAAGGCATATCCATGGCCTTGTTCTTTCAGGGGATCTACCCTGGGGCAAAGGGCAACTTGTAGGTTGCTGTGATATTATCCAGCTTCACGTGGTCATGTATCTGTTGTCCTGCTTTCAGAATGATTAGCCTCTTATATTTCAAAATTCCTCAAAACTTAGTAAGACACCAATCAATTGTCATTTTCACATTTCAGGGGAGCCATGTTAACTTTTCCAACAGATCCCACGGAAACTCTCAGTTTTAAAATTGAGGATAAGGTAGAAGCCGGCCTAGGAAATATGGTTTTTCTGCTTTGTTCCTAAGTATAAGCGAAGTTGTTTTTAGGTCCAACTCAGTGCCAACAGAATGAAACACTGGTCCGATGCGATCCTTCCAGGGACTTGTCTCTCCTGATTAACGTCCAAAATCCTTGAGACGAAGTTTGGCCACCTTTATTTCCAAAGATAATTCTGGCTATATTTCTTCCTAGACAGATTTGTTTGTTCTTCTGGCAGTCCATGCTACTTCCAATATTCTTCAACAGTACCATCATTCAAGTGCATCGATTCTGCTTCAGTCATTCTTATTCATTGTCCAATGTTCATGTGCACATGAAGCAACTGAAAAGACGACAGTTTGGGTCAGGCACACCTCGGTCCTCAAAGCGACGTCCTTGCTCACTACTATCAGGAGGATAGGTAGTAATCATTCGTTTTAGAAAAATCAATACGAAACTAGCCCCACGGACTTGAAGATAAAGATGTCTCAAATGTCCAACATTTCCAAAATGTTATACAGCTCCATCCCTCCCCTTCGCCATCCCCCCACCCCACTTCTCACTTTAGTATATTCTCTCGTGTCCATGCGTTCTGTAATTCACTGGAGTATCTCACAGAATCAGGTACCTTTAAGGAGATGTCTCATGTGGTTATGATTGTTGTTAAGTCGCAAATGTGGAGGTCACCCAGAGGGTCCAGAGTCAAAAGCTAACTATGTCCAAAAGTCGGAGCAGATCTTGCTTTGGCCAAGTCTCAATCAGGAAATGGAAGACTTTGATGGAGGTGTGTTTGGGTTTGGTTTCGTTTTTAAGCTGACCATATCCTTCGGAAAAACAGGACGATACCTTAAGTCACACAGTAAGCCTATAACAGACAACACCCTCCTAAATGGGAGTAGGGTCTAAAGATGCAGCCCGATCTAATCCTGTAACAGAGAACTCCCCTCAAAATAGGATCATAATAACAAAATGGATTACAGAAAATAAGAATACGGCTAGAAGGCCCATAATAAGTAATCTCAGATGTTTGCCTAGTGCAATATGTCATTTGATTTTTTTCTCTGCTGCTTCCATGAGCATTGACTGTGGGTCTAAGCAAGATAAAAAACATAGAAAACTTCGATCTTTGTTGTTGTTGTTGATCATGATGCTATCTATTGGTCCAGTTGTGAGGAGTTTGGTTTTCTTTACACTGAGCTGCAATTACTGCTGAAGGCTGCTGTCATTAACCTCGGCAGCAAATACTTCGAGTGTTCCTGGCTTCTCGTAGTTGTATTATCTGTATATAAACTAGAAGCTCTTGCAAAAGGGAAATACAGAAGAAATTCAAAGAAGACAGCTATGTAACCCTGAGTGGTTCTCAGCTATTAGTAAAATCCTGAAATTCTTTTGTAAGCTAGATTATAGAAAGAAAACTGTATCGCTGAGATTAGAGGAAGTCTGATTACCAACCTGTGATCTATGGAAGACACAATCTGATTTGCTGCTAGCAAAGAGGACTTACAGCACTTACTGATGAAACCAAAGACCCTTCAGGTGCTATTCACTCCCACTAGTCTGGAGACTCTATAATTTTTTTTATTTTGTAAGTTTCTAAGTTGGTTTTGCCACCAAATTAAATGTACAGGTCCTGAAGTTAGAAAACCAAGAGGGAACAACAGCTCGTAAGCCTAAATATATGAAGAACAAGTTCAAGTTTCAATAATAAAGGCTTCTACGGACATAGCAAATTGAACCATGCAACTGTTGAATTCATGGTAAATGGTTTAAAATGTAACGCCCCCCCCACACAATTCACAATAAAAAATTCATTAAAAAAAAAAACAAAAATTACAGAGCAGTTCTTTGTCCTATAGGGTTGCTTAGAGTAGAAAACGATGTAAGAGCAGTGGGGGCTTTGTGGGCCATTCATTTGACATGGGATTGGATCCATGCTGGAGCTTATATCAATACTTCATTCCTTCTGTGGCTGAATAATATTTCCTGGGGTAGTTCGGCCACATGTTGCCTGTCAATTCATCTGTTGTTGGATATTTGAATTATTTCCACTTTTAGGCTATTATGAACAGTGCTGCATTTTTATGTACTAAACATTTGAATAATACAAGAAGCATCAAAGAAGGTGAAGGAACACACTGAGTGATTCCATCAGAAGGTTGCAGATGCTTGACAACTGATGATATCGAGGGAAGAAGTACAAGCTGGATTCAAGGCTCTAGGGAGTGGCAGAATTCCAATTGAGATGCTTCAAGAAAAAATATACAATGCAGGCAGCACCCACTTGTCTATATTAATCTGTATGCTGACCAAATAATCTAAGAAATTGAAGAATAACGCAGCATCAGGATGGGAGGAAGGAAGGTTTCTTGTTTGGATCCATAATCAAGGCTCAGGGAAGCAGCATTCAAGAAATCAATCGACATAATTCACTGGGCAAATTTACTGTACAAGATCTCTTTAAAGTGTTGAGTGCAGACGTTGCTCTGAGAACGGAAGCTTGCCTGCCGCCATGATCTCATATGCACGTTAATTCTGGACAATGAACAAGGGAGACTGCAGGAGGATCCATGCATTTGAATGATAGTGCTGGCCAAGAAGAGTCACAGGACTGTGGACCGCTAGAGCAAATAAAGCTGTCTTGGAAGAAGAACAGCCACAATTCTTCTTGGAATTGAAGGTTACAAACTTTATGTCAAGTCCTTTGGCCAGGTTACCAGGAGCGCGACAAGTGCTTAGAAAAGGACGTTGTTCTGAGTAAAGTAGAAGGACTTTGAAAAAAAGAAAGTCAAGGAGACAGACCGGCACAGTGGCTACAAATGGGCTCAAAGGTATCAGCAATCATGAAGATGGTGTAAGACTGGGCAGTGCTTCCTTCTGTTGTGCATAGAACTGACTTGAAGGAACCTAACAACAACAACAACAACAACAATTTTAGAGAGGTCATTCACAATGAAATATTTTTATCTGTCATCAAGTGCCACCATCTCATGGTGACTACATGCACGACAGAATAGTACTCTGACAAGTCCTTTAGCCTCTCCATGATTAGTTACAGATCTGACCATTGGAATCAACCCAATGTCACTAGCTGACATTTGATAGCATAAGTAAAAAACATCCAAATACCTGAATTACTTGGAGAACTTTATCAAAAACATAGGCCAACACCAAGTAAAATATTAATGGCACTCCGAGGAGATAAATTCTGGTTTTTAGCTAATGTTTTCATTGCAGCTTGGACTTCCTCCTACAATATCATTATTTCTTGCTCGCTCCCTCTTGAAGTGGTGGAATGTCCACTAGTTCTTTTTGGTACAGTGACTATATTCTTTCCATCTTCTTTTGATGCTTTTTGCATCATTTAATATTTTGCTCATAAACCCTTTCAATATTGCAACTTGAGTCTTGAATTTTCCCTTGAGTTCTTTCTGTTTGCGGAGCGTGTTCTTCCTCTTCTGGTTTTCTAGCTCCAGGTCTTTTTGTATGTCATTATATTATTTTGCTTTGTCTTCTCAAACTGCCCTTTGAAATTTATGCTCAGCTCTTTTCATTATTTCTTCCATTCGCTTCCGTTACTCTGTAATCAATAGAAATTTTCAGATATCATTTTTGCTATCCACTTTGACCTTTTCTTTCTTTCCTGCTAATGACCTTCTGCTTCTTCCGTGTACTATGTTCCTGATGTCACCCTTCTCTCATGATGGCTCCATTCTCGAGATGTTCTCAAAATTCAGGTAGGATACATTCAAGCTTTTATTTTGGCTCTCATGGACTAGTTTTAATTTTCCTCAGTTTTAACCTGAACTTCTTTTTTTTCCAATTTTTATTTTATTTTATTATTATTTTTTTTAATTTATTTTTTTCTTTTTTAACATTTTATTAGGGGCTCATACAACTGTTATCCCAATCCATACACACATCAATTGTGTAAAGCGC
>NW_022103922.1:22480799-22495399 GCF_000313985.2 Echinops telfairi
CACCCATTTGTCTTCAGTGATCCGTTCGACACCCCGTGATCACACAGGTTGATATGTTGTTCCATGTGGGCTTTGTTGCTTCTAACCTGAACTTCTATATGAGCAATTGATGGTCTGTTCCACAGTCAGCCTAGGGTCTGGTTTTAGCTGCAGACAAACAGCTTCTCCATTGTCTCTTCCCACAGATGTAGCCTCATATGCATTTGCAAGTTGAACATTGAATAAGGAAGGCTGGAAAAACAATGATCCATATGGATTTGGGGTCTGGGGGCAAATATTGACCATGGACTTTCAAAGAATAAGAAAATTGATCTTGGAAGGAGTATAATCACAATGCTTTTTAGAGGCAAGGATGGTGAGATTTCATCTCACATAAATTGGACATGCTATTAAGGGAGACGAGTCCCTGGAGAAAGGCATCATGCGTGGTGAAGTAGAGGGGCAGTGAAAGAGAAGAAAGCCCTTGACAAGATGGTTTGACACCATGGCGCTGACAGCTGACTCAAACCTACGAACGATTGGGAAGATGGTGTGGGACCAGGTGGCGTTTCTTTCTATCATACCTAGGGGCACTGTGAGTCAGAAGCAACTCGATGGCTCCTAACAACTTAACCACAACACAAGGAGATCAATTAATGAATATGAAGAAGAATCCAAATTATAGAATGCTAGGGAGAGCCCTGGTGGCACTGTGGAGAAAGCGCAGGGCTGCTAACTGTAAGGCCAACGTTCAAACCCAGCAGCGCCTCCACAGGAGACAAAGGAGACTATGAGCTCCGGAAGACTGCCAGCCTAGTAAACCCTCTACAGAGCTGCTGGGTGTCAGAATCTACTTGATGACAGTGGGTTTTTAAAGCCAAGCCAATGGAAACAGAAAGAAAAATATATGGACTTAATCGTTTATTCGAATGTTAGAAACCAAATAATTCACAACCTATAATCCATCCAATCTGTGTTTTCCCCTAAAACCCTAGGAGCAAGTTTTTACAACATAGTAGACTTGAAAATGTAATTTGGGGTCTAATATTTTCATGAAATTAAAAGGAAATATTTGATAGGCAATAACATTTTCAAATCCCTAAAACTTTCCATTTTAAAATGTCTGTTTCAAGACAATTTAGAACATTCCATTCCTGGCCTTACACATCAACTACACCAACCATTGTAACTTTGAACATTTGGGACACCATACTTCAAAATTTCCAGACACTTTGCAACAGCACATTTTTTATTCTTCTTTTCATGCAATCAGATACTTACTCCTGTGAAGACATCAGTTCATATTCCTAATGATTACAGTGGTTTCAATGCAGAGGTAATAATAGGTATACTATAATTAACTTGCCTGCATTTGACATCTAAAATGGCATAGTTAGAATAATATTGGAGCCCCCTCTCCCTTGCTTTTAATATCAGCTTCATTTTTCCCTCCCACCTTATGCCAAATTGAAGTATATCTTACGACTGCATTAGCTCTACCAGTCAGAGGTTTCGTATTCATGGTCTATAACATGTTCAAAACGCCCCTTGAGAAAAATAACTCAGGAGTTCTTTCCACATGACATGGGCATCCAGGCGACAGTTTCAAGCCAAGCAATATTTCACTACATATACAAATCTGATCCGTACAATCACATTAGCAAATGCATGAAAGCATGGTCCTGCTTTTGTTGTTGTTTAATTACATGGAGAGCACATATAAAATAGATGTGAGGAATTGAGTAAATTCTCTTTAGGTGAGCAATTCGATTGACATCATAAAATGATGGCTAACCAGATGAAAATGAATCTCGATGAGAGGAGAATGCCAGCAGTTCACTCGACCGGGCAGTAAGTGCATATGAGTCTATCAATCTAATATCAACTGGAGTTCTGCCAGCCTTTCTGGCTCTTCTGTCATCAGTCATGCTGAGTGTCTGAGGACTTGCTTTTGTCCTAGCAGGAGAGGAACCGAATTGGACGATCTAAGACCACCCCCGTTCCTCTGATTCCTGTAAACTCTCATCTACTTGGCGGCAGCACAGTGCTGCTGCTGTGGTCTCCGCATTCTTTGATTTGCCCTATGAAAGTTGTTGCTTTCACACAGAGAGCAAGCTGCTCCAATGCTAACTTTTCCCAAAGATAACACGGAAATCAGAGAATAGGGGTGGACTGAGCCAAGGAAACGTGGTTCTCTCTAGTTAAATATGTCATGCCTGATCTGTTGTAGCTCATCATATGGAGTGTATGCGGGAGTGAGAGGGGAGCACAAACTATATTTCTATATCAAGCATCCCTTATTTCTTGGAAAAGCATTTCAGGTGCTTGCTCTCCAGCTTGCAATATTTGAAATATGAATTCTGACTTCCTGTCTTATCAATAAAAACATATTGACTTTCCCAGAGGTTGTCTGGTGAATCCTCATACAGGAGTAGAAACATTTACTTACACTGTGTTCACAGCTGATAAACTGCAGTTGCTAACAGTTTGTTAATTAAATCTTAGTTAAGCTTTGTCCTTCCTGCTTGGAACTGGGAACTCTCGACATCTGAGGCTGCCATTTGCATGCATCAGTCAACACAAATGCTGAACAAAGTGCTTGCTTAGGTCACAGATAAGAAGGTGCTCTCTCCACAAAGCTCTAACCACCTCAGAGGCAACATTTCCCAAGATTCCCAGCTGCTGCTTGTTCAGGCAGCTCTGTGGTTTGTGCTGCATATTAATTTCTGTCCGACACGGGAATTCAATTTGTACTGTACATTTCATTTCTTCACAGATTTAGATTTATTTCATGTTCTCTGCTTTTAATTAACTCTCTGGCGCAGCTGCTGGACAGGATAGAAAACCTCATTGCTCTCCCTGTGTTATGAGTACACCACCAATCATTTGCCACTTAGATGGTGGTGCATGAGCTATCAGTTTCTATGGCAACCAGAGCTGTGGTGATTGATTCCTTGCCAGTGTGGCATCACCACAGGGAGTGCAGCTTGTGATTTTTTTGTATGCTCACAACATCCATCTAATTAAAACGGGATTACGGAATCATCCCAGTGTATGTTCCACAACTACCCTGCCATTCATTCGTGGAAATGTCAGCACGACGAAGAACAGTGGTCAGAGTGTTTATGAAGAAATGCTTGTTTGGGTCTTGGGTTTGTGTATTGGCACGGGAGTGCACTACTCCCAGGTTTTGGCCCTTCCCGTCCCCTCCATGGCAGACAGCCTCCCACCTGGCACCGTCAACTTGTATTGGAAAGCCACATGAAGCAGAGCCAAGTGGTTACCTTTCAATTGAAGCAATCGTGGCCAACTGGAAAATGCTGTACTAAACCTGACTTGGAAATTGGTTAATTAATTTTGGATGCATGAATTATTTATTCATCAAAAGCCCTTAATGCCCAGGATTGATCTGCCTTCGGTGGCCTCCTGGGGGAGAGGAAGCATCCTTGGCTCTCCTGATGTCCCCGCTCACAGAGCATTCTGCAGCTCTGCTAACGGTTGCTTGGGATTTGGGGAAACCTTAGCTATCAGGTGAGATGCAAGGTGTAGTATGCACAGTGGCGCACTGGGGGTCTCCAGATGAAAGAGGCAGCCTGGGGATTTCATGAAGGGCTAAATGGAAAGGTAAGTTCTTCTGAGGGTTGTGAGATGTATATGCAAAGTAAAAAGGACGGACAGAGGGTGACAGATATCTTAGCAATGTTGTTTTATACATCAGAGGTTTTGCTGGATAAGGCTGACAAAACACTCTGTTAACATGAAAAATGACAGTCTCTGCTACCTAATGGCTTCGTGTCCCTGTGCATTTCATTTTCCAATGTATTTCAATGTTAGACGTTACTCAATGACTTCCATCAGTATGCGCCGTAGAGTATGTGTATTTGCTGTCAAAACTCTATTCATTTTACAGGATTTTCTTCCCCCTTGCCTTCACATATGTTATGAGAGGAAATCTCAGGTAAAAATGATACTGTCAATGGTACCGGTGGTTAAATTTTAATTATTGGTACTGTACTTTCCAAAAAGTTTCATGACATTTCAAAGTGCTCATGAAATGACAGTGAAATTAATTCCAAAGCAGAATATTCATAAAATGACAAAAAATATCTAAAACATTTTGAATAGGGAAAGAAAAAGGGATTCTAATATCTGTACAGCCATTCATAGAATGTGATGATTGGTTGAGATAAAACTGATGGAGAAAGGAGTACTTTGAGTGAAGGCAACTTTCAAAATGCATATTGTTCTTGGGTTGTAGTGCTGCCAAGAGGATATCATTATACACTGTGTCATTAATACTATTCTAGTTCCTGTGGGCACATCACATACATTACATAGATGTATATGTTCTAGACAATTCTATCCATTCTAGACAATGGTGTGTTCACAACTAGACCCACAAACAAGCCATTCATTAGGTATTACAGCTAATGAATATTCATTTTTAAATGATTTAGAAACAGTATATTTCATTCCATTACAAAACACAAAACCTTCAAGGAAATTATAACTCCTAGTGGCCCTACTGGACAGAGTCGAGCTGCTCAACAGAGATTTTTGAGGCTGTAAATCTTTATGGTAGCAACCTTCTTCCTAGTTCTCCCTTGAAGCAGCTGGTGGATTTGAACCTCTGGCCTTTTAGTTAGCACTCCAATGCTTAATGCACTATGCCTCCAGGGCTTCTCCCCTCCACTCTAATGTCCGCTATATGCTCAGGGTTTTGTGCTACTGTTGACTCTTGGTGACTATGTCTGTCCGAAGCAACACTGCTCTCCATGGGGTCTTTCAAAATTGTGACTTTTCAAAAGCTCATCATTAGGCCTTCCCTTACAAGGTGTCTCTGAGAAGGTGCAAACAGCTAACATTATAGTTAATGGTAAAAAATGTAACCATTTGTGCTACACATGGGGTCACTGTTGGTCAGAATGACTCAAGGCGCCGGGCTTGATCTGTGCAGGTTTCTGTTTGTCTGTTTGCATCCTTTGTTACTACCAATATTCCCTTTGACTGAAAAGAAAACTTGTATTAACATAAGTGAAAAATAATGTTGACCTAGAGAAGAACACACTGAAGGGATAGTCAAGGGCTCTCTGTGAAAGAAAACTTTGATCTTTATTTGCTTGTTTTTCAAGTAAAGTGAACCGTCAATGAACTCCATTCTTAGTTATCTATTATGTTCTTCTTACTCTCAAAAAATCAAAAGCATGGTTTTAAAATGGTTTCTTCTCTTAAAGGGTGTGTCATAGACTGTTACCAGAATATTTTATGAATTCGTATGGCTTAGTCTGCTGATAACAGCTGGGGCTCCCGTTGTTTGGTACACTCCAATCAGTTCCCACTTCAGGGTACTCCATGGGCAATAGGACGAAATGCCCCCAGGTCCTGGGCCATGCCCACAATTTTTGTTATCTTTTACCCCATTGTTATAACCCCTGAATTAATCTATCTGTTTGAGGCTTTTCCCTATGTTTTAGATGATCTTCTACTTTACCAAGCAAGATGTCCACTTCTAGGGGGTAGTCTCTGCATAAGAACATTCATCAGGAGCCGCGTGGCTATACTTTGTACAAGACGGGGTTGTTTGCTCTTCCGGAGGTCCAGCGAACTTTCAGTATCCTTCAACCCCCATCATTCAGTTGCATCCATTTTGCTCCTGTCTTTCTAATTCCTTGTCCAGTGTTCACTTGCATTTGAAATCATTGAGAAGTCGTGGCTTGGATAAGGACCACTTCAGTCTTCAAAGTGACATCCTTTCTCTTGAAAACTTTAAAAGAGATCTTGTCCAAAGCAATACTTCTTTGGTCCTTGGCTGCTGCGTCCGTGAGCATTAATTGTGGATTCATGCAAAAGAAAATCGTAGACAACTTTAATTTTCCCCTCTGTTTTTCATAATGTCTATTGGTCCTGCTGTGAGGGAATTGGTTTCAACTTGTTCTGCACTGAGTTGAAATCCACACAGCCTTTAATGTTCATCAGCAAGTAATTCATATCTTCATTGCAGCAAAAAGGTTGTGTTTTCTGCCTATCACAGGTTAATAAGCTTTCATCCAATTCTGATGCCAAGTTCTTCTTCATATAGCCTAGATTCTCAGATTATTTGCTCAACATACAGATCGAATAAGTACGGTGAAAGGAGACAGCCCTGAAGTACATCTTTCTTGAGTTTAAACCAAGCAGGGTTTCCTTCATGATGCTGAGGGACACAAAGCATTTGGGACCTTCCTTTGGTGATGTGACAGGACTCAAACGGAGAAGAAACAACTGCAACATGCATTAATACCCGTCTAGTAGTAGTTACAATGTGGCATGTACCAAGCATGAATCTGGGGTAATTAGAGATCATCAAAAATGAAATGGAACACATAGTGATCAATAGACTAAGGACCAGTGAGCTGAAATGGACTAGGTCACAGGAAAACTGGAGTGTTCCATCAATTACTCATCTGCAAGTTCAAGTTGAAGCTACAGAAAAATAAAACAGGTTCACAAGACCTAAAATATGAACCAGAATTTAGAGAAAATTCTCAAGAAGAGATCATACACAAGGAATATTAATAACAGAAGACCTGACAAACTATAGGATGACATCAAGAGGATCATATAAGAAGAAAGCAAAAGGCATAGAAAAGACTAGAAAGAAAGAAACGGACAAAGTGGACCTATCCGAAGGAATTGCTTGTCTTGAATGTAGAGTAACTAAAGTACATGGAAGAAATAATTAAGTTAATGGAGAATAGCATCATTGAGTACTTGGCTGCTGAAAGTATAAGTTAATTACACAAGTTAGAACCTGGAAAATTTTAGGTTCCTACAAGCACTCCTAGTCCTCAAAATTCATACTTCATCATCATATTAAAACCATCAATATCCATACTATTCATAGAAGAAATTGAAATTGTCCTCACTAGTCACAAATTTGACCTAAAGGACAATTATGAATGTTTTAAGAAAAAATGTTAAAGCTATTTAAAAGAGATAACAAAGGTAATATTCAAAATCTGACATAGAAAAGTTCCTTTTCTCTGAAAACCCTAAATAATACTTAGAGACCTGTATACATTTTTAAGAATTATGAGTGTTTTAAATTGTATCATGTTGTCAAAACTGAAAATATTTACTACTTTAATGCTTTCCTGAGGTGCCTTTGTTTTGTTTTTAAAGGTCTCTTGACAGCAAACATGAATTCACTGAGACATTGAAGGAAGAGCTTAGTTATGCGGCATTCCAGATGGCTAGAGGCATCTCCGAGAGGGCCAGGGCCACGTTCAACTGACAGCATTTATCCATGTTTTATGTTGAAGGAACCCAGGGAGTTAATACTTACTTAGCTCCATACAAGGAACAGCTGGCCAAAGATCTCTACTTCAGAATGCAAAGATTTTTTTTCAAGTTTTGATGGTCTGAAAAAAAATACGATATATACTCTTTGCCCACTTCTTTCCAAGTATAATGCATTAGTAAAATAAATAAAGAAAACACTCTTTTCCTTCACAGCTTCACTTCAAATATAGTTCAGACTCAGCTGTATCAGGCTAGAAGAGGTGTTTCTAAACGGAACTCCTCCATTTGTTCTCTGGTCTTTCCCCTATTCCTATAGCTGTTGCCCATGAACTGGATGGAACAGGAGCATCAATGGTCACGGAAAGAGTTCCGTGTGACTGGGTGGAGCCCAGGTGGCCCGTGGATTTGGCACTGGCTGCTAAGATGGGGCTGTTTTGGTCTCTTCAAGATTCACAGTCTCAGAAAGGTTCTACAGGGTCACTAATGAGCTCAGTACAGATGACCACTTTTGTTTAATCAGGTAAGTAAGTTAATGAATACATATACACAGATGAATTAAAAGATAGACAGGGACAAGATAGAAGTACATAAATACAGATGCAGATATGGTGAAGAGTAGGTCATGGTTACAATGTATTTATTAGGAAACAACAACAAAAAGGCTTGACTGCTGGAACAAGAAAAGATGTGGTTATAGGTTAGGTATACCAGTCACAACTTGGCTATACTTCTAATAACTGCTGCTATGGATTAGTTGTTGTGTTAGAGAGTGTGTGGAACAGTTTATAACATCATCACATTAAATTATCAACATGTTGTGAGGTCGACATTCTTTCTCATATATATATATATGGAACTTGCACCTATAGAAGTAGTGTAGGAAAGAGAGATTTCTCCCAAGTTTCAAATGGCCACAGGAGAATCCTATGACAAAATAAGAATTCAAATGTATAATGTTTAACTGTGAATTTTTCATTGTATTGCATATCCCATGAAAGCCTAGAATGATGGCCTATGAGCAGCCATCATGGCTCTGGGAAACCTTGGGACAATATTTTTAAAAAGTTAAATGTTTCTAGCATAAACTCTGAACTTGTTCAACTTGTCCCAATCCTTGAAAAATAACTCATCACTTTCAGTGTTGCCCCAGAATCCAAGTTTACAGTGCTGATGGTGGTAATTCTAAAATGATATTAGCCAGCTATAACAGACACGGTCCAGAGAGGAACATAGAATCTTCTCAGGAAATCAAGAGTGTCATACCAACGAACAAAATCAAATTGCCATCAAGTCAATTTTGGTTCATGATGATCCCATTGCGGCAGAATCACTCCACAGTACTTTTGTGTCTCTGATATTCAGGAAAACAGATTGCCAGGCCTTTAAATGCATGTGCCACTGAGTGAGTTTGAATTGTCACCCTTTGAGTTAGAGCCTAGCACAAATGGTTTGCTCCTTCAGGGACCTGATACTGTCAAAATAGTGCATTAAATCTTTTTTCATTCCCTTCAATTTGATATGGGCTCTTCTCTCACTATGCGGCTTTGGGGACTGCAGCTAACCCTTATTTCATTACTTCCAGAACTAAGGCATTCCTGACTCAAGTCATGGGTTTTTTTCAATTGCCTCATATGCATGTAAAAATTGGATATTATTGCTGACCTCAGAAGGATATTGGCTCATAGCAGAGAATACCAGAAGACTTTTACCTGTGTTTGATCGACTATGCAAAGACATTCACTGTGTTCATCATAAAAACAAAGCAAACTGTAGCTAGCATTGAGAAGAATAGTAATTCCAGAACACACCATTGTGCTTGTGTGGAGACCACCCATAAACCAGAGGGAGTCGTTCAAATAGAATAAAGTACGATTGAATGGTTTTCACTCAGTAAAGGTGTGCCTCCGAGTAATATCCTTTCACCACACTTATTCGTTCTGTATGCTGAGCAGGTGATCTGAAAAGTTGGCTTGTCTAAAGAACGTGGGCTCAGGATTGGTGGAAAGCTTATCAACAACCTTGGATTTGCAGATGACCCAGCCTTGTTGGATGAAAGCAAGGAAGACTAAGCACTTCCGGATGTAGACAAAGGATTGCAGCTTCCCGTATGGTTTACAACTCAATGCAAGAAACACCGAAATCCTCACAACTACATCAATAGGTAACATCAAGCCAAAAGGAGAAGAGATGCAATCAAAGGTCTCCTCTACAACCAAGGAACAAGGAAGCAGCAGTCAAGACATCAAGCAGCACTTTGCAGTAGGCAAATATGCTGCAGACGACCTCTTTAAAGTGTGTAAGAGTTGAAGGATCGTCCTCTGATGACCAGCAAGAGCCTGGCCTGGGCCGTGGCAGTTTCAGTCGTCTCACATGGGTGGACTTTGAATAAGGCGGAATAACTGGTGTAGTCAAATGATGGGGGCGGAAAGAATATTGAAGGGATCCTGACCGGCCGGAAGAAAAACAAACCTGTCTTGGATAAAGGATAGCCAGAACGATCCTTAGAAGGAAAGATGGCAAAACTTTGCCTCACATATTCCTGGCAGCCCCAGAGCCCAGTCCCTGAAACAAGATGTCATGCTTGGCAAAGCGGAGGGGCAGTGGGTTCACCCAGCTCTCCAGAGGCCAGGGAGTCCCAAGTGAGTACTTTAATGAGAGTATTTTAAATATGTAAGAGGGATACCCCTGCCCCTGCTCACACACACAAAAGGAGTTATTTTTCAAAGCTATGTATTTAATATTTTTTTTACAAAACAACCTTATCACCTTCAAAGCTCTCTCCATTACACAAAATACATTTGTCAATTCTGCAATTCCATTCTTGAAAATGGTTTTCAAATTCATCTGTTTGAATGGCTGACAGCACTCCCTAGTTTGTTTCTTCACCTCTTCTACATCCTCAAAGAGCTGTCCGTTCATGTCCCTCTTCATTCACAGAAGCAAAAAGAAGGTGCACAGTGCAAGGTCAGGTGAGTAAGGTGCATGGGGGCAAGAGAGTAATGTTGTTTTTGCCCCAAAATAGCAAACTGGATGACTGCACGAGCAGGTGCATTGTCGTGGTGGTAAAATAAGTCCCCTGTCTGCCACAAATCAGGCCTTTTTTGTCTCACACTGTTACACAATCTTTCCAGAACCTCTAAATAGAAAGATTGATTAACAGTCTGACCTGTTAGACAGAACTCCAAATGCACTATCCCTCTCACATTTGAATAAAACAAACAAACAACAAAAAAAGAAACCACAGGAGCATTATCTTGATCTTTGATTTCACTTGAGCTTTTTCTGAGTGAGCTGATGATGGTGTCTTCCACTGGCTTGACTGATGCTTATTCGGGGGTTGTGAAAATAGCACCATGTCTCATCACCAGTAATGAAAAAAGTCTGGGTCATTTTGTAGCTGTTTTTCAAAGCACTACATGTTTACTCAAAGCTCTACATGTTTTTCAAAGCACTACATGTTTACTCAAAGCTCTTTTTCCTGGTGAGTCAAAACCTGAGGCATAAATTTAGCAGCCACACTTCTCTTCCCCAAATCTTCCTTAAAATTTGCTGAACCGAGCTTCTTTCTACTTTTTGGGAGGAGGGGGTTTGGGGGGTACCCCATCGTGTATTGTCACTGTTGGGAGCCATCAAATTGTTCCCAGCCCTAACCCTATACACACAAAAAAGCATTGGTCGTGTCTACACCCTCCTCACAATTGTCCCTGTGCTTGAACCTATGGCAGCAGCCATCGTATCAATCCATCTTCTTGAGGACTTTTCTTGTCTTTGCTGCCCCTGTACTTTAAAATATGTTGTCCTTATCCAAGGATTGGTCTCTCCAGGTATGTCCAAAGTAAATAAGACAAAGGCTCACTCTCCTTTGGAGTATTTGGGCTGAACCACTTCCAAGACAGCTTTGTTTGTTCTTTAGGAAGTCCACAGTACTTTCAATAATCTTCGTCAGGGCCACTATTGAAATGCATTGATTCTCTTCAGCTCTTCCTTATTCAATGTCCAACTTTCACATGCACACGAGGCTATCAAAAATACAACGACTTGGATCAAGCGCAATTTAGTCCTCAAAGTAGCATTCTTCCTTTTCAACCCTCTGAAGAGGTCTCATACAGCAGATATACTTTATGCATTTTTTTCTTTTTACCTCTGGACTGCTGCTTCCATAAGCCTTGATTATAGCTCCAAGCCAGGCAAAATCCTTGACAACTTCAACCTTCTCTCCATTTACCATGGTGTTACCTATTGGCTCAGTTATGAGGAATTTGGTCTTCTGTACGTTGAGTCTTAACTCATACTGAAGACAGAAATAGTTGATGTTAGTCAGCAAGTGCTTCAAGTTCTCCTCTCAGCAAGCAAGGTTATGTCAACATGTGACTCCTGGTCATTTAAAAATATCTACTCAGTACGTACATCTCAATAACTGCCAGCTGTAGTGTACAGGGAGCCTTTGTGGTGTAGTGGGTCACACATTTGGTCACTAACTATAAGGACGGCGGTTAAAATCCACCAGCTGTTCCACAAAGGAAGACGAGGCTTTCTACTGGTGTCAGAGTTGCAGGCTCAGAAACCCACAGGGACCATTCCACCATGTCCTGCTGGGTCTCTGAGTTAGCAGCGACTCCATGGCAGTGGGTTTATTTGTGTGTGGCTTTTGGTTGTCTACAAAGCTACATAGTGAGAAATGGACCCAGGTCAAACTGAAGTGAATATAAAAAGATTTATTGGAACTAAATTGACAGTAGTAAGTCCCCAGATGAAGCCAACAGTTTGTGCGAGGCTCTTAACCAAAGGGGTGGCAATTCAAACTCACCCAGTGGCACCAGCAAGGAAAAGTCTAGCGATCTGTTTTCCTAAAGATCACAGACAAGAACATTTCATGTCTTCTTCTGCCTCCAGCTTGAATTTCTAGCAGCCTTAGGTTATTGTACTGCTGCCACCGGTTATTGTATACTGCATGAACAGCAGCATACATTTATTTGCCTAGTCTAAAATTTCCACATTCTGTAAGGTCACCTTTCTTTGGAATGGGTACAAATTTGGATCTCTTCCAGTTGGTTGGCCAGGTAGCTCTAGCTGTCTTCCAAATGTATTGGCAGAGGTGCATAGTGCTTCCAGTGCTTCTTCGGTTTGCTGAAACGTTTCTACTGGTATTCCATCAATTCCTGGAGCGATGCTTTCTGCTAATACTTTCACTACAGCTTGTATCTCTTCCTTCAATGTCATTGGTTCTTAATCATATACTACCTCTTGAAGTGGTTTAATTTCAACTAGCTAGCTTTTTGATAAATTAATTTTGTACATTCCTTCCATATTTTTTGATGCTTCCTGCATCATCCAACATTTTGCCTGTAGAATCTTTCAATATTGAAACTTGAGGCTTGGATTTTGTCTTCAGATCTTTCAGCTTCATAGGTGCTGAGCATGTTTTTCTCTTTGTTGCTCTAACTCCATGTCTTGGCACATTTCATTTTAATACTTTTCTCTGACTCCTCATGCTGACCTTTGAAATGTTCTGTTCTGCTCCTTTACTTCATCTTTCGCTCCATTTGCTTTAGCTACTCTACAGTCGAGCGAGTTCTGGGGTCTCTTCTTCCCCACCCCCTCCAACGATTTTACTGGCACATAATTCACATCTCATACAATAGAACAGTTTGATCATTCAGTCACATAAAGGGGAGTTGTATAGTCACCACCATATCTATCTTAGAGCTTTCTCCACCCTGCCACACCCCCATAGTTCTATCGCCTTAAACTGAGCTGTGCAATCATAATCAGATCTAGGGCTCCCCCCCTCCTGCCTTCATTGCTTACTTCCAAAATCCCCTTTTCCTCCCTATTGCCCCCCCCACCATCCTTGCATTCCCTATAAGACCTTGAATCAGTTATTATCATTATACATCGATTCCTCCTGCGCTTCACAGCTGGGAAACCCTACAGAAACAGTGAAAGACAAATTATACCATGGGGCTAAGATCATATTAGTACAAAGGCAAAAATACAAATGAAGCATAAGAGGGAGAAGACCCCCATCAACATTCAAAAAGCCAGGGAAGAAATTTCTGTCATAGGAAAACTAAGAGGAACTTGCACCCAGTACTAATTCAGGTCATGTCTATAGGGAGAACAACTGGGCTGGTACGAAATTCTATCCACACAATCAGTGTTATAATGGGCTTTGCCTGCTAGTAAGGCTGTTGGGGACTCTTGCCTTTGACTGGAGTGGATCTGCCAGCACCTCGGTCTGACGAGATACTCTGGAGATGGGTTTTGTGCTCCATAGCCTTCAGGGTCTCTTTTGACATTCATTTTTTATCTTTATTTCCTGTCCCTTTTATTCATATATGATATTCTTGATGTACTCCCACAGCTCATCTAATCTTCTGTAATTAATGTTCAGTGAGTCAAATCTATTCTTGAGATGTTCTTGAAATTCAGGTGGGATATACATACGGTCATAATTTGGCTCTTGTGAACTTGTTTTAATTTTCTTCAACCTCAGCATGAACATACATAGGAGCAATTAATTGTTCCACAGTTTGGGCCTGGCCTCATTTTGACTGCTGGTTGTCTCTTCCCACAGACGCGTTCATTTGATTTTTTTGTATTTGGTGAAGTCTTATTGTATAGTCCTTTTATGCCATGAAAAAGTCATTGCTTTTGTAAAATTCTCCCATGTGGTCTCCAGCTTTGTTTCTATTACCAAGACTCTACATCCCAACTATCATACCAACTTTTTTGTTTCTAACTTTAGCAATTCCAATCTTCAGTGGTTATCCATGTATCTTGATTACATTGTTGATCAATTTCATAGTGAAGGAGTGTTATAATTCTTTAATCTCTTCACTAGCTTTTGTGGATGGTATGTAAATTTGAATAACAGTTCTTTTAGCTTCATTTCCTTCAATATGTATAAATATTACCTACCCTATCACGGACAATATTGTACTTCAAGATTGATTTTGAAATGTCCCTTTTGACAATGAATGAGAAACCTCTTCTTGAATTTTTCCTTGCCTGCATAGTAAACCATGCGATTATCTGACTCAAAATGGCCAATTTAAGCTAATAGATAGCATATTGATCTTGATGGGTTTCACAAAGATCAGCAAGATTATCCAGGTTGAACAGGTTTCAGCAGAGCCTCCAGACTAAGAACAGGCTACAAAAAAGACCAGGTTGTCCACTTCGGAGGGAATAGCCCCTAAAAACCTGAAGAAAAGCAGCAGCCCCTTGTCAGACATGGAAAACCGATGAGTAACAGCGAACATTGTCAGATATGGAAACCCTAATGAGTAACAGCGAACATTGTCAGATATGGAAACCCTAATGAGTAACAGCGAACA
>NW_022103922.1:22495499-22547269 GCF_000313985.2 Echinops telfairi
ATGAGTAACAGCGAACATTGTCAGATATGGAAACCCTAATGAGTAACAGCGAACATTGTCAGATATGGAAACCCTAATGAGTAACAGCGAACACTGTCAGATATGGAAACCCTAATGAGTAACAGCGAACATTGTCAGATATGGCACCAGAAGTTGAGCCCCTCAAGTTTGAAGGCACTCAAAAACTGACTGAAGAAGAGCTGCCTTCTGAAAGCACGTTCAACAATGATGGTGCGCGTAGAGTAAAACCTTTGCTATCCTCAAAATGAAAGGGGCGGGGGGCTGCAAGCATCGATTAATAACTGGAAAATTAGTACAAACTACAGTAATGTGGGTGAAGGGAGACAGCGGGTGGTGTGAGATATGAAATTAATAAGAATTTATAATTTATCAGGGGTCCATGAGGATGAGAGGATAGAGGAGTGAGGGAAAAAAGAAGAGCTCATACCAAGGGCTCCAACAGAAGGAAAATATTTTGAAAAGGATGATGGCAACATATGTACACGTGTGCTCGATATAATCAATGTCTGGATTGCTATAAGAGCTGTTAGAGCCCCAATAAAGTGATTTATTAAAATAAAAAAGATAATTGGGAAATTATCATAATTTGGAATAGATTTAGTTATGTTCCCCCAAATACATGTTGCACTCCTGACCCCGGCAGGGTCACTACGAGTCTGATTGACTCAATGGCGATGTGTTTTGAGAGTTAGTAGCTACTTTGACCAAGATGAAACTTTATCAGTACAACTTATGGAATAACAACTAGAATATAAACTCATCAAATGTTTAGTCATTTTCCCCATTTCTATTATTATTAAGCATCTCAAATGATGAGTTTATAGTTTGAATTGCAGAGAAATATGGAAAAAGTTCAAATTGATGGGATTTCTCCTTTCTCGGATTTAGACTTTTGTCATTCTAAAATGAAATAAGGTAGGAAGGAAATGACAGTGTTAATAGCTTGGTCTTAATTTTTATGAGAAAAGTCAGACCCTCCTGTGCTTAAGTCTGACCTCCTTGCCAACACAGACTTGTGAGCGTTGGTAGAGTGTGAAGGCCCTCAAGCTGGGACACATTTAGGCCTCTGTTAAAGTCACTGAGCACCCCAACTTCAACAATCATGTTGATTCACTTTTTGAAAACTTGCAGAATCTTATATCTGTCTTATTTTTTTCTGCTATAGAACCAAGCTTAGAAATGAAGTAAATCTAATAAGTCTGATTTTCGTGAAATATCATTGATCCCAACTAACTAGGAAAGAGGAAACCACTGCTTCTGACAGGGTATTTCTAGTTTTATTTTGAGAGCAAATTCTTCCTTATGATTATATAGGGTTCTTCTTCTACTCTAATTAGTAATACCTGTCCCGTCCAGCGGGAGCAGCAACGTGGGTCCTGGATAGAGGGAGTGGGACGCTGAGAATGGAGACGAGACAGGAGGCTGAGCAGTTCTCTGTTCTCTCAGTTCTCTATTTGTCCACAAGCCGCAGCTTATCCAGGCAAAAAGGAAGGGAGTGCTCGTGGGACATGCAAATCAGGCTACTACTGAACGCCCAATCAGAAAACTTGCAAAAGCACACCCAGCACCAGAGGTCGGTAGTGTCCGAGTGGGAATGACATCACCTTATGCTAATTAGGTGAAACAGCACATATGCTAACAGGGTGCTTGTTAGCCAATACAAATAAGGGAAAAGGCCAAGGCCACCTGGACTTTTCTGTAAGGCAGCAAAAGGAAACAGAAAGTCTCCACCCTGGCCTGAGGCTGAGAGTAAAGCCTGTTTAGGAGATCTTGGCTGTTGGGGCCCATGGTCCCCGACAAATACCTATATACGTTAATATATTATGCTTGTGGAAAGATTCTGAAGAAACGTGTCACTGAAGAGAATTGGAATGTCCATCTCCTGTCCCCAGGTATTAGCTATGAGTCACTTAGTGCCAATTCTCCCCATTCCTTTTCCTATACGTGCTTCAATAGAAGAGAGAATCGTGTTGCTGTTAGGTGCCAGGGTGTCAGTTCCAACACAGCCACCCTGTGCACAACAGAAGGACACATTGGCTCCTCTGCATCCTCACAATTGTTCTTTTTTTAAAAAAAACAAAACAAAACATTTTGGGGGGGGGCTCATACAGTTCTTATCACCATCCATTCATCCATCCATCCATCCATTGTGTTAAGCACATTTGTACAAATGTGGCCCTCATCATTTTCAAAACATTTTCTTTCTACTTAAGCCTTTGGTATTAGCTCATTTCTCCCCTCACATCCTCCCTCCATCATGAATCCTTGAAAATGTATATATATATTTTCCCATGTCTTACACTGACCAATGTCTCCCTTCACCCACTTTTCTGTTGTCCGTCCCCCTGGGAGGGAGTTATATATAAATCATTGTGATCGATTCCCCCTTCCCTCCCATCTTTCCCTTACCCTCCTGGTATTGATACTCTCATTATTGGTCCTGTGGGGTTTATCTGTCCTAGATTCCCTGTGTTTCCTGCTCTTATCTGTACCAGTATACATGCTCTGGTCTAGCCAGATTTTTAAGGTAGAATTGGGATCATAATAGTGAGGAGGAGAAAGCATTAAAGAACTAGAGCAAAGTTGTGTGTTTCATTGCCGCTATAGTGCACCCTGACTGGCTGGTATCTTCCTTGTGACCCAGCTGTATGGGGACGTCCAATTGGCTACAGATGGGCTTTCAATTTCCACTCTGCACTCCCCCTCATTCACATTAATATGATTTTTTTTTGTTCTGAGTCTTTGATGCCTGATCCCATCAACACCTCATGATCACACAGGCTGCTGTGCTTCTTCCATGTGGGCAGATGGCCATTTGTTTATCTTTAAGACCCCAGACACTGTATCTTTTGATAGCCAGGCACCATCAGCTTTCTTCACCACACTTGCCTATGCACCCATTTTGTCTTCAGCTATTGTGTCGGAAAGGTGAGCATCACAGAATGCCAGATTGTTGTGTTGAGGGATCCACAGTCATCTCCTGGTTCAGTTCTAGCTGTTGACATTGAGCGTCTCTATTGTGTGTTTCACAGATGTAGTCAATTTGATTTCTGTACATTCCATCTGGTGAAATCCATGTGTATACTTTCCTTTTATGTTGTTGCAAATAGGTACTTCCATGAAGAAGTTGTTGGTCTTGCAAAATTCTATCATATGATCTCCAACTTAAATAATATATTTTAAATAAAACTAACACTCTTAATTAAAAATATTAAAATATATTTTTACTTTAATTTTTTGGTAGGATCCCCCTCTGCAAAAACACCCTCCAGATTTTAATCAATAACTTTTTTCATAATGCATCTTTTTTTTCTCTCCTTTTTTAAAAATCATTTTATTAGGGCTCATACAACTCTTATCACAATCCATACATACATCAATTGTGTAAAGCACATTTGTACATTCATTGCCCTCATCATTCTCAAAACATTTCCTGTCCACTTAAGCCCCCGGCATTAGATCCTCATTTTTCCCCTCCCTCCCCAGTCCCCACTCCATCATGAGCCCTTGATAATTTATAAATTATTATTTTGTCATATCTTGCCCTGTCAGTCGTCTCCCTTCACCCACTTTTCTGTTGTCCATCCCCCAGGGAGGAGGTCATATATAGTGCCTTGTAATCGGTCCCCTCTTTCCAACCCACTCTCCCTCTACCCTCCCTGTTTCACCACTCACACCACTGGTCCTGAAGGGATTATTCGCCCTGGATTCCCTGTATTTCCAGTTCCTATCTGTACCAGTGTACAGCCTCTGGTCTAGCCAGACTTGCAAGGTAGAATTAATATCATGATAGTGGGGGCGGGGAGGAAGCATTTAGGAACTAGAGGAAAGTTGTATTTTTCATCGTTGCTACATCGCACCCTGACTGCCTCATCTCTTCCCGGAGACCCATCTGCAAGGCAGCCATCAAGCTCAGAAGCAACAAAGCCCACATGGAAGAAGCACACGAGCCTATGGGTCACGAGGTGTTGAACGGATCAGGTATAAGGCATCATCAGAACAAAAAATCTTACCACAGTGAATGAGGGGGGAGTGCGGAGTGGAGACCCAGAGCCCATAATGCATCTTTTAAACAGAGTTCTGCATATTCATGTGAGATGAGTAAAGAATACCTATCATATTTTATGGAACTGCATATATTTCTAAACCCTTTTCTCTCATTTGTGATATTTTTTGTTACAATTTTTCCAATTGTTTTAACTACCAAACTGAACATGTTTGAATATTACATCATGAGTAATAATAATAATGTTTTTCTGTGTTTCGGTATATGAAACCCAGGATTGATGAACCTAATAGGGATTGCAAGTAGAATAAGGGTTACAGAGAGGGGTGGGTGAGGTGATGGTGGTGGCGAGAGGAAGGGGGTAAAAGGGAGACAATGTCAAGGAGTCCAGGAAGAAAAAGAATGTGTGGAAACTGATTGTGGTAGCAATTGTACAATTATGCTTGACATGATTGAACTATGGAATGATATGGTGTATGTATTAATTCCAAATTAATAAGAAATTAAAAACAGTAATAATAACTAAAATATATTCTAATATAAAACTATATAAAGGTATTTAAGAAAGATGCCATGCTTATAAATAATATTGAGAGTGTTTCATATATTGTGGTCATCTCCAAAGTTAGTAGATAACCAAATAATGTCCATGACCAAAAGTTCAGGAACACTACTGAAATATCATTAACAGCCTCATCAAGCTATTGTACCTTGATTTGCTGCTTCTCAGAAAGCTTTAATATGCCTCTCTATAGATCATATTTGCAATAGCTTTTAAAAAGTAACATGACATGGATGCTATAGCAAAGTGTAGAGATGAAACTGGTTGATGCCTGGTTATCACAAAAAATTATGTCTGTGCTTTATAAGGTTCACTTCCAAACAAACAGCCATTTCAAAGAGATCTCAACTTAATCTATATGTAAGAACCTGTGTGATCCAAGGATTATAAATAATAAAATCCAAGGAGGTAATGTATCAGAGTTTAAATTGTCAACACAGGTCCACATATAGATTAAGTCTTCGGTGAATCCCCTCTGAACATAGTCCAGGGAAGGAACAGTCTTGTTAGGCCAGAGAGCCTTGTACAGACCATTATTGCAGAGGGAATTAAGTTAAAATGCAATACCTTACAATTTGGTCTCCATTTTGACCCGCTTTCAAGTTGTTTTAATTTTTAATATTTTCAACTTTCTCTTTGATTGAGGTCTCTGTTTTGTCTCATTGCTGTTGTTTTGCTTCCTGTTTGTGTTCTTTATTATTTTCTGTATATGAAATCCAGGATAGGTATATTTACAGAGAGAGGAACTGGATTAATAGGGACCTAGTAGGGGAGGGTACCGGGAAATGGGGAGCTAACAACAATGAGTATGAGGACAAAATGTTCTAAAATTGGATTGTGGTGATGATTGTACAACTCTTCTTAATACGATTAAACAATTAACTTGTAGTATGTGAAGTATATGCCAATAACAACTATTTTAAAAACACTGATCTGACAATGACATCTGAATAATTGGACAAAATAGGTCAAGGTTACTGGGAGGAAGACAGAATTTTCTACTCCTGTAAAGGGCTACAGTCTCAGAAACTCACAGGGGCAGTTCTACCCTGTGATACAGGGTAGGCAGTGAATAGTAGTAGTAATAAGTCTACAGGTTGGCTGTAAGTCTGAATCAACTGGATGGCAGAAGGTTTGAATTTGGCTCGGTTCCAGAATGTATGTCTAGACTTTGAGAAAAAAAGATTAATTATGTTGACTAGTATTTTTAGCATTATTTTGTCAATAAACAATTCATATACTGTAAAAAGGCAGAATTAAGTTTCCTGAACTCAACTTTTTCTTTTTTCTTCCAATCTTTTCTTTCGTCTTATTTCTAAATTTGCACATTTGCACTTTCTCCTACTTATTTTTAAATCTGAGGAAGAAGCTTGCTGTTGCTTATTTTGCTATTTTTCAAACAACTCTCTCTTATATTGGTGTCTTACAAGGCTTTGCTTTTCCTTTCATTTCATTTTTAAATGTATCTCTATTTTTAACCTTTCAATCTTTTCCTGTCTTTTTTTCCTGTGTTTTTATACACTGACTCTGTTGTATATGTAAACTCCTTGGCTTTCATATTTATTAATTTAATTTCATTATTTCTTCATAATCAAAGTGTTTACAGTTATGGAAAGTATAACAGGTTTTTGTTTGGGGCTGTTAATTTAGTCATAGCTCCTAAATTATGAAATCCAATATTTCCACGGAATTCTCCATTGTATGCTTTAATTATTTTCTAAAAGGTAGAGTTTTGAGGTTATTTGTTGGTGGTTCTAGTTTGGAGATTAGGCTTCTATTATTTCCGTTTTCTTCAAATGGATTAAGATTTTCAGTGTGGTCAGACAAGTGTGATTTTAAAACCAGTAATAATGGGTACTAGGCACCCTGGTGGCTTAGTGGTTATGCACTGGGCAGAGATCCAAAGGGTCAGCCAGCCACTCAGAGAAGTATGACTGAACTTTCGATGCGTGTAAAGTCCCAATCTCAGAAACGCAGAGGGGCAGTTCTCCTCTGCCCTGTAGTTTCGCCAAGAGTTGCCATTGACTCGATGGCAGTGAATATAGAAGTATATGTGCCCTCCTCAGGATGAAGCTAGTATATTTTTGTTTGATCTAGCTTCTCCGGTATCCCAATGTTGTTATTGATGTTGGGTGCTGTCTCATAGGTTCGGACTCGTAGTGACAAAACACTGCGTGGTCCTGTTGCTGCAGCCCTGGGGGTCAACCCATCTCCTTGAGGGCTTTCCTCCTTGCACTGCCCCTCTGCTTTCCCTTCTCCAGGGACTGGTCTCTCTGACGACTTGTCCCAAGTATATAAGATGAAGTCCTAATAAATATTCTAATTCTTTACTTATTATTCTTTTTAATTTGGTCTTTTATGTTCTGGACTCAAAGAGGCTTTTGGAAAATAGTTGTTTATAGAATTTCATGACAGTGTCATTTTTAGATGGTATTTATTTGTGTTTGTCTGGGTGAAATTTTGAAATGTGAAAATTATGAGATTTTTTGCCTGTGTGCTGGTTGGTGTATACAGCACGCCAGTCAAGATCCAGAGCTATAGACCCTTCACCATGAAGAGCTCTCTTATTGCCGTTTACAATCCCATGCCTACTTTTTCCCTTTGTAATTCCTGGAAACCACTAATTACTTTCAATTTAAAAAAAAATCTTTTTATTGGGGGCTCATACAACTCATATCAATCCATACTTAATGTTTTTCTGTGCATTATATTTTCTGTCCAAAAAACAGAATTCTGGTCAGTAAATCCTCCCTCTGTAACATGACTTTAGAAATAACAAAGTGAAATGTTATTAGACATTTATTTTCTGTGTGATATATGCAAATAAGGACTACGACTCCAATCTCCTGAGAGACAATTGCCGAGATGCAAGCCGGCTGATGCCATTTGTTGTCATGGGAGTCCTTCTCCTCTCACTGAATAGAGGTTCTAATGGTCTGACAAGATAGTCAGTAGCTAATGTCAAAATGATCTCTCTGTGTGTGGTTAACGGCAAGATGCTTCTATTATATGTCTACTTCAAAGAGGAGACCACTTTCTCACTTTAGAAAGGGATTGAGATGATAGTATTTTGGGATGAGTAGCTCTGCAGCTGAAAGACTGTGAGAACACCACATTAGAGATGAGATCTAGTGAAACGACAAGGCACCAGGGTTTGGCGGCTGGTATCTCAATGTATTGGTATAAATAAAATGTAATATTATTAGGTAAAATAATCACTTTTAAATTTCATGCATCTCTGTGGTTGTTCTTTTTGGATTGTCCATGAATGTCATACAAAGAAAGTTCAATAGTTTGCTTCATTTGCGAGCCTAGATTTTTGCAGTATTTTGCCAAGAAAACCTTAGTGACCTCATGCATGAATTTACTGGTGAATTGATCTTTGTATTGATTAACTGTCTCATTTTTAAATTATGCAAAACTCCATTTAAAATATAAAAATAAAATATGAAAGCAAGAAAAATGGGTCTTTCAGAATATGCAGATTCAATGAATATACTGTATTTAGGACATTTCTTTTCCTTCTCTTTTCATCTGTATTTTAATAGTATACGGTTATGTGTTCCAAAACATTGATATTACAGAGAAAATCTCCCTTTAAAATGTACTCAGTAACTATTCACTCTTCCTGCCCTCTGAAACTTATTCCGCCAAATATGCTAGAATATATTCTCTTCATGCATTGATTGAGTGCCAACTAGATCCCAAAGACAAAATAATCTAAATACCCAAGGGTTCTAAAGACAGATGATTTAGTCAAGGTCTATAACACTGGTTTAACAAGAGAAAAGGTATTTGAAAATCAAAAGTCACAAAGAAGGGTTTAAATTTGAGTAGTAATATGGATTCCAAAAATATTCTATCTGTATCATTTATTATATAGTATAATGTAGATAATACACATAAAAATTATACAAAATCTGGTAATAAATGTAAGAAAGTATCGGGAATAACCCAAAATATGGTAATAAATGTAGGAAAGTACTGGGAATAACCTTTTTTTTTTAATTAAAAGAAAAAGAATTTTTTAAGAAAGAAAAACCTGTAAATAGATCAAGGTCTGATTTTTGATCACTAGGCAAGTCCTTCAGTCAGGTCCGATGGGGTGCCATGCTCTGGCCCCAGAGTCTGTCCTTTGTATCCCTCGGGAGTTCCCATGATTGCTCTGCTACACACCTTTAGTGGTTTGCCTCAGCGTTGCGGAGTCAGACCGGGCCAGTCCTGACACTGAGTCTCCAGTGTTGTCCCCCTTAGGGCCCTGGGCCATCAAGGGACGGCGTACCTCCTAGTGGGATCAGTCATATGGTCCACTCTGTGCATTGGCTGTTCGGTGTGGGGATATCGTCCTCCAGGCCTGGTGGGACAGGATATTCTCCACTCTCTCTTCCTCCCCATTCATTTGCTCCAGTGTGCTCTGATCAGACATGTCCCTCTCCCTAGCTGCAGCTCCCCTAGTTCCCCAATGCCATCCTCTAAAGTAAATTCTTCTGGGCAGAGGGGCAGTTGTCCACGTAGCTGGTATGGGGGCCAAGACCTCAGGCCCCTCCACTGGCTCCCCACTCCTTGCCTGCACACTGCATTAGCATCACGGAACACTGGATTTAAGTCTGGTCCCTCTTTCCCTGTGGAGATACAAACAATACCCTCCCTTGGGTGGGCCAGTGCCCTATTGCCCCCGACACACACACACACACACACACACACACACACACACACATATATATTTTCCCTTTCCTCCCTCCCAGCCCCTTTTTTAGTTTACTACCCCATGTACCCCTGGATTTGGCCTGGCCCCTAGAGTGTTTGTATACAGTAACTTTTTCCCTGTGCCCCTTTTGCATTTTTCTATATATATATATATATATATATATATACAAACTTACCTCAGCAGACTCATGTTATACTTGTCCTTTTGTGCTTGACTTACTTCACTTAGCATAATTTCCTCCAGTTCTTCCCATGCGGCGATGTGCTTCATGCGTTCATCACTACTTTTTAGTGATGCATAGTACTCCACTGTATGTATGTACCACAGTTTTTTAATCCATTTATCTGTTAATGGAAACTTGGGTTGTTTCCAATTCCATGCAATTGTGAACTGTGCCACAATGTACATTGGAGCACAGATGTGTGGCCATGGTTTGTTTGTTGCCTCTTCTGGGTATATGCCCAGTAGGGGGATTGCTGGGTCATATGGTAGCTCAATTTCCATCTGTTTGAGAAATTGCCAAATTGATTTCCATAGTGGCTGTACATACCTACAGGTCCACCAGCAGTGGATGAGAGTTCCTATCTCACCACAGCCCCTCCAACACTTGTTGCTTTCTGATTTTTTTGAATTTGGCTATTTTTGAGGGTGTTGGGTGGTATCTCATAATTGTTTTGATTTGCATTTCTCTTATGGCTAAAGATCGGGAACATTTTCTCATATGTTTATTGGCCATTTGTATTTCAGACTGTGAAACTTCTATTCAGGTCCTTTGCCCACCTCCTCAGTGGGAAATTAGTTTTTCTCTTATTGTAAGCTTGCAAGGTATTGTAGATTTTAGTAATAAGGCCTTTGTCTGATGTGTCATTGCTAAAAATATTTTCCCAGTCGGTGGGTTCTCTTATTACTCTCTTGGTGAATTCTTTTGATGGACACAGGTGTCTTATCTTCAGTATATTCCACTTGTCTATTTGTGACTCCTCTGTCTTTGTATCCTTCCCTATTTCTGATAGCCTATGTATTCCCTGTGCTAAGGTTCTCAGGTTTGTCCCAATTCCCTCATTAATGGCCCCAATTGTTTGGGGTTTTATCTCAAGGTCTGTGACCCACCTTAAATTTATTCTTGTGCATGGAGTGAGGTAAGGGTCTTGCCTCATTTTTCTACAGGTAGATATCCACTTTTTCCAGCACTTGGGAATTACCTTTTGTTAATAAATTCTTTTAATCTGAGAGAAATGTTAGTTTGAAAACATAAGAATATGGAAAGCATTTACCACCCAAATACAACTGCCCTTTCTTCTCATTCACTGAGGGGGAAAAAGCCAATATTAAAGGTATATATGTGTATTTGCTTGCCAGAAAATGTTGAGTAACTGGTGAAGGTATTTTCCTTTTATTTCATTTATCTGACATTTCCCATTGCATTTTCAATTTTAGGGAAAATTTCTCTTTTAGGGACTCAGGTGAGACTACATTGGTGAACCCACATGGGCATTTAAAATGAAAAATGAAGTCTGCATAAAAGGTAAGCATGTGATGAATCTCATCTCCTTTGCCCTTGTGTGGGCGATAGAAATAATTGCTTCCAGACATATCATTGCATTGGGTACAGTTGGCACACAGGAGTCGGCCAGGTGTTAGACGTGATAGGAAATGTGCCGCCTGATTAGACGAACTAGAATCCAAGTGCAACAGCATTCTCGCCTAGATGAGATGACGGGCAGGAATTTAAAGATGCCACTTAATTTTTCATCTGAGGCCAATGCATGACAGTGTTTCAAGATAATTTTGTTAATCATATGGGACTATTAAAGTGGATGTGGTAATGAATGGATAGAAAAATGTTTTTCTCAAACACGGCAAACACTGCTCTACTCTGTTCCATTTCAATCAATTCAGTTGAGGATTTTTTTTTCACGTGGTTAGCCTCTCTTTTGACTGCATAAATATATTTTGCCTTGTTTTTATATGAAGCACTATCTCATTTGTAGGCTACTAAGGGCTTGTCCTCTTGCAACCCTCCAGTGCTCTCTTGGAGCTTTTGTACCCACAGCGATGCCAATCAAGAAGCAATATGGAAATAGCTTAAATAACAGTTTTATTATTTTGGGTCAGGTATTAGTTTATGTTGTCATGAATATGTTAAAACTCGTTCTTACAACATGATCTAGTTTTGTGTACCTCTTTTACTGCTCTTATTTCAGTATTAACTATATTAAATAATTAATACCTTTTGGTATATCTTTTTTATATACTTACAATGATTATTAGGGCAGTGAACCAGTTGTTAAATTATCTCAATTCCACCACTAGCTCAAAAATAATAATTGTGAGGATGGCACAGGACCAGGCAGTGTTCCATTCAATTGTTCATAGAGTATCTATGAATCAAAACTGACTCAAGAGCTCCTAACAAAAACAACTGCAAATTATATAAACACAGATTATAACATTATCTTAGGAATGATTTTTTGGTGCTTACTGCCTGTTTCAAAACTGTCTTACATATTTGAAAAATAATTTAAATACAATCTTTGTGGGGATAGTATAAGAAGCCAATGAAAGCAACTATTACATAACAATAATATGTTCTACATCATTATCAATATCTCACACATCAGGAAAATATTTACTTTGTATAGTTTTTCAACTTAAAAAAATAGACAAAGATGCCACCCTATAGTAGTAAAAATAACCATCAAAATGCTTTAAAGAGTGTATATGAAGAATATTATTGAGCCATTTTTTTCTGAGAAAATAATCTATGGAGAAGGACATCATTATTAGTAAAATAAGGATGGCCAGGAATAGGACAGCACTTTCTCTCTTGAATGTAGATTCACTGAGTTTTAGAATAAACTTGATAGCACTTAAAAAACAGTGAGAATATAATATCTGTTATTAATTTCCTTGAAAATTTAATATATTTTAATCGGGTATTTCCTCATTATAGTAAAATAATGAGTCACTGAGATAAATGTATTACTTTCATATGCCTTTTTAACCACTCCCACTATTGATGCCTGAGCTGCAAAACCTCGCAGTTTTCACATGCAGAAAAGAGACTCTTGGAAGGTATTTGGTATGTCTCAGGAATATAAGTATTGGTGTCTTCAGTGAAGTAATGTGATCATACCCTGGTGTTTGTGCATGTGCCTATGAATACTCCGAGGAGCCCTGTGAGGCAGTGTTTAAACTGTCAGTCATTGGAACATACCGGAAGCTCTATGGGAGGAAGAGCAGTAGTCTGCTTCTGCAAAGATTGCAGCCTTAGACACTACCCTATGGGAAGTTTACATTGACCTATACAGTCACCATGAGTCATCATTGACTTGATAGCATCAAGTTTGTTTTACAGAAACTTCTATCTGTTCTCACCCATATACACACCTATATCTGCCTCTATATACCTTTATGCTTATTCCTGTCTCTGTACAAGCTCAATCACTCATTTTCCCTTTGCCAGCGACACCTGGGTTCATTGCTGATTTATTCGTAGTAATGAATAAAGGGAAACTTCCAAAGTGTTCATCAGTGAATGAATAAGAAAAATATGGTACAATGCATATTATATTATCATAAAGAACAATGATGAATCCTTGAAATGTATTTGTTAAAGTTGTTTCATATGGCCCTTCTAGTGAGCATGGCCCAGAAAAAAAGCAAGGTTGCCTTTGGTTGTGGGTAGGGTGCCAATCAGTCGGAACAGACTTGGCCTACCAAAAAATAACAACGATGGCTAATGATCCTGAACGTTGTTCATATGGTTATTGGCTTTTGATATGCTTACTTGTTTTGTCAGATAGCAAATTTAGTCTGTCTCCTGTCTGTTTGACTCTTTGTTTCATTTTTCCCCTTGACATCTCTGATTCAGTCTATTTATTTTTCAGTTCCGGTAGTTCCGTTTTATCATTGTTTTGTTTTTTATTTTGAATGTTGATGTTGAGTTTCTCATTGTGTGGCTCCATTTGTTTCCTGATTTCTGCGTGCTTATTTGGTTAATTCAAACATCTTGAGCATATTTCGTTCCATGCCCTGGAAATTAAAAATTATGTCACTGACTCTAACTTACACAGAATAAATTTTTTAGGCCTTTTGTTTTGATTTTGATGGGTACTTCTCTTTTATATTACTAATTTTTGTTGAACTTGTTGATGTTAGGTACCACTCAGTCAGGTCTGACACATGCCCCTCTATGTACAGCAGAATAATTCGGAGATGAAAAGAACGGGATCAATGGTTCCGGGGGGGATACAGGAGAAGGGGAGGTGGGAGAAAGGAAGTGGGGGGCAACCCACTGACAAGGGAAGAACATGTGAGCTAAAATCAATGGAAGGAAGGTCGTAGGATGCCTAGTGGGGCTCAATCAAGGGTAATGTAGCAGCAAGGAATTACTAAACCCTAATGAAGACCGAACATGATGGTGGGACAAGAGGGAAGTGAAATGGAAATAGAGGAAAGAACCAGGAGGCAAAGGGCATTTGTAGAGGCCTAAATACAGGCATGTACATATGTTAATAAATATATAATGAGAAGGGAATAGAACTATGTACTCATATCTATGTTAAGATTTAAGATTGCAGATGGACATTGGGTCTTGACTCAAGCACTCCCTTAACACAAGAGCACTTTGTTTTAACAATCCAGCATTTTGTGATACTTACCTTCCCAACAAGATCACTGAAGACAAATGGATGCATAGGCAAATGTGGTGAAGAAAGCTGATGGTGCCCAGCTATCAAAAGATATAGTGTCTGGGGTCTCAAAGGCTGGAAGATAAACAAGCAGCCATCTAGCTGAGAAGCAACAAAGCCCACATGGAAGAAGCACACCAGCCTGTGCGATCATGAGATGTTGAAGGGATCAGGTATAAGGCATCAGGTAGGAGGCATCTAAGACCCAGAATAAAACCATACTCCAGGTGAGTGGGGGGGAGCATGGAGTGGAGACCCAGTACCTATCTGTAGACAATTGGACATCCCCTCACAGAGACGCCACAGGGAAGAGATGAGCCAGTCAGGGTGCAGTATAGCACTGATGAAACACACAACTTTCCTCTAGTTCTTTGGTGCTTCCTTCACCCCACTATCATGACCTCAATTCTACCTTACAAATCTGATTAGACCAGAACACGCACACTGCTACAGATAAGAGCCTGCAACACTAGGAATCCAGGATAGAGAAATCCCTCAGGGCCAACAAGGAGAGTTTGATACCAGGAGGATTAGGGGAGGGTGGGGGAGAAAGGAAGAATTGATCACACAGATCAAATTAGAACCCCCTCCCAGGGAGACAAATGATGGAAAAGTGGGTGAGGGGCAACGGAAGGATAATGTAAGATGTGGAAAAAAATAATCTATAACTTATCAAGGGTTCCTGAGGGAGGGAAGACGGGGAAGAAATGGGGAGCTGATATTAGGGGTTCAAGTGGGAAGAGAATGCTTTGAAATGCGCTTTACACAATTGATGTATGTATAGATTGTGATAAGAGTTGTATGAGTCCCTAATAAAATGATTAAAAAACGATTAAAAAAATCAAATGAGGGGGAGGTAGGGGAAGAATGAGGAGCTTATTATTTCCTTTACTTCCTTTTTTTTCTCTTTTTAAAGGGGAGAGTGTGAACGCAGTCCCCCACTACCACAAATTATGCAGTCGAGTTTCCCACATTTGGGGAAATCCCAGGGGTCAGCACATCCGAAGTGCAATGGATAAGCCTTGCCCTGGGAAAACCACCTTCGTGATCATGGTATCTCCTCTGCCAGGTAAGTATTGAATGATGAGCTAATAACAAGGGCTTACATAGAAACTAAATGTTTATAAAATAGTCATGGCAACCTATGTACAAATATGCTTGATACAATTGATGTATGGGTTGTTATATAAGAGCTGTAAGAGCCCCCAATAAAATGATTGTTAAGAAAAAAAGAAAGAAAACAAAAGCAGGTTAGAGGAACCGAGAAGGATGCAAATATATTTGGGAGATGCTGGTCCATATTAAGAGCTTTAAATGAACATTCCGCACTTAAAAAAATAAAAAAGAAAATGATGATGGCGGCATATGTGCAAATGTGTTTGACACATTGGAGGAATGTATGGATTGTGATAAAAGATATGAGGCCCCAATAAAAGTACTTTCAAAATAAAAATAAAACACTCCTAGGTCCCTTATCACAATTTTTGTGTGCTTGAGGCAACTGTTGCAAGAAGTGCTAATCTTTCTCATATAGGGTCTACTTCTTTGTTCCTGACCCCTCATTTTACCAAGCATAGTACTCTTTTCGGAGGACTTATCTCTCGGGATAACTTACCCAAATTGAGGCAAAGTCTTTTCACCCTTACTTCTGAGGAGCATCCTGGCTTTAGTTTTCCAGTATGAATTTGTTCACTTTTCTGACAGTTCATGATATATTCAATATTACTAACACATACTGTGATTCAAATGTTGTAATTCTTTGATATTCCTTAAATATTTTCTGGTTTTCACAAGCATATGAAGTAACTGAACATACCTTGGCTTAGGTCAGATGTACCTTGGTCCTCAAAGTGACATTTTTGTTCTTTTGTTATCTTTTAAAAATTGTTTCACAATCTAGAGGAGAAAACAATGGGAATGATGGCACTGGGGGTGGGGGAGGGGGGGAGACACATCGGAGAGGGGAGGCAGGGGAAAGGAAGGGGAATGCCAACACACCCAGGGACAAGAGAACAACAAGTGATCTAAAATCAATGGCAAGGAGGGTGTAGGATGCCTGGTGGGGTTTGATAAAGTGTAATGTAACTGTGAGGAATTACTGAAAGCCGAATGAAGGTTGAACATGATAGTGTGACAAGAGGAAAGTAAAGCGAGAAAAGAACTAGGAGGCAAAGGACATTTATTGAGGTCTAAATACAGGTATGTACATATGTATGTATATTTATATAGAACTATAGGGAAATAGTTCTTTGTACATATATTTATATGTTAAGTATTAAGGTAGCAGACGGAGATTGAGCCTCTACTCCAGTATTCCCTCAATGCAAGAACACTTTGGTCTGATAATCTGGCATTCTGTGATGCTCACCTTCTCAACACAATTGATGAAGACAAAATGGGTGCAAAAGCAAATGTGGTGAAGAAAGTTGATGGTGCCTAGCTATCAAAAGATATAGCAGTGTCTGGGGTCTCAAAGGTTTGAAGATAAGCAAGGGGCCATCTATCTGAGTAGTAACCAAGGCCACATGGAAGAAGCAGACCAGCCTGTGTGATCATGAGGTGTCAGTGAGATCAGGTATCAGGCATCAAATACTCCAAACAAAAAAATCATATTCATGTGAATGAGTGGAAGGGTGGAGTAGAGTCCCAAAGCCCATCTGTAGTCAATTGGACATCCCATTACAGAAAGGTCAAAGGAAGAGATGAGCCAGTCAGGGTGCAGTATAACACCAATGAAACATACAGTTTTCCTCTAGTTCTTTAATGTTTCCTCCCCTCAGGCTCCTCCTATCATGACCCCAATTCTACCTTACAAATCTGGCTAGACCAGAGCATGTACACTGCTACAGATAAGAGCCTGAAACAGGGAATCCAAGATAGATAAACCTCTCAGGACCAATCATGAGAGTATTGATACCAGGAGGAGAATGGGAAGGTGGGGGGGCGGGGAGGTGGAACTGATCACAATGATCAACACATAACTCCCTCCCAGGGGGGATAACAACAGAAACGTGGATGAAGGGAGGTAGTGGTCAGTTTAAGACATGAAAAAAATAATTTATAAATTATCAAGGGTTCATGAGGGAGAGAGGAAGGGAGGATGGGAGAGGGGGGAGTGGAAATGAGCTGATTCTAAGGTCTCAAAGTCGAAAGAAAATGTTTTGAAAATGATGATGGCCACATACTGACAAGTGGATGGATGTATTGATTGTGATAAGAGATGAACAAGCACCCAGAAATGATTTTTTTTAAATGTTTAAATATTGATCCTGGATTTGAAATGTTGTGGAATTGTTTATCTGATTGGGTACTCTGTTGGAACAGCAGCCAAGTACCTAGCTTCCGGCCAATGTGGGGCCCACATCTCTCCACAGAAGAAAAACAGGGAAGTCTGACCCCTTCCCCCACCCAAGATTGACAATCCTTAGAACCCTAATGAACTCCCCTCTACTCTGCTGGGTTACCAGGAGTCAGATCGAATCCAGCAGCAGTGGGCCTGCTTTCTTCTCCTTCTCTAGAGAATAGTCTTAGCCTCAGGTACGGATCCAGGCTTTCTGAATGCTGGTCTCTGGAATTCAATATGCATAGATGAGAAGCTTGGAGGAGTTTAGCTGGAGACAGTCGCTGATTAAGCAGCAGGACTGAACTTTCCTGTAGTGAAGATGGGGTTTCTTTAGGTCTTTTCTTCATTGGTGCCCCTGCACAGGCACTCCCCCCATATCTGTTTACCTCCGTGGGATGTAGTGACTGTCTCAAGTATGCTCTTAACCCCCATTGTTCAACCCTTCATCCCCAATGCGCCACCCACTGGACAGGGCCTGTTCTTCAGAAATATTCGGGAAATTCAACAGCATTCTCTCACCAGTCTCTTCCTCTTCTTACCTTCCTCTTCTCCCAATGGCATGGCCCATAAATGCCCAGGGCCAGTGTGTGCTGTCTTAAAAACCGGGGCTACAACTCCCTCCGATTAGCTCCCTTTTGTGTTCCCTGTTTGAAGTAGGACCCAATCAAGACCCCAAATGGCGCCAGATGTAAGTAGGTAGTAGGCAGATTCTCCCTGCTTCTGTGCCATCTCTGTTCCACTCCGGCTTTTGGACCTACCCAAGTCTCCAGTACCTAAAAGGAGGTCTGGAGATTTGAGCTCTCAGTCGGTGCTTGTTTTTATTCAGTGGGGGAGATGCAGCGAGAATAAATGAGAAGACCATCCACATACTTGTATGCTGTCTTGTTCCACCTTCCTATAGGTCTGTTGTTTTTTAGTTGAATATTTATTTTAATTGATTTTTATTGTTTTAATGATAAACAAATGTGGCAAAATAGGTCCATGATTGTTTCAGCTCTCTCCATTTACACCTGCAGTTAAGCTGACTGAAGGCAACATTGAGAGGGTCTAATTCCTATGAAGGAGGTCTCGCATGGTTGCTTTTTTTCTACTAGTGGTTATTACAGTCAAGTGATAAGACCCCATTTTAGGTACAGAGCACTGTTTTCTTACAGTTCATCTATTTTATTATAAAAATTTGCAGTTGAGTTTGAGATTTCCTGGAAAGTAAAAAGTAGAACTGGGTGGGCGAATAGAATTTTTGCAATAAAATATATCAGTTGAAACTGAGATTTCCTAGAAAGTAGGAGTAGCTGTGTGAGTACAATTTCTGTAAACCTCATGAACAATATATTCACAGTTGAGGAGACCTCACAAAGTTTGTGGAAAGATGAAGTTAAAGGTAATGGAACTTTTCCATGAAATTTTTTAAGGCCTCTTATGTATGTATATGTGTTTGTATTAATAGAAATAAAACAGATTAATAGAAGTTAATAGAATAACTGAGTATATCCTTTGTTTTAAATTATTACTCCTCTCCTCCCCCATACACTAATCTACAATAGAGTCTCTTGGGGTTAGTTCTAAAGTTATTTCAACTCAACCCCAAGATATTCTGATTCAATAGAAATACCTTCTCAGATAATTCTGAGGCTAGAGTTTGGAGGTCTAGGGTTTGCGAAATATTGTGTGGTTTTTTTATATATATATAAGATAAAACTTATTTTTAAAATCATTTTACTGGGGGTTCGTACAACTCTTATTACAATCCATACATGCGTCACTACTATTTTCAGAATGAAAGATAATCAGTCAAACCTGTCCCTACAGTTTCATAGAACTCCACTCATAGTGATCAAGAGGAACATTTTGCTCTTATTTTAAATCTTAGCACAAAACACTTTTGAAAACAAAGTACAGGTAGTTATGGATTTATGAAGAGTTTTCACTCTGAATGTTCTGTGCTGTCAGTTCTAACATTAATTTTCTAACATCGATTTTCATTATTATTTCTTTCTATTATCAGTCAGTATATTTATCAATTATACTAGAACATCTGAAAATCACCATCTGAGAAATAACATCAGAAAATTACACTCTGTATTATTTATATTATGAATAAGATATACAAATAAACAAAAATAGGTAGTTGTAAGCAGAGTTATTGCTAACTTGAATATGTTGTAAATCAGGTGTTTCTTGGAAATCCTAGATTAAACACAAATCTAGCTAATAACTGTTGATAACCCTTGCACCCAGGTAATAAAATTGTTGAGAATCCTTGTTGGACTGAGTGAAATTGAAATTGTGGTTTTAGCAATATATTTATGCAAACTCATTGCCATCAAGTTATAGAACTAATCTACACTCATATTCAATAATATGTCTAGCACACACTTAACTCACAATTAAAATTGCGAATGTACCTGTCAGAGAGTCTCTGCAAATAAGACTGCGTGAGGACTGGGCCCCAGAGCGCCTACTTTCCATCAGAGCAGGTTAAAGTGGGAGAAGCGAAATCTAGTCCCACTGATGAACAAGTTTCGCAAAGTCACAAGAATTCTTGAAAAATCTGTCCAAGGCATTATGCTGTGAATATGTTACAAAAATACTGCTTCTGTGTTGTGTGTAGGGCACTCTCAAAGACTTCTGGGAATCTTCCTTTTTTTTCTCTCAATGAAACGGCATCATCTCATATTATCTTGACATATTTTACAAATACTGAATTACCTCTTGTCCACAAGATTAAGTTCCATTCAGGTTGATGATTATGCTCTTTCTATTAAATTTCTATATTTATTAACCTGGTAAAAAGATTTCTTTAAAATTTATACAAGAACCCCTAATGTGTAGAAGTTTATATTCAAAGCACTATATAAGAAGATTGACGCTGAAATAATTACTGTTTTTAATTTGCAGGTAGCAGTGTTAATTTTACTTAGAAGCATTATATTTTAAACGGATGTTTATTCTGGACAATGTCTTAAACCATTTGACGTGACCAGAATTATCTCAAAATGCAATGTGATGGATGCACATTTCAGCTGCTATCTGCATTTTGAACATATTGAAAATGGTACAATTAAAATATGTGACCTGAAAGAATGACGAGGAAGAGATCCAGATCCATTTAAGAAATAATGTTTGAATGCACACACATTTAAAAAGTTATCAAAGTAAAAGAAGCAATATGAACTACTTATCTCAGTGCCTGAAAATATGCAGGAAGCAAAAATAAGACCTGCTAAGGCTGGCATATGAAAAGGACTTCATGAAATGTTAACTTAACACATTTGAAATCGTATTATAATTAGTACTGGGTGAGCCACAAAATGTTCCTAAAAACACCTAGAAATTGATATGGTTTCTCTTTCTCTTCTCTCTATAATTATTATCATCATCATATCACACTGCATGAAGGGTTTAATTGACAGTTGCGTCTGTACATATTATCACATGGCAAAACACTGCAACCTCAAACCAAGATACCAAGAGGTGTTGTAGCTATGCCCGGACCCTGGAAACTCATGGGTCTGATGTCAAGGTTTGAACACCTCTGTGTGCCATGTCACCACTTGTCAGTCCATTGGTCATTCTGTGATGGCTTTCATGTGGCTCTGATCCTGGAAGTTATGCCATCGGTAGTTCAAATACCACCATGGACAGGTTTCAGAAGAGCTGTCAGATTAAGATGACTGTGGCTGTCGTTGCTGCTAATTGGTATCGAATTGGTTCTGATTCATAGTGGCCCCATGCACAACAAAACAAAATACTGCCTAGTCCTGTGCCTTATTCACAAGGTTCCTGTGCTTGAGCCCATTGCTGCAGCCACTGCGTCAAGTCCATCTCTTGAGGGCCTTCCTCTCTTTGCTGCCCCTCTGCTGAAGCAACCATAATGTCCTTCCCCAGGGACTGGTCTCTCCTGATAACGCGAAAAGTATGTAAGCTGACGTCTCAAACCCCTGGCAATAGAGGAGTACTATGGCCAGACTTCAAAAACAAGACTTGTCTGTCTTCTGGGCTGTCCATGGTCCTTTCAATATTCTTTGCCAGCAGCAAAATTCAAATGCACTGAATTTTCTTTGGTTTTCCTTATTCAATGTCCAACTTATATAAGAATAGAGTAGGCAAAAAATAAAAAGAATAGAGTAGGCAGTCCAATTCTATGGGCTTAGTCTCAGAAAACCTTATGCAGTGCAGCAGGAAATTAGCTAATATGTTTAAAAGTCATTCAAAATATACCTGGGAAAGAGACAAATAAACTTGACCGAATGATAGAAAGGAATAAAGCTGGGACTTCTATTTGCTAACAGGACACAAGTTAAAATAAGAAACAGGTATGGTATTCATTAGTAATCAGAATGTACGAAGTATGGGCCCCAATATAACTGATAGCAGTAAGTTTCTTTTTGGTTTGTTTGGGGGTTTTTTTTTTAGGGGGTATGGACAATATAGTGAGTAAATTAGGAAGCATCAAAGAAGATGGAAGGCATACAGAATCACTGGACAAAATAAAAATTGGTTGATGTTCAACCATTTCAGGAGGTAGCAAAGGATCAAGAATTGATAGAAAGGCCTGAAGAAAGATCTTCAAGCTGCGCTGATGGCATTAGTAAAGCCCAAGGCTCAAAGGAATTGATGGAGTGCCAAATGAAATACATAATGTGGATAAGAAAAGGCAATCCAGAACATAAAATTCCGCTCATTCAGAATCTACACATAAATCATAAGGCAGTCCTTTAAGCAGAACAAGAGAACACTACATGGTATAAAATCAGAAAGGTATGAATCAGGGTTGTGTATTTTCATATTCTTATTAAATCTGCATGCTAAGCAAATATTCTGAAGTGTTTGGATTATATCAAGAAGATTGGAGAAAGCCTCATTAACATCCTGCAATATGTAGATGACACAAGTTGTTTGCGGAAAGTGAGGAAGACTTGAAATACTCACGGTGGCATGGTTAGGGATTGTGTCAGCTATTACTCCTGGGAAAGGGAGGGGTGGAGCCCATCCTACCAATCAGGTGATAGCCTGTGACATCTCCCTGGGGGTGTGGCTTTTAGTATAAAAAAGAGAATAGAGACAAATCTTCTTGGGCCCTTCACCTTCTACCAGACCTACCTCTTGTGCCTGGTTCTTGATTTCCTGTGGTGTGGCCTGCTATTCCAATAGCCATCTGCAGACTACCAAAGGTATATTCATTCAGCCGACTTTGCATTTATTTAGCTCTGCATCTGCTAGCTGTGTTTCTCACCCCTTCAATATCTTGCCACCTGTTCATCAGCTTCCATGAGCCATCAGAAGCCTGATTAAAACCAGACTGGACTTAAGTGGGTGAGCTATTTCTTGATATAAGTCTCTCTATACAAACATATACAAGTGTAACTGATTTTGCTTCTCCAACCTAACATACGTTGTGAAAGATCAAAGGCCTTTGGTATCAATTACATCTCAATGTAAAGTAAATAAAACCCCTCCCATCTGGACCAAGAGATGATATTATGATAAAGGAAGAACATATTGAGGTCATCAATGATTTAATCTTACTGGGGCTCATAATCAGCACTCAGAGAAGCAGGTGTGTCTGGGGCAAAAATGAGCCATTACATCGTGGCACATGAGACACAAGCCCTCTTTAATGTGAGAAAGAGAAAAGATGTCATATTGACCCAAGGGGCTACATTTTCAATCGCTGCATATCCGTGTGAGAACTAGAAAGCCAATAAGGAAGACCACAGAAGAACTGATGCATTTGAACGATGGTGTGGCAATAATAGTAAAAGTACCACAAACGACCAGAAGAAAAAAACCTGCCCTGAAGCAAGGACAGTCAAGCAAATCATGAGAAGGATGGTGGGGTTTGATCATGTCACATGCTTTCAGGACAGACCAATCCTGGAAAAAGACACCATACTTGGTAAAAAGGAAAGTCGGAAGAAAAGAGGAGGATCCTCATGAGATGAGTTAGCACAACATTCACAACAAGTGACCCAAACAAAATGTCCACTGCGAGGATGGGTGGTCTAGGGCTGGGCACTGCTTTGTACTCCTGCACATCGAGCTGGTATGAGTCACAACCTACTGGATGGCATCCAGCAACAACAATAGCCTGTCATTTACCAATTTTCCATACATACAAGGCTACCAATGAATACATAAGTAAGAGAAAAGGAACTTCATACTTCCCAATAGTTCTAACAAGCTCATTTCATTGATTCGGAGGCATCTCGGGAAAGGAATGATCCTGTAAGTACTTGCAAGAAAAGTTCTAACAAGGCTATCACAATTTATTCCCTTTTTGTGACTCAAAATTTCTGACTCATGTTAGCATAATTCACTTCCTTTTAGTGGAAATTGTCAGTACCATCCTTTTCAAAACATTCATTCTTCAGAATTCCCCTCTGCATTCAGAGATGGCATACAATGGCAATAATAGCAATAATTATAGTAATAACAATACCGTGTATTTAGTGATTCAAGGTAGAGTGATTGACACTGGCGGCAGTTATTTCTAGCAGATAGTAAAGAAAAACTGGTTTGTTGGGAGGTAAAAGCACAAGACACTTGGCAACTCCTGAAATGACAAAAATCTGTTACCAAATACAAAACTCATTAGAATCAGGAGTCTCTTATGCTGAGGGTGGCAGACAAATACTGTGAACTTCTAATTTTTATGTATTATCATTTATCTCATTACTGGGCATACAGTGACATTTGTCCAATGTGGTACATTTTTATTAGTGTATTCCCCGGGCGGGATAATTGGTTAAGTACTTGAATTCTAACCTAAAAGGCAAGTTCAGATCCACATAAAAACATCTTGGGAAGAAGATTGCAGCTTGAAAAACCCCAAGGAAATGCTAGGGAACCCTATGAGCTGCAATTCTGCTTTGCAACATATGGTCAGTAAGAGTCCAACGTTACAGAAATGGATTTGGTTTAGTTTTAGCTCTAGTGTAAGCTTCTGGGATACAAATAGTTGAGGGGACCCAGGGGACATACAGAAGAGTTAACTCATAAATGATTTTTTTTTCTTCAGAGCAGGTTAAAAATTAGAATTGATACCAGCGTCAAAAGGATAGATGAGTTAAAACAGCAGTTCATAATATCTTCTAAAGAATTAAGGTTATCATAAGCTGATGCTACAAAAAAGCCAACAGATATTAAATGCCAACACTAAAGAAGAACCTTAATACATGGCCCAAGATTCATTCTATTCAAATATGGGGTGTATCTTTTAAATTTTGTACACTTGACAAAGCAAGAGTGGAATGGAGGAGGATGTTAACAAGAGTTGGTAATGATGATAACAATACCAACAAAAACACAGGACCAAGATAAAAGTAGAGACAAGAAATATAGCATTTGCCATTATAATTTTTTAAGTTATCTGTTTCATTTAGTAGAGTAGCATATTATTATTGCACTGAATAAATTGTATGAACTAAGACATTTAAACAAGCAGTTATTAAGTGCACTGACACATACGTTTTCTCGTATCTTGTTAGGAGCCTAATATCTGAAATTACCATTAATTTGATCAAATTTCTCTGTAATATTTTATCATAATCATTACCATCATATGAAAGTTGGACATTGAGTAAGGAAACCCAAAGAAGGATGAATGCATTTGGGTTATGGTGCTGGTGAAGAATATTCAAAAAGTACCATGGACTGCCAAAAATCAAACAAATCTGTCTTACAAGAAGAACAGCCAAAATGCTCCTGAGAGGCGGAGATGGTAAGAATTTCTCTCTCTGACTTTGGATAGGTTGTCAGGAAAGGCCAGTCTTGGAGAAGGACATTCATGTTTGGTAGAGGGGCAGCAACATTACGATACGTCCTCAACAGGAAGGACGGACACAATGACTGCAACAATGGGCTCTATGTAAGAACAAGGGTGAGCTGAGCGCAGGACCCGGAAGCATTTCACTCTGTTGTACATCTAGTCTCTCTGAGTCGGAACTAATTGTCAGCATCCAGAAATGACAACAATCTCTCACAAACATCCAACTGTTAATCCTTAGGAATTATAATTCTTATACCTGCTTCCATTTTTTTCCCGCCAAAACATACCCCACATAAAAAGGGAGAAATAGCTTTCAAAGGCACAAAGGAGATTGGGACACATAAAATGTAAGAGGTGGTCAGTTAATATGGCCTTTCTAGCCATAATACCTTATGCACCATAAATTCAAGCCCCTATGTCTGTGCTTATGACAACAGTTTTGTGGGAGTTCTCTACTATACTAATCAATCACTCACTCGCTACCATTGAGTTGATACCAACTCAATGTGACTCTAAAGGACAGAGCAAAACTTCCCCTGGGAATTTCTGAGACTGTTTACAGCTGATGATGTTAAACTCTTGACCTTGAAGACAGGGTTAAAGTGGGATGTCCTATATTGGATCTCCACCAGCTTTTGTTTCCTTGGTGATATGGAAGCTGAAGACTAAAGCCACACCAGTACATGCATATAAGACTGAGCCTTCTCAGGAGCAGGGACGCAGAAAGAAGTCCTGGACCATAAAGGAGAGCTATCAGTGGAGTCTGTTCTAGATTTCTCTCTGAAATGGCAGAGGCCAAATATAGAGATATAGTAATGAGACCATGGGACAGAACAACAAATTAAGGCCGAGTCCAGAGGCCCAGGCAAGAAGAGCGTGAGACAAAGCAGAGAAACAGCCTGGAGACTATGAGAGGCTAAGGCAGACTGTAGGCTGGCTTCCTGTCCCATGGGGCAGAGGCCATGGAGTCACATGGCTTAGAGGCTGAGGACCAGAGAGAACCTTGGTAGCAGAGTGAGAAGATTCACTACTGTGAACCAAAGGCTATATCCTTCCTGTTTACTGATCCTGACCTGTTGTAACCTGTCAACTTCTGTAATAACCCCTCATAGTGGAGAGTTTTGTCTGAGTTCTGTGGACCCATTGCAAAGAATGGTCAGGAAAATATCTTGTTGTGGGAGGAATGGTTGGTGTCAGAATAGGTAAAGCAATAGAGAGGGTGGAGGCATGTCTAACTTCTCCCACGTGGCACTAGGGAAGTCAGAGGGGTCACATATGGACCCTGTGCCTTTTAATGCAAATTAGAAAGGAAACTCATAAAGAGAAAATAAGTGTGAAGAAGGGAGTAGACCTCTGTATGAACCCACCCTTTATGGCAAAGCCACAAAAAAGTAAGTGTGGATCGAAGATGATTTCATGGGTGGTGATTAGCTCCACATTATAAAGAAAGAATTACAGTTGGATAGTTTAGAAAGTGATTATATGATAATAAGAAATGTATGACTTACTAAGTTATAACTTTTAAAAAGCCTTATTTGTTAGTCAGTTTGTCATATTCTAGGGGCTGCCATGATGTTCTGATACTGGAAGCCACAACGCAAGTATTTCAGATGCCAGCTGAATAATCAATGTTCAGTAGAGCTCCCAGATTAAGAACAGTTTAGGAAGAAGGGATAGGATGTATAGTTATGTGACATGAACCACTAAAAACCTTGTGGATTGCAGCTGGAAATGTCCAGGAGGGTACCAGGAGATGAACGACTGGGGTGGAAGCCACCAAACTACAACTGGGGAAGAGCTGCCTCCTCAAAGCCTTAATCACATGGTTGGAACAAAGCTCCTGGGGCTTTCATTTGCTGATAGGGAATTACTCAAAATGAAAAGAAACCGCTGCACACATTCATTCATAATCAGACTGTGCAATGCATAAAGTATTAATCTAGGAAAATATGAAGTGGTAAAAAATAAAGTGGAACTCATAAAGATGAACATCCTAGGCATTGTGGAGCTGAAATTCCTGGTATTTGGTCATTTTTCAATCAGCAACAATCTGATTTACTATGCTAGGAACGGCCTTTTCGAGAACAATGGTTCTCATTCAGTGTTGAAAAGAACATTTCGAGATCTATCCTGAAGTGCAATGATGTCTGGGTAGGAGAATATCTATATACTTATGAAGATGTCCTGTAAATACAACTATAAAAAGTCAATGACAAAGAAGTTGAAGAATTCTACTACTTAGGCCTGACATTGATCAAATATGCAATTAAAATGTATTGATTTAAATGATGATTTAAATGAGTGATTTAAATAGTGATTTAAAAGAGAAAGTTGGAAAAAATAAGAGTGGTCAATAGTTGGAAACTGTGACATTGGTAATGAATTTTGCAAAACCAGCAACTTATTCATTGTAAATATCTTTTTCAATAGCATAGATCTCACCAGATGAAATACACAGGAATAAAATGAACCACGTTTGTGGGAATAAATGATGAAGGAGCTCAATATTATCAACTAAACAAGGTCCAGGGGTCAACTGTGGTACAGACCATCATTGCTCATATACAAGGTCACATTGAAGCTAAATAAAATTAAAACAATTCTACAAGAACCAAACTGACCTTAAGTATATCCCCCTTGAATTTAGAAACCAGCTAATGAACATTTTTGACGTGTTGACTACAACCAGATGAACTTTTCAGTGACATAAAAAACATCACACCAATTTCATCTTGAAGGGTGTTTAGCTGTTTCTGTTTCTCTGTTAAAGAGCTCCAGCTTAAGATTCATCATGTTGCTGGATTCTTAAACTGATAATCAGTGGGTCCTATACAGAAAATAATTCAGGGCCAATTTCCATGTAATATATGCAAAAAAACTCAATTTGTTAAGATTTGGATGAACGATGTTGATTTTAGAAATTGCTTTGGCATTTTTGCATAGGAATTGGGCTACTTTGAGCATAATGGAGATGGTGGTTTGGAGGGCTCTTACTTCTACCATTAATGGAGTGCCAATCTTCTATGATTTATGCTGGAAATCAGACGAATTGTCTATCTCCATGTGTAGACAACTTCAAAGAACAAAACTGGCCAAAATCAAGTTCCAGCTGAATTAAGAGGCTCCAATGGCCAATAACTCACAATAACCATTATGGAGCCTGGATATCTTTAAGTCTTTGGGATAGACTTTGTAAACCTCATCTGAGCATTTTTAAATGGAAATAGATGTTGATTATTAAAACGCAAAAATAAACAAAACAAAACAAAACAAAAAAATCACACTTGAAAAAAAATGTAAGATGATTTAAAACACAGGAAAGACTGAACTGGGTAAGACTGAAATTTGCTCTTGATCACTATGTAATTAAAGCAAATGGGAGAAAGGGAGAAATCATGATGCAAAAGAGCTGACAAGAACGTCCAAATAGGCAGGCAAGAATATAAAATAACATCTTATAATGTGCTAATACCTGGATAGATATTACATTCAGCATTTCTCAAGAGGACATGAAAAATTATAGCCTCAAGTTACAATATTGAAGGCTCCATAGGCAGAATATTAAATGATGCAGGAAACGTCAAATGAAGATGGACAATATGCAGAGTCATTGTACCAAAAATACAAGGTCAACACAGCCACTTCGAGAGGCAGCATTTGGCCAAGAAACAATGGCTTTGGAAGAAGTCTAAGAAGCACCAAAGACGTTAGCCAAATATAAGACTCTAGGAAATTGACAGAATACCAGTTGAAATGTTTCAAACAACTGATCTAATGCAGGATTCGGGAGTCTCTACTGAGAAAGTTGGCAGGCAGTACCTGGCTAACTGACTGGAAAATATCCATATTTGTTCCTGGGCCAAATGTATCGCAACCCATTTGGCAGCTCCTCACAAGAAGAGAAAAAAAGCACTGATAAAATTTAATAATTAAACAAAATAATAGTTATGTAAGTATCTAAAGATAGAAAAACATCATCAAAATCAAGAACAGAAAAACCTTCCGAGACATAAGTCCCTTTAAGAATCACAATGTTTTCATTCCACAAATCCTTAGACTACAAAGTCATTTGCATTACAATCCATGTTCTTATTAATCATACTATGTATTCCCTCAAATTCCCTCTATCATTTTTAACATACCTGCTCTTACCAACCACTTCTATGTGCCACTTAGGAAAAATAACTTCAGTGACAGTATTTCAGCAACACAAACTTTGTATTAGGTAGAGTTGGACTACTTGTTATTGTTCAAGTACAGTCTCTGTTGTCAGAAATGAGTAAGAATCAAAAAGTTCCTAGTGACAATGAGCAAATCTGTAAGTCAGAAAAGGTATGAGAATCATTGTCATTCTTATTACAAACAAAAGTATTGCTAGTTCTAAAGACATTGCAAAAGTTTGACCAAGTTTGTCTTAAAAAATAGATATGAGATTGTGAATATTTACCATTTGTTTTCTTTGCCTTCTTGTCTCTCTTTTATAAAATTTTCTTTGCATAACAGTTTCTGTCATTAAATCTTAAAATGTTTCAAATTTGAGCTTGTTCGTGGTTATTTTTGGTTTATATATTATTCTTCTTTTAAGTGAGATCCTCCAAAGAAAAAAACTTTCTAGAAAAAACAGCTATGAATCATATATAAAATATAAAGTAAAACAAATTACCTTTTAAAGTTGGAGAAGTTGCCCTCGTATGCATATACACAAAGAATAACCCCACTCACACAGAAACCCAGTGTCAGAAGAATCAAAACATACATTAACAGTGCTTAAAAATACATCTATCTTATTTCTATGTACTAGCAATGAAAAACTAACAGTGAAATTAAGGAAAAATTAAATGTATAAATGTATCATACAGAATCTGAAACTCTGGTAACAGAGTGGTTTATGGGCCGCGCTGCTCTCGCAAGGTTGACAGTTCAAATTCTGCAGATGCTCAGAGGAGAAAGATAAGGGTTTCTCTCTCCTAAAGGTTTACGTTCTCAGAAACCCTCAAGGGCAGGCCCATCCTGTCCTATAGGGTCACTGTGCGTCTGAGTACACTCAATGGAAGCAAGCTTTTTCTTTCTGGTTTTCTTTATTATTTTTTATTAATTAATGATTTTATTGGGAGCTCTTACAGATATCATAAAATTCCATAGTTCAATCACATTAAACAGTAAAGTACAATTTCTATCATAATCAGCTTCAAACCATTTTCTTTCTTCTTGAACTCCTTGAGATCAGTCCCCTGTACTCCTCCTGCTCTAGCTTCCAGGAAACTTTATTATTTTTAGTATTTTCCCTAAAATAGTTTTGGGTTAGTTTATTTTCCCTAAAATAGTCTTGGGCTGGGTTTTTTTTTGCCATATCTTACACAATCCAATGTATCCATTCACATACAATTGTGTTGTTCAATCCCGTCGCGTGGGGTTACACAGTCACCAATGCTACCCTCTCCCTGTTCCTCACTTCTCCCACCTCTCTTCCCATGCCCTCCCGGAAGCATTACTCCTATTACTGTTTCTGAAGGGTTATCTATCTTGGCTTTAATGTACCAAATGATCGTAAATATACAAATGTACATATGCAAGTCTAACATGGTTAATGAGGTAAAACAGCCAAAAGCCTTTCATTGGAGGAAATAGTAGTCATAGTAGTAGTAGTGGAAATGTTAAAGGTCGAGAGGTTCTTTAATATAATGTGGTTCATCAGTGCTATACCACACGCTGGCTTTATCATCCCTTCCCTGTGGTCCTTCTGATATGGACTGTCCGATTGGCTTACAGGTGGGTTTTGGGTCTTCACTATGTCCATGCCCCTTCACATAGATGTGGGTGCTTGTTTTTGAACTTCTTATACTCTTCCTGTCGACACCTCATGATCACACAGCTGATGTGCTTCCTCCCTGTGGGCTTTGTTGCTTTCCCTGCTCGGTGGCTGCTTGTTTACCTAATATAAGCCTTTAAGACCCCAGGCATGATATCCTTCAGTAGGGCGCAAGGAGCACATTTGGTTATGCATCTATTTTGTCTTCAGCAATCATGCCACGGAGCTATCATACAGTGCCACATTATTAGAACAAACCATTCCTGTATTGAGGTAATATTTAAGTAGAGGCCCAAAGTCCATCTGCTTCCTTTGTTGCATTTGCTCATATATAATACATATATAAACAAATACACATATATTTGTATATCTGCTTATATGTACATTTTATTTCCTTTCTCTTTTTTTTCCTCCTGCCCCACTATCATGTTTACCCTTCATTCACCTCTGATACAATTTGATGGATCTATCATGCCAGAAAAGCTACATCCTCCTCACCATCAATTTTAGAACACATAACTATTCGCCTGTACCCATCATTGTTGGCTCCCCACTTACCTCCCCCTTCCCTTCCCATGGCCCCCAGGATCCATAGGACCAGTCATTAATTCCCTATGATTGCCTATGCTGACTCTCTTGTATAGACACCCAAAAGAATAGATAGATGATAGAAGGTAGGTAGGTAGGTAGGTAGGTAGGTAGGTAGATAGATAGATAGATAGATAGATAGATAGATAGATAGATAGATAGATAGATAAGCAGACAAAAGACCAGTCACAAGACTAACAGGGATCCAGATATAGAGCAGATGAATATCTCTCTGTTAAATAGAGAGAAGGACATGTTATAAACCATTAGTCCAGTCCCCATTTCTTTCGGGGCTACGTATCCTGAGTCCCGCTTCCCTTTACACCTTTATTATTCAGCATGTGCATTCTAAGGAATCCTGATTCTAGACTTCTGACATCTAGGGCAGCACTTGGCACCCCATCCTAACTGCCTGCGGATAACTCACAAGGGAGTCACACTTAAAGTCTAAAGGCATAAGGTGGGAGTGGGCAAGGGGGGAGGGGCAGACTAGACCACTCCATCCCTGACTGCAGGAATAATACTGGGGACTTTAGGATGCGTGCTTTTTGAACATGGAAGAGAGTTTTAAAATCACGAACTACAAAATCCTTGAAACCCACATTTATTGCTGGTGGTAGGAATATAAAATGGTAAAGCTGCTGTAGAAAATTGCGGCTGTTCCTCAAAACATTAAACCATAAGCATAGAACTAACTGCATTGTGACCTCACAATTCTACTCCTAGGTATGTAACTAGAAGAACTGAAAGCAGAAACACGAGCAGAAAGTTGTGCATTCGTGTTTATTGAACTGCTTTCATTAAAAGCCACAATTTTTCAGTGAGACCATTAAAATAGTGAAAAGCCACTGACTGGCAGAAACATCATAATCAAGGATCCCTGGTGGTGTACTGGTTATGCATTGGGCTGCGAACTGCACGGTTGGTAGTTTGAAACCACCAGCAGCTCTTTCTCTTCAGGAGAAAGAATGGGCTTACTACTCCCCTAATCAGTTACAGTTTCAAAAACTCAGGAGTAGTTCTACTCTGTCCTAGTAGGTCTCCATGAGTCTGCTTTGACTCGATGGCAGTGAGTCTCCCAATGCACTCACCCACTGCAACTGAGTCAGTTCCTATTCACATCCACTCTGCAGGAAAGAAAAATCGTTGCTTAGGGTTTCTGAGACTGTAAATCTTTTTAGGAGAAGACAATCTCATCTTTCTCCCAAAGAGCAGCTGATAGATTTGAACTAGGTACCTTGAAGTTAGAAAACTTATTTAAACAGTGCCATCAGACTCCTTAAAATACTTGCTAAATCTTTTATATCTAGGATATGTAAGTAAATCTAATTCTCCTAGTCAAAACTCTAATCAATAAATGGACAAAATATTTGAACAAGCATTTAACAAAGGAGATATACCAGAGGCAAATAAGTACATAAAAATATACCAGCAACATTAGTCTTTGTTATTGTTGCTTGGTGCCATCAAATTGATAACCACTCATAGTGACTGTTTGTACAACAGAACGAGATACTGCCTGGTCCTGCACCATCCTCACAATTGTCCTGATGTTTTAGGTCATTGTAACCAGTCTGCCAATCAATCTCACCGAAGGGCTTCTTCACTGCACTCCTGCTTTACCAATCATAATGTCCTTCTCCAGCGACTGATCTCTCCTGAGAACATGTCCAAAGTAGGTGAAGAGAAATCTCACTTCTAACCCTATAACACCGAGCGCAACATTTTTGTAACATATAATTAAATGAATATATTAACATATATAGATAAGTATGAAAGTAAAGAATAAAAACGACAAAAAAATTTTCCTGAAATTAAAAATTCAGGCGTTATAGGGCTAAGGAACCTTCTGGCTGTACTTTTTCTAAAACGGACTTGTTTGTTCGTTCTATTGTCCACGGCATTTTCAATATTCTTCCCCAGCCTCCTACTTCCAATGCATCCATTCTTCTTGGGTCTTCCATACTTAACATCAATGTTCAGAACCATATGAGGTAATTAAAAATACCACGGCTTGGGTAAAGTGCACTTTAGTCCTCAAATTGGCATCCTTGCTACTCAAAATTTTACAGAGATTTTGTGCAGAAGATATACTCAATGCAATGCATCTTTTGATCTGCTACTTCCCTTAGCATTACTTGTGAATCCAAGCAAGATGAACTCACTGACTACTTCAATCTCGTTTTCCATTTGTCATGATGTTGTCTGTTGACTCACATGTGAAGACATTTGTTTTCTGTTGTGAAGTTATTTGTTTCCTTCCCATTTAATATTGGATATTGACATTTACACACTGAAGGCTGCAATCCTTGATTTTCATCAACAAATGTTTAAAATCCTCCTGCTTTTTAGGAAGCCAGGTTGTACCATTTGCTATCACAGGTTATTAATAATTCTTACTCCAATTCCGATGCCCCATTTTTCCTAGTGTAGTCCAGCTTCTTTGATTATTTTCTCAACATACAGATTGAAAAGTATGTGAAAATATACAATTCTGATACACACCTTTCCTGATTTTAAAATGTGCAGTATGTTCTTGTTCTATTTGAAAGGCCTCTTCAGCCATGGACAGGTTCTACATGAGCACAATTAAGTGTTCTGGAATTCTTCTCATCTATACCATCTATAGTTTGTTATGATCTACACAATTGAATGCCTTTCTATAGTCAATAAAACAGAAGTAAATATTTTTCTAGTATTCTCTGCTTTCAGCCAAGGTCCATCTGATATCAGCAATGATATTTCTTCTCCCATGTCCTCTTTCTGGTTTGAATTTCTGGAAGGTCTCTGCAGGTATTGACTTTTATTGCAATCATTGTTGAATTGATCTTTAGTAAAATATCACTTGCCGTGATATTAATGATACTGTCTAAAAAACAGGTCATTCTGTTGAGTCACCTCTCTTTGGGATATGTAAAAATATGGATCACCTCCAATCAGATGAGTGGGTAGTTGTCTTCCCAATGTCTTGGCCTAGGTGAATGAGTGTTCCAGGGTTTCATAAATTGTGGTTAAGTGACTTCTTATATTCTTTCCACCTGCTTTTGAAACGCCTATCGTCTTTCGTTATTCTGCCAATTGACTTTCAAAAACGCAACACTTGCATGTTTTCTTCAGTTCTTTCAGCTCAGTATATGCTCTGTTCTTCTTTTCGTTTTCTAACTTTAGGTCTTGGTACATTTCATTTTAAGACTTTAAGTCTTTGCAAACTACCCTAGAAAAGTTTTGTCACCTCTTTTATTTCATCATTTCTCTTATCTGCTTTACATACTCTATGATCAGGAGGAAGTTTCAGAGTCTCTACTGACATCCATGTTAACATTATCTCTTTTCTGCCTTTTTAATGACCTTTGCTTTCTTTATGTATGATGCTCTGGATGTCATATTTATGATAGGGCAAATGGCTCATCAGGTCTTCTCTCATCAGTATTCAGTGAATCTTATCTATTCTTGAGCTGTTAAAAAAAACAGATGGAATATATTCAAGGTAATATTTTGACTCTCATAAATTTCTTTTAATTTTCTTCAACTTCAACTTGTATTGCTATATGAGCAATTGGTCGTCTGTTCACAATCGGTCCCTGCCCTGAGTTTGGCTGGCAATACTGAGCTTCTCCATGGTTGCTTCCTGTAGATACAGTCCATGTGATTTTTGTGCACTCCACCTGGAGCAGCACACATGTATAGTTGTAATTCATGCTGTTAAAAAAAGTTATTTTCAGTGAACAAGTCATTAGTCTTGCAAAATATATTGTATAATCTCTAGTTTCATTTCTATCACCATGGCCATAATTTTCAACTACTCTTTGTAGCCAACTTTTGCATTCCAATCACCAATAATTATCAATGCATCTGATCATGTTTGTTCAACTTCAGACTGAAACAGCTGGTAGAATTCTCTAAGTTCTTCATCAATAGCTTTAGCAATTTGTTTGTAAATTTGAATAATAGTTGTATTGACTGGATGTCCTTGTATGTGCTTATATGTTATCCTATCACAGACATCACTGTACTTCAAGAAAGATTGTGAAATACGCTTTGTGGTGATGCACCTGACTCCATTCCTCTTGCATTTGTCATTACTGGCACAGCATACTACATGCTTGTCTGATTCTCTTTCAGCTCACTAATGCTTAGCATTGAGCCTTATGACTTTCATTTCATTTTGTATGACTTCCAACTTTCCTAGATTGATACTTCTTCCATTTTAGATTCCAATAATTAATCAATCCATACAGCTGTTTCTTCTCATTTTGAGTCCTACGCTATCAACCATGAAGGCCCTGAAAGCTTTCCTCCATCCACATCATTATGGCCGACTCTACTTTGAGAAGAAAACTCTTCCTCAATCATATTCTGATTACCTTCCACCCCAAGGGCCTCATCTCCAGGACTACATCTGACAGTGTTCTGCTATTTTGAGGTTTCAGTCGCTAATTCCTCAGAAGTTGACAGCCTATTCCTTCTTTTTAGTCTCTTCTTAGTCTTGAAGCTCTACTGAAGTCCGGTCACCTGCAGTGACCTTGCTGGGTATTCGAAATGTCAGTAACACAGCTTCCAGCATTACAGCAACATGCAGCTGATGACAGTTCAATAAACTGGCAGACAAGTGGTGGTCATCAGTCTTTAAGTGTAAATCATAACCGATGTATGATTTTTGCTTCATCAGGAGATATCTTGAAAGCTTGAACATTGATTTTAATGTATGACTCGGCAACTCTACTTCTAGAATTCTACTGTCATCCAGGAGATATAAAAAGAGGTTCACTCAAAAAATATGTAAACCACAGACACAATATAGAATTTTAAGATGAAGGAACAAGACACGTGTGCCTCAACTGATAAATGGAAAAAATATGATATGTTTATAAAATGGAATACTACTCAGCAACAAAAAGGAATACATATTGAAGTATGCTGCAGCATAGATGGGACTTAAAACATTATAATCATTGCCAGAAGCATAAGGCAAAAAGGGTACAGAGTATGTGGTCCCATTTTTCTAAAATGTCTAGAAAATGTAAATCTAGAGAAACAGAAATTCACTTAGTGGCAGACTAGGTCTGGAGGTGGAAAAGGGGAGTGATTCCAAATGAGCATATGGTTTCTTTAGGCGGTGATGAAAATGTTCTGAAATTAGATTGTGGTTATGGTTGCAAAACTTTATAAATTTACTAAAAATTATTTAATTTTACATGTAAAATGAGTGAATTTATGGTATGTAAATTAAGCCTCAATAGAACTGTTTAAAGAGAACATTTTAAAAGATTTGGATATCCACAGTGGTACTGTGAGAGATTCTTACAATACTCTCTCAGTAGGAAGCAAACGAACATGGCCAAGTCTGTCACTGTTAGATGCCTCTGCATTGGTTCTGATTCATGGCAACCCCGTGCACAACTGCACGGACCACTGAGCTGCTCCAGTATCACAACTGTGATGTTTGGGCCATTGTTGCAGCTCAGAATCCATCCATTTTGTCAAGGGTGTTGCTATTTTTTGACTTTACCACACATGATATCATTCTGCTGTAACCCCTTTTGATAGCATGCCAAACTACACGATAGGAAATCTCAATATATTTGCTTCTAAGGAGGTGATTGGTTGTGCTTCTTCCAATACAGATTTATTTGTTCTCTGGCATCACTATACTGTCAACATTCGTCCACAATACCTAAATTTAATGCCTCAAGTCTTCCGCAGTTTCCTTGTTAATTGTCTAACTTTGACATGCGTATGAAGTGATTGAAAATACTTTAACTTAGTCAGGTGCACTTTCACTCTGAAAGGAATATCGGCACTCTTCAAGTAGTATTATTCAGCTGATTCGCCATATCTAATGTTTAATTTAATTTCTCAACTGCTTCCTCCATAAACATTGCTTGTGAATCCTACTGGTAGGGACCCTATGCGCAACAGAAGAAAACACTGCCCCCTTGTCCTGCCCCATCCTCACAATGGTCCCTATACTGAGCCAATTGTTGCAACCACTCTGTCAATCCATCTCCTTGATGGCCTTCCTTTCCTTTACCACCCCTTTGTTCTACAAAGCACGGTGTCCTTCTCCAGGGACTGGTCTCTCCTGACAACATATCCGAATTATGAAAGACAAAGGCTCACCATCCTTGCCTCTAAGAAGCACTCTGGTAAGACTCCTTTCCAGATAGATCTGTTTGTCCTTTTAGCATTTCCTGGTACTTTCAATACTACTCTCCAGCACCACAATTTAAATGCCTCAATTCTGCTTTGGTCTTCGTTATTCAGTGTCCAGATTTCACATGCATATGAGATAACTGGAAATGCCACGGCTTGGGTCAGGTACATCTGAATCCTCAAAGTAACATCAATGGTATAAAAAGGTCTTGTGCATTAGATTTACCTATTGTGAAGCATCCTCTTTTTTGTTGTTGATCATTTTATTCAGGGCTCTTACAGCTCTTACAACAATCCATACACCAATTATATCACGCATATTTGTACATATGTTGCCATCATTATTTTCTAAACATTTTCATTCTATTTGAGCCCTGGTATCAGCTCCTTCTTGATGTCTTGAGCATTGATTGTGAACCCAAGCAAGACAAAATCCTTGGCAACTTCGACTTTCATTTACACCACATCAAAAATAAAACAAAAACAGTTTAACATCCTAAAGTTACTCAAATCATGTTTGTGTTAGACAGGGTTCTCTAGAGAGACAAAACAAGATTGCTAATAAATTTATGTATATTTATACAGCTAGATAGATATAGAACATAAGAAATAAACAGGTAATTAAATTATAAAGCAGTACAAATGGCTCAGTGCCACTCACTCCTGTGAGACAGTTGTGAGACACTGGCAGTCCTTCAAGTCTTGAGGGCCGCCAGGTAGTCCTCTGTAGAGCAATTCAGGCTATCCGGGCACAGGCAGCAAACAGCAAGGCAGGTCACCAACAGTCAGCCAGATGACAGGGTCTGACAGTCCCCAGCTCAAGAGATGTAAATTCCAATAGTGTGTTGAAGCAGGTCTTGAAGGAACCTCAAACTACAGTGACACAGTCCACGGGTTAGGTGTCCCACAGGTAGTGTAGCTTGCAAATTGAGGCACAGAGCAAGCAAGGCAGCCGCACACTGGTCCAATGATCAAAGAGCAAGAGACAAGAAAGGCGAGGCTCGCAGAGCCATTTATCTCTCTGCCCTTCAATTGATCTCACATGTGTTTATCTGTCAAGTTGGCACAATAAACTAACTAGCACAATGTTCCTTTTAAATATTTTTTGAGTTTGGGTAACAGAAAGAAGCCAGAAGGGGTAAGATCTGGGTTTTAGGATGAGTAAGGTAAGGCTTTCCTAATGGAATGCTTGTGGGTTGACATTGCGGGTCCGAAAGAATGAGCTGGTCCGTCATCTTAAGGGGACAAAAGAAAATTCCTTGCTGTTCCCTCCTGGCATTGTACTCTGAACTACAGTTTTCACTTTTCTTAAAACGTCACTTTAAAAAGCCCTCATGATTGTCCTGTTTGCTTCAAGAAATTTTACCAAGATTTCCCCTTTCTTGTCTGGAAAATAACAAGAGCACACACACTACTTTCACCATCACCTCTGAGCTGACCTCGGTGCCTTGCATATATGTGCTCCCAGCGATTCACTCAGAGGCCACTGTTTGTATTGTGTCTTCTTTTGAAGACACCCTAAACAGGTGAAGACATGTGTACTAACTGAATAACTGAAAGAAGACAATGTTTCCAAATATGTTTTGCTCAGTCGATCCTCATGCGTTTATGAACTAGAACCATAGAAGCAGTAGGCTTTTACTTGGAGTAGCCAAAGGGAGAGAAAGAGGCTGAGCAGCAGCTGTCATGGAGGAAGGAAGGCCATGATGAAAACGTGTTAGCAGAGAACTTCAAGAAACTATTTTTAAAAAGGGGTTCATGGTAAACTGTGTTACATTGGTGGTAATTAAAAAATATATACAATTTAAGATAACAACTTTGCCATGAACTCGAAGGAGTTTCCGAGATACAGCAACACCAGCCTCTATGGTGATTAGGTCAAATAATTTCAACAATGTGGTATAAACAAAGGCACGATTGAAGCAGGAAGAAACAAATGGGGTGGTTTGTAAATTGTTTTACAAACCATTGTTGCAAAGAAAAATGTAAAATAGTATGACTAAAAGAGTAAGTCATCAAAGCTTTGTAATTTGTACATCAGTGAGACGTGAACAACTGCTCACACACGAGTTGATAATAGATAGAAATATATTTATATAGCAGAAACGGAGAATAATCTATGGAGCTAGATGACTGAAATAAATAAGAATAGAAGTAGAGAAATAGCTTATTTTTTTATATAGAAAAGATAGTGATTTGATATTTAAAAACTGAAATTGTGTATTACTTTATAGCAAACACCTTAAACCTTTACATAGTATTTTAACTATGTCTCATATAAGATAGTGATATTAACACTATATTTTATGAACATTTTACTGAAAATATACTTAAAATATAACCATTATGCTCTTGTCCTTCATGAACTAAAATAGAAAATAATACTTACTTTCATTCATGAAGGATGAGAGAAGGAATGGTGTATTTGTTATTGCATGCCTAGTGACAATCAAAGAGAGTAAAATGCTTATTTTTAGGAGAAATAAGCTTTTAAGATGATGCTTAATGGAGAAAAAAGCATCCAGGAAATTTATACAGAGATTATTTCATTCCTTACTAAAGGTTTGAACAAAGTGTTTCTCTATATAAACCAGTCACACCCTGCAAAAGGCATTCATGTGAATTTTTTAAATTATAAAATAAAATTTCCTGAGAAACTGAATGCACACTAATTGAAAAGTACAACACAAAAATAATTACCACAAATAAATTTCCTTAATGACAAAAGGATTTTTAAGTTGAGCTATTATTATATGGTACATTCAATTAAGTGCACTTAGCAGAGTGGGAAAATATAGTGGTTAATCATTTCTTTCATTATGTATAAAAATTAATTTCAGGATGTTCTAATATCAATGCTATTTTTATTTTATTATTTTAAAGAAAAACATACTCCCTCACATATTAATTTCTAATTCCAGTTATTGAAAGGATTCAACATATACTGATAAATATACTGATTTAAAAGGATAAAAGGTGACAAAGAAAATTCAAAAGTGAAATTAAGTGGGGAGGGAGGGGGAAAAATGAGCTGACACCAGGGGCTCAAGTGGAAAGTGGGTGTTGTAAGAATGATGAAGTCAACATGTGTACTAAAGTGCTGGACACAGATGACATATGTACAGATTGTGGTGAGTTTTATGAGCCCCTAATAAAATGATTATTTAAAAATAAAAAAGAATTAAAACAGTAGAATTTGCCATTAACTTTTTATCTTATCCTAGCTGCCTACCCATGAGAAAATGGAGCATAAAAGATCAATTACTTAAGTGTTACTGGAGTCTTAAATAATTTTCATAAATACGTACTTGCACCCTATTATTTAAATTTTACTTTTGCCATTCTATAACTCTGCATGGCATGAATTTAACTCTAGTGAGTTTTGTTCACATACATGGTTTAAATCAGTTTTCAACAGTCTTTCTATATTCTCACGGCACTTTAAGGAACAATGAATAATTCAATTTCTTTATATCTTTCATATATCCATTTAGAGCTAAACTAAGTGAAAAAATCATCAAAGAGAAAAAGCTCATATTTTCTAAATAATTGCCAATAATCCTTTTGCTAGCATAGGACTTCAGAGCACAGTAAAACATAATGTATTCAAATTTCTTAGAACTTATAAAACTTCCAATTTCATCTTAATTATTCAGTACACAGAGAAGCACAATGATACGGTCGATATTTAATTGAGTATTGTAAACTGTGTGACCTTTAATTTGGCTTTCTGTGAAGTTCTGCTTCTCTCATTGTTTTATATTAAATTAGTTACTTTTCATTTTTTCTTTCTTAAACTGGAGAATATAAATGTATAACTTTGAAGATTACTTTTTCTTTTTGAGATAATAATCCACATTGTAAAGGATATTATTTATTTTCCTTGTATTCGCAAAATAAATCCACCCTGATGACTATCTTTATATATGACAATGAAAAATTACTTTAATTTCGAATCTCCTATCTTTGGCTTGATTTTTGCTTTAGTCATCTAAATACATTATCAAGTATATGAGATGTTTCATCAATTCTTAGTAACTATACCCACATGTGCATTATAGTATCTCAGTATGTGTTATCTCAATATACTCAAAACCAATATCACTGTCACAGGGTCGATTCCAACTCATATGGTCCCATAGGACAGAGTAGAATGGTCCCTGTGAGTTTCTCCAATGACTCAGCTGTCTGGATTGAATGGTTGACCTTTCTGTGGACAGCCCAACGTAACTCACTTCCCAACAGGCTGTCTTGGGCTCTATATAAAAAGTATTATTTTACATAACCACACATCTGTCTAAGCAGAATTAGTCTGACGTCAAATCCTAAAAAACCATACAATTTATCTATTGAAAAACAGAGAGTGAAATCCTTAAAGAACTAAGGAATTTCCAAAGAAGATCTCACATGATGGGATGTACTCAATCAGTTGGTTCATAAGAAAGTTTCTTTCGGATGTGTTCTGCCAGTAGATATTTTGGCAGAACTTTCTTGTTTGCACACACCTGGACTGGTACTCTTACTCTCCCCTCTTTCTATTGCCTGATCTACTGATTTTGAGATTTAAGCCAATAGGAGTTGGCTTTTGATAAAAGTTACATTGAATCTGTAGACCACTTTGAGTAGTATTACATCTTAATAATGTCTTCCAGTGTATGATTGCATTGGAAGACTAGATTTCCTTTTATTCAAGCTTCATATATTTATTTTATCAATCGTTTTCAGCTTTCACTTTAGTTAAATTTATTTCCAAGTAGTTGTTATAATTAAACAGCACAGTTAATTGTATTTCTAGGTTATATAATAGAAAAGTAAAGGAAATTTCAATCTAGCAACTGGGCAAATAAGGGTTTTCATAATTTAGGCCACATTACAAAGATGTTCACATTCTTAAATAGGAAGCATCTTAATTGTTGTTTGACCTAGAACCTTATATAGAACATAAAATAGACAACAGAGTTATATCTTATCCATTATGATAAAAACAAAACACACTTTTCTTAAAATTAAAGGGCAAATACCACAGCCCCTATATGAATGAATCTAATATTCTGAGAGATGCTATGTTATGAATAACAGCTCATATTCTTAAAAGGGGAGAGTAATTGGCAAATTCATGACTTCTTTTGTGTTTATTTAAAGAGCTAAAATGGGTTTATCAGTCTTTATGCTTTGATCAAAGAATCAGCTTTAAAGAATTATTGTGAACCAGAAAATTCTATCATATACTATGCTGGATGTGATAAATAGAAGAGAAATGACACTACATTTATTGGATCTACCCTGCAGTACAATGTTGTCTGTAATAGGATAATCACCATATTCGTATAAGAAAGACCAGTCACTATAACTCTGTTCAAATTTCTACATCAAACACTAATGTCACAGATAAAGAAACAATAATTTACCAAGGTCTCCAGCCTGAAATTGATGAAACATGCAATCAAGGTGCATTGAAAATTATAGGCAATTATAATGGGAAAATTAGAAATAAAAATTCAAATTCAGGAGTGCAAATATAGCCTTGGAGATAGGAATGTTTCCCAAATTCTCCTGATACAATTTTTCTAGAATAATCATTTATTCCTTACAATTACTTTTTTCAAGAACATAAATAGCTGCTATTCACGATGAGATACATATGAATCAAATTGACTACAGCTATAGAGAGAGATGATGGAGAAGCTCAATCTAAAAGAAAAACAAAACAACATCCTCACAATGGACCAATAAGCAACATCTTGACCATTGGGAAGATTATTGAACTTGTCAAGCATTTACCCTACTTGGATTCACAATCAACGCCCATGAAAGCAACAGTCACACAATTAAATGCCGTATCACCATAGAAAAATCTGTGGAAGTCCTCCTGAAAGTATTAGAGAACAGAGATATCATTCTGAGGAGGAAGGTGTGCCTGAGTCAAGCCTTGGTATTTTCCTTTTTCATACACAAGAGAAGCTCCAATTAAGACCACACAAGAAGTGCTTGAATTGTGGTGTTGGCAAAGAATAGGGAATATGCTGCAGACTCTCAAAAGAATCCAAACATCTGATTTTGAAGAAGTACAGTCAGAACCCTCCTTAGAAGTGAGGATGGTGAGATTGTCTCTTGTCCTGTGGGCATGCTTTCAGGAGAGATCAGTCCTTGGAGAATGACTTGGTAAAGGAGAAGGTCAGCCAAAAAAAAAGCAAGATGCTCCATGAGATGGACTGACAAGGTTATTGCAACAATGGGCTCAGAGAGAGCAAAGGTTGTGAAGATGGGTGTGTCGCATCGTGTTGCACCTGGGGTGGCTAAAGGTAGTGATTGACTTGACTGCAAGGCACCTAACAGCAACATTGTAAATGCGACATTTGTCTCGGGTAGGAAATGTGGTTTCTTTTGCGGCTATCAGAATAAAACGAGATTACTGTGAAGTTCCGCAGAAAGCATCTGTAACTAGATTTCTAAAACTTTCCAGATATTTCCCATGTCAGTTTTTTATATCTTTTCCTTTATTGTCAAATTCATCACTCTGACAAGAATCAAATAACTTTTCCTTATCGCTGTCGTCACAAGTGCAAACAACGTATGTACCTGGGAAGTCAGTCATTCTCAAGGATCTATGTACTTTCAAGAACTCTTTCTCAAGGAAGTGGACATTCCCACTCGACAGCTCGTCATCATTCGGACTATTCACTGTGACTACCAACAATATTTTTATTTATAAGCAGTTCTTAAAATGAACAAATAGGGCTTGCATTTGTACGGATTGACATAGGCCAATGTGGCAAAACCATTTTATTTATCTGTTTTTCTAAAGAGTTTAACCTAAAAGTAAAAAAAAAAAAAAAGCCATATGCATGAAGTTTTTTTCTTACCCACACAATAGATGCTCAAAACAATTCAATCTATCCGTGCACACTTAAGAAATCTTAAAGTCAATTGAACATGGCTTTGAATTTTGTACATTTTCCCCACTCTATACTATTATTCAGCTTTTCTTTTGAAGCAATGAAGTACTCTGTACACAAAGTCAAGATAAAAATTTTAAAACTGTAATCATATAGGTCAGATTCAAGGTAATATCCATATATAACTTTGAAACACTGTAACACTGATTCAGAGCAAAAATATTGAGGTTTTATGGTTCATTTCCCCATTAAATACCTTTTTTTGGAGAGAGGAAAAAACTATCCCTTTCCATTAGTATGATTTAAGGCCTTAAGGGAAAACACATTTAAAAGGATGTGTTGTGTTTATTACATACCAGACAGGGAGATGCATTAGTGAATCAAAGATAAAATGATCTGGGCCCTTTTGAAGTTTTATATGTTCATAAGAAGGTACGTATAATAAACAAAATACAGCAGAGGGAAAGAAATAGTTTAAGTGCCAATAGGTTCATGGGCAGTAAATGAAGCTTTGAACGAAGGTTTATTGAAGGACATGCTGAAAAACAAAACAAAACACATTTGATGTGGAATAGGATGAAGCAAGGGTCAAGAGATCAAAAGATGTATTGCATTAGGGAAATCTGCTGCACAAGACCTCTTTAGAGTAAGGATGTTTCTTTGAGGACTAAGGTGCACCTGACCCAAGCCATGATGTTCTCCATAGCATCATAAGCATGCGAACGTTGGACATTGAATAAAGAAGACGGTAGAAGAAATGGCACATTTGAAATGTGGTGCTGGAGAAGAATATTCAAAGTAGCATGGGCTGCTAAAGGACAAGTCAACCTGTATGGGTCAAGGTACGGCCAGAGTGATCCTTCGAGGCAGGGATGACAAAACTTGGTCTTACATACTTTGGACATATTGTCATTAGAGACCACTCCTTGGAGAAGGACATCATGTTTGGTGGAGTGAAGGGGAGGTGAAAAAGAGGTAGGCCGTGGACGGGATGGATTCAAACAGCAGCTGGAACAATGGGCTCAGGAACAGAAACAATTGTGAGGATGTGCAAGATCATGCAGTGTTTTGTTCTGTTGTGTATCGGGTCGCTATCATTCAGAGCCGACTTGATGGTGCTTAACAACACCAACAACAGGATGAGGTGAAGGAGAGAGCTAAGTGAAGAGATTATTTCAGGGAGAGGCAATTAGTTAGTTGACAAACCCAGAAAACCACAAGAACACATCTTCAAAGCCAAATAAACAGTAGGATGAATGACCTTTCTGCAAATATTGTTGGAAAACAGGGCAGTTGGGTAAGAACAGACCATTTGATTCAAAATGTGGTATTTATTGATTACCATTGGTAAATAATAAGAGAGAATTTGAGATTACTGTGGTGCCTGGAGACATACCTTGTGGTCCTCTGACTTTCAAGCACTAGTGTCTACTAGCAACTCCCAATCATTTCCTTTAAAAATGATTCTGAGACCATTGATTTCTCATTTGCAAGATCAGAAGTTAGAGAATATTAAAACAAATTCATAAGAGTCAAAATACAACCTTGAGTCTATCCCACCTCAATTTGGAGAGCTTCTCAAGAACACATTTGTCCTGCCTTGAGCACTGATGACAAAAGAAAAGCTGTGAGAGATTAAGAACATTATGAAGAAAGTCGAAGATGATTTAAAATATAGGAAAAAACATCAAAATGGGTGTCAGAAGAGACCCTGAAACTGGCTTTTAATCGTAGAGTAGCTAAGGCAAATGGAAGAAATGATGAATTCAAGGAGCTAGAGAAAACATTTCAAAGGGCAGCCCGAGAAGATGAAGTAAGTATTTTAAGGAAATGTGCAAAGAACTAGAGTTAGAAAACCAATAAGGAAGAACATGCTCAGCATATCTTAAACTGGGGGAATTAAAGAAAAAAAATCAAGCTTCTATTGCAATATTGAAAGATTCTATGGGCAAATTACTGAATAATGCAGGAAGCATCAAAATAAAATGAAAAGAATATAAAAGGTTGCACTACCTAAAAGAACTGACTGGCATTCAGCCATTTCAAAAGGTAGCATATGAGCAAAATCCCATGGTACTGAAGGAAGAAATTCAAGCTACACTGAAAGTATTAGCCAAAAACAAAGCTTCAGGAATTAATGGAATACCAATTTAAATATTTCAACAGGCACTGGAAGCACCCACTTAAGCACTGGAAGCACACACTTATCTATGGAAGGAACTTTAAAAGACAGTTTCCAAATGATTGGAAGAGATCTCTATTTGTGCCCACTCCAAATAAAGGTGACACAACAGAATGCAAAAATTATAGAACAATGCCATTCATACACATGCACATAAAATGTTGGTGAAGTCCATCCAACAACAGTTGCAGCAGTATATTGACAGGGAGCTGCTTTAGATTCAGGCCTGATCCAGAAGAGGATATATAGCAAGGGACAGCAATTCTGATGTATGATGGATCTATGCTGAAACAGAGAATACCAGAAAATGTTTACATGGATCTTATTAGTGTCAAGGAATTTGACTGTGTGGATCATAACAAATTATGGATAGCTTTGAGAAGAATGGGGTTTTCAGAATACTTCATTGTGCTCCTGAGGAACTTGTATGGGTCAAGAGGCAGTTGTGCAAACAGAGCAGGGGAATATTGCATGGTTGAAAATCAGGCAAGGTGTGCAATGGAGTTGTATCCTCTCATCATACTTATTCAGTCTGTATGTTGAGCAAACCATCAGGGAATCTCTATTATGTGAGGAATGATGTGGCATCAAGAGTGAAGAAAGGCTGATTAACAACCTGCACCATACAGACGGCACAACCTTGCCTGCTGAAAGTGAGAAGACTTGAAGACCATGGTGATGGAGATCAGGACTTGCAGGTTTCAATATGCATTACAACCTCATGTAAAGAATCCTCACAACTGGACTAATAGGTCACATCCTGATAAACAGAAAAGCTTGAAACTGTCAAGGATGTCATCTTGTTTGGATTTACAATCGAAGCTCATGGAAGCAGCAGTCGTGAAATCTAACGATGCACTGCATTGGGTCAATCTCCTGGACCAGACCTGTTTAAAATGTTGGGAAGCAAAGATGCAAGGATGTTATTTGAGAACAAAGGTGGGCCTGACCCAAGCCATGATATGGTCAAGTAGTTCATATGCATGTGAATGTTGGACATTGAATAAGGCAGACAGAAGAAGAATGGAATCAGGAAGACAGAAAAAGAATGGATGTGTGTGCATTGCGGTGCTGGCAAAGAATATTGATGGTACCGTGGACTGCTAAAAGAAACAAATCTGTCTTGGAAGAAGTACAGCTAAAATGCTTCTCATAGGCAAGGATGGGGAGACTTGGTCTCGTGGCCTTTGAACTTGTTACCACATAGGCTAGTCTCTGAAGAAGGACAGCATGCTTGGCAAAGTGGAGGGGCAGCAAAAAAGAGGAAGCCCTCACCGAGATGGATCAGCCAGCATCTACAACAACGGGCTCAGTCCTGGCAATAACTGGGAGGATGGCACAGGACTGGACAGGCTTCCTACTACTGTACGTGGTGTAAGTACCTTGATTGTGCAGCTGACTTGATGGCACCTCACGACAACACAACATATAATTTAAAGAACTTCTTCACAGTTTTGCTATTATTTTGCAAGTATATAATTATTCCAGCATGACTACAGAAGGGTCAATGTAATTTTAGTTTATACCAAAAAACCCAAACTCACTGCAGTTGAGTCATAATGACCCCCCTGTAGGTTTCCAAGACCGTAACTGTTTATGGGAGTAGAAAGCCAAGTCTTTCTCCTGTGGAGCTGCTGGTGGTTTCAAACTGACGACCATGGGGATCACAGCCCAACTCGTAACCATTAAATAATCTTTAAAAATGGGGTATTATTGTGTTCTTGGATACTTAAAATTTAAAGATCTTAAGATCCCAAAACACCTGCCATTTGTACATATGGAATCCTGGGGAATTACTAGAGGTAAGACAGAGTGTATTGAAATTTATCACAGACTCTCTTTGAAAAAAAGCATGAATATATTAAAGCTATAAATCCAGGGACACTGGTATCCTAAGTGTCAGAATAGACAAAGGGAACTTGATGAAAATAATCAAACAGGAGTGTCCCATGCCATGTGTGTGGTGCCTTTTGGGTCTTGATGAACACTGGCAGTGTAATTTGTTGCTTCCAAGGTTGTTCTATTGATGTGTGTTGCTAATTATAGCAATCTTAATCCATTGTTTTGAAAAGGCTCTAACATTCTGCACAGTGCAAGTAAGACAATCGTTACAAGAAGTACACACAGAAATATCAAAGTTTTATGGGAAATCAGATAAATTAAATGATTAAAATATCTATGTAGCAATGATGAAATATGCAATTTTCCTCTAGTTCTTAAATGCTTCCTCCACCCCACTACCATGGGCCCAATTCTATCTTACATATCTGGCTGGACCGGAGGATGTACACTGGCACAGATAGTTACTGGAAATACAATGAACCCAGGACAGATGAACCCCCCCAGGACCAGTGGAGACAGTGGCGATATCGGGAGGGTGGAGGGAAGGTGAGGGAGAAAGGGGGAACAGATGACAAGGTCTACATATGGTCTCCTCCCTGGGGATGGACAGCGGAGAAGTGGGTAAGGGTGACGTCGGATGGGGTAAGATATGAAATAATAATAATTTATAAATTATCAAGGGTTCAGGGGGAGGGGGGAGCGCGGAGGGAGGGGAAAAAATGAGCTGACACCAAGGCCTCAAGTGGAAAGCAGTTGTTGTGAGAATGATGAAGTCAACATATGTACTAATGTGCTGGACACAAATGATGTACGCACAGATTGTGATGAGATGTATGAGCCCCTAATAAAATGATTATTAAAAAAATGTCTATGTTCAATGACAGTATGTGAAAATACCTTGGGTATTGTACAGTTGAAGTCTATCGCCCTTTACTTTCCTTGGTTTGGCTACTAAGCCAGTAGAATGTTATATACAACATTGATTCCTTTCATAAGGCTAGCAAAATTATTTCTTATAGTAGGTCATTTATTTTTAAATGAGGCAGCGCAGCTGTTTCAAAAAGGAAAAGGTGACTTTGTAAAACCAAAAAGTTAAGGAAAAAATGTAAAACTTCCCAAAGCACAGAACCTAAACTACAATAGATAAACAGAGTTTTCTAAAAATATATATACTTAGTAATTTAAAAACTATTCACACAACATTATATAGTCCTTTCAAATCACAGAAACATTCTTTAATTCAACAGATGGATATGCACATTGAAAACATTCTTATTATTTAAGCTATTCAAAGTTATTATATGCTGCATTTAGTAACTATTAGCATTGCATAAGAGAATGCTATTGATGTTATGTTATTTTATTGAGCCAATTCTAATTCATAGTTACCATAAAGGACAGAGTGGAACAACCGCTTAGGATCTGCTAGGCCGTAATTTTCATTGAGTCGATTGCCAAGTCTTTTACCCTACAGAACAGCTACTTATTTCAAACTGCTGCCTTTCTGGTTAGGAGGGGAGTGATTTAACCATTGCACCACCAAGATCTGTGGAAATGAAGGCCCCTGAATAAGGACATGATGCACATTTGTGAGGCAAGAGCGTGAGTCATATTTTAAGAGTAATTATTATTAAGTTGCCCATTGATCAATAGCTTCCTTGTTGTTAAAGCTATGCTGTTAGAAAAAAAAATCTAAACATTTCGAACTTTCTGAATTAGGAAGAATTTTGTGTAATTAATTCAATGTTCATAGGAACGTTTTAAAACAAATTTTATTTGAAAAATACTGAGATATTTTAATTGAAGCATTTAAAAAGTTAAATAAGTTAGTAGTAGGTGTGTAAGAAAGAGCTTTTATATACAAGAGCAGTTGAATATTGAGAAAACATCCCAGTCCAATCCAGATCAAGTACGTAAGTCCAACATTAGCTCTTATGTTCAATACCAATCTATAAAGTCCTCTTCAGACTCAGGAAACACATGCAATGACACCAAATGCAGGAAGATCACAGACCAGTGGGTGGGAAGTCTTGTGGGTCCAGCAGTATTGTAAGCATCTCAGTTCTGGCAGGGTTCTCCACGTAGCTTCTCCAATTCAGGGCACTATTGTAGTTCCATGTGTTTTGTCAGTTGCAATGTTTTCCAGGGAGTGAGGAGTGAGAGAGAGTGTCTTCCGCTTCCACAGAGGAATACAGGAGTTCCCAGAATCCTCAGGAGAAGGCCACATAGCAGCCTCATTGGTTATGACCTGATTGACTCTACCCCTTCACGCTTAATCCTCTCAAATTGACAAATGATTATATAACTACCACAAAACTGTGAGAAAAATAATAATCATGCAGGGGTGAATTTCAATTCCCAACTTTTAGCTTGACAGTTAAGGAGATCACACAGAAACACCACTGTTATAAGTAAATCATCAAAAAATGCTTTCTGTGTGAATTCACCCCCTTGACACAATAATCAACAATTTATGATCAAAAGTTCAGCATTTGCCCACGGAGGGTAAAGTCCAGAGGATTTGGAAAGATAGAGAAATGGAAACATAAAACAGTAATAAAGTGGGTTAAGTGATGGAATATTGATGTAATTACAATGAATGGGTTGAAACAAAATGTATATACATTGTGCAATGTAAAACTGATGATCTTCTCTATAGATCTTCACCTAATTCACAATAAAATGTCTTTTTTTAAATAAAATGATCTCTGTATATTGTCCCTAGGTTATTTACTTCATAGCACTGGTCTGTTAGCATAAAAACTTACTCATGCCAAAGTTAAATTTCTAAATGTCTACTTCTTATAATGTGTATGTAAAAAAACAAGTGATCCAAATTGGTGGTCAGATGGGTGTGGGAGGCCTGGTAGGGCATGACCAAGGGTAATGTAACAAAGAGGAATTGATGAAACCCTGGTGGGGACTGAGCATGATAGTGGGACATGAGGAAAATCAAGGGAAATAGAAGAAAGAGCTGGGAGGCAAAGGGTATTTATAGAGCTCTAGATAAAGATATGTACACATGCAAATATATTTGTATATGAGGATGGGGAAATAGATCTATGTGCCTATATTTATAGGTTTAGTATTAAGGTAGCAGAAGAACATTGGGCCTCCACTCAAGTACTCCCTCAATGCAAGAATACGTTCTTCTATTAAATTGGCATTCTATGATGCTCACCCTCCCGACACAAC
>NW_022103922.1:22548156-22556193 GCF_000313985.2 Echinops telfairi
AGAATGATGAGGGCAATGAATGTACAAATGCGCTTTACACAATTGATGTATGTATGGATTGTGATAAGAGTTGTATGAGCCCCTAATAAACCAATTTAAAAAAATGAAATGGCATGCATAAAGATCTCTCTCCTATGCATTAGTGAGATGAAATGGACTGGTAGTGGGTGTTTTGATTAAGAAAATAACATGTTTTTCTATGCCAGGAATGACGCAATCTGGTTCATGGCAGTGCATTCATTGTCCAGAAGGATATTTCAAGAGATATCTTGGAGTACAATGCTGTCTGTGATAGGATAATATCTATCCACTTTCAAGAAATCCAATCAGTACAACTATTATTCATATTTATGCACCAACCACAAAAGCTAATTCTGAAGAAACTGAAGTTCTGTTAATTTATCAAATGTGTAATAAAGATGCATTGATAATTATTGGCAATTGGAAATAAAGAGGAAGAAAGGGTAGTTAGACAATATTCATCCTGCTTGGACCCACAATCAAGGCTCATGGAAGCAACCGGCAAGCGATCAAATGGAGTGTTTGTTGCATTGGAGAACACTACGGCACAAGACCTCCTTAGTGTAAACGAGGAAGTGATTTTGAGGACTTGGGTGCACCTGATCAAAGCCATGGTATTTTCGATCACTTCAAATTAGGCATTGAATAATGAAGACCAAAGAAGAATGGGTGTGTTTAAGAACATGAAAAGTATCTTGGACTGCTAAACAGGAAAACAAATCTGTCTGGAAAAAAGAAAAGCCAGAGGGCTCCTTGAGGCCAGGATGTCAATACTTTGTTTACCGCAGTCTGGACATCGTGTCCGGTCCCTGGAGAAGAACATACTTAGTAAAGTGAAGAGGCACGGAAAGAAAGGCAGGCCGCCAAGAGGTGGATTGACTCAGTACCGCCAGCAATGGGCTCAGGAGTAGGAACAATTGTGAGGACGGTGAAGGGTCAGGCAGTGTGTCTCTCTGTTGTGCTTAAGGTGGCGATGGGTCAGAAACAAATGTGGTGGCACCTAAAAACAACAAATCATTTAAAAATTGTCCAACTAAGTCTACTTTAACTATACTTGGAGCCCGTCTGCCACATGTGCCACGTTCAATATTTTGTAGCTTTAGATAAATGTAATTCTGTATTGGCAAGAATCCTGAGGTGTTATGACCTCCAAGTTCTCTTTCATCCAGAGATTCCACCACCATTCCACCAGTGCCTGCTATCACACACACACACACACACACACACACACACTTCACCTACAGTAATGTGATATTTCTCTACTTCCTTTTCCTCATCCTGATTTTTTTCTATGTCCCTCTTTCCAGCTGGTGACTCACCGTACTTCTTTAATCTGGAAGATCTCCTTGCTGTTCTTGGGCTTTCATGTCCTTTCCCAAGGAATGCGCCCTCTTGAAAACATGTGCAAAGTCTATGAGATGAAAAGTCTCCATTCTTATCGCTAAGGAGCATTTTGGATATACTTGTAAGACAGAAATGTTCGTTCTTTTGGCAGTTTATTATACTTTTAATATTATTCACCTGCAGAAGAATTCAAATGCATCTATTCTTTTTCATTATTCCCTATTCAATATCTAACCTTCACAGGTGCATAAGGAGATTGAAAATATATTGGGTTGGCTCAGGTGCACCTTAGTCTTCAAAATTCCATCCTTAATCTTCAACACTTTTAAGAGGTTTGTGCCACAAATGGACCCAATGCAATAGGTCCTTTGATTTTTGTCCTGCTCAGGTTCAGCAAGCAGTGTCATGTCATCTACATGAAGGTTGTTTATAAGTCTTCCTCCAGTCCTCATGCCAGATATTCTTCATAGCATCGAGCTGATGATTTGCTCAGCATACGGATTGAATAAATATGGTGAGAGGTTACAACCCTGATGCACACCTTTCCTGATTGAAACCATGCATTGAGTGCTCCCTTGTTCTGTTCGCACAACTACTTCTTGATCCATGTACAAGTTCTGCATGAGCACAGTGAAGTGTTCTGGAATTCCCATTCTTCTTAAAATTATCCATAATTTATTATGATCCACATAATTAAGTACCTTGTTATAATCTATAAAACACAGGTAAACTGCTTTCTGATTTTCTCTTTCAGCCAAATTCCATCTCACATCAGCAAAGTATCCTTTTCCCCAAGTTTGCTTCTGAACACTATATCCTTTTTTCCCCTAATGGGTTCAGTGCATCTCAGTTTTCCTCTTTCAGAACTATCATCTTGAAGTAATTCATGGTGACCAGTTATTTTTGTGTGGGACAATGACTGGGTATTCCTTTCATCTTCCTTTGATTCTCCCTGCATCTCTTAATATTTTGTGCCTACAATCATTCATTTTTGAAACTCAGTACAGTGAACCCTCGCCACTTCGTGCTTCAACTTCCGTGGCTTCACTCTATCGCGGTTTTTGCGTAACAGCGCATGCTCTGTTATTACTGCCACTGATTGGCTCATACTGTACATGCTTCTGTCTGCATCGCTACGTATCGGAGCTACGTATCAGATGCATTTTTGCTTTTGTACAGTGTACTGTAATTGTTTGCGATTTTTAAGAAATTTTATCTAAGCCCTATGATGGCTCCTAAATGAGCTGCTTCTTCTAAGCCTTCTGACAATAAAAATAAGCGCCAGAGGAAGATGCTCACCATCCAGGAAAAGGTAAAACTTTTGGATATGATCAAAGATGGCAAGAAAATCGTGGAGGTTGCACGCCATTGATTACAGTATTTGTAAGAACTATGTATAATAATACTGTATGTGAAATATGTAATACTGTAAACTAGATGCCATAAATAATATAATAAATAATAAATGATAATTGTAATGTCCAAAATGTTTTACTTTATTTTCCCTTTTTTGTTTAATAAATTGGGTAATCCGAGTGTAATGGTGACTAAAGGGTGTTTTTTCATGTCCTCTATGCTCTAACTACGAAAATATTTGATTTACAAATAAGGAATCCTACTTCGCGGAATTTCATTTGTCACGGTAGGGTCTAGAACCGATTAACCGGGATAAACGAGGGTTCACTGTATTTGAATTTTGTCTTCTGTTTTTTCAGCCTGATATATGCTGAGCATTTTCTTCTTTTGGGTTTGCTAACTTTGGGTTTTTGCACATTTCATTATTATACTCCAATTTGACTTCTCGAGCTTCCCATCGATCCGATTTGTTGTGTTCTTTAGCTTGCCATTTCCTGTGGCCCTCAGAGCCTCTTCTGACAACCGCTTGATCTTCCCTTTCGTTTGTGTCTTTTTAATGACCCTTTGCTTTCTTTATGAATGATGTTCTTGGTGCCATCTCATAGCTTTTCGTGTGGTCTTCGTTAGTTCAATGACTCAAATTTATTCTTGAGATGTTCTATACATTCATGTGGGATGTATTCAAAAGTCCTCTTTTCACTTTTGCAGACTTTTAAAAATTTCCTTCAACCTCAACCTGAACGTACAAATAAGAAATTGATAGGCTGTTTTGTAGTCAGCCCCTCAGCTCATTTTGGCTGCTAATATTGAGCTTCTATATTGCTTCTTCGTACAGATGCAGTTATTGTGATTCCAGTGTATGCCATCTGAGGTAGTCCATGTGTATAGTTGCCTTTTAAGTTGTTGAAGAGCAGGGCACTTGCAATTAAGAAGTTATTGGACAAACCAAATTCTAACGTGATCTCGTGTCCTTTTTTATCACTGTGACCATATTTTCCCAGCGACCATTCCATCTTCTCTGTTTCTAATTTTCACAATCCAAACACGTGATTACAAATCATCCTAATTATATGTTTGACCAATTGCAGACTGGTCGAATTCTTCATTAATGACTTTCGTGGTTGCTGCATATATTTGGGTAGTAATTGTATTAACTGGTCTTCCTTGTAGGTAGATAGATCCTAACTAGCACACTGCATTGTGCTTCAAGGTAAGTCTTGAAATATTCTTTATTATGATGAATCTGTCAAAATTCCCTTTGAGTTTGTCATTCTCAATATATGTTTGTGCAACTCAGAACGGCCAGTTCTTCAGTTCAGCACACTAATGCCTAGAACATCTTTATATATTCCATTTTTTATGACATACAGTTTTCTAAGTTCAGATTTCATGGATTCCATTCTGTGCTTCTTAATGAATGTCTGCAGCGATCTTACCTCCTTTTCGTCATGCTCTATCAGTAAATGAGGAGGCAGCTCTACCCCTGCCACAATTTGAATGCCTTCTACCCTAAATGGCTCATCGTCCGGCGTTATGTCAGACACTCTTCTGCCGCCCTTCAAGTTTTCAGTGGCTACTTCCGTAGGATTCGCCAGGTGATTAGTTCTTCCTGGTCTGGGCTTGGTCTGTAAGCTCTGCTGAAATGTGGTCACCGTGGCTAACTCTGCTGGTATTTGAAATACCATTGGTATACCTTCCCGTATCATAGCAACGGGAAATCCACTGAGGAGTAGTGGCTATACACATATGCCGTAGTTAATTATAAATACCTCTACGTTCTCCTTAATACATGCTATATTTATAATATACAAATTATATATCATGTGAGGGCATTTTAAAATTGTCGGGAAATTCTATTACCTTTCAAATCATTTTAATAATTTAAAATTTACATTTAATTCAATTATAGAAATCGAGAGTGTGACTAAAAGGCTTAAAACAATAAAAATGTGCACCGAAGAAAATAGAAGCATATTGAGGATATGATAAAAAACAGAACTTCAAACTCCAGAAAATCTCAACAGAATATGGGATATTGGAAGGAGAAGAAAAAGTAACAGCTTGCAAAATGTATTTTTATTTGGAAGGAAATGCAGTAGCTGATCTTTCTCTTTGCTGATAGAAAATATGTTTAAGTATTAAATATTTAATATAAAAGCTACATAAATAACTGTGGGAAAACCATATTAGCACTGGATCATGTAGTCTACCTCAAAACTGCCTTTTTGCATGAACAAGAGAGTCGTACCTGTCTTGTCAAATCGCACATTGTTATATGAGGCATGGCGCGGTCAGATTAGAGGGTGGGTGCTGACTAACTGATCCTCAGAAGGAAGATGAGGTGCCTGCTTCCACAACTATTACAGCCTTGAAACCACATATAGGGCTTTTATGGGTGAGAATCAACTTGAAGTTCTGAGGGTTTTTTGGCTGGAATGTGTGGTTTTAATAATTAAAACTTCTATCTGGATTTTTTTAAATTTCAGTATTCCCCCCATCATTTCTCACTGTTGTCGGTGGTTGGCATCATGGAGTTGGTTCCTAGTCAGAGGGACTCCACAGCAGAATGAAACAGCATCTGATCCGGCCCCATCCTCACAAGCTTTGCTATGTGTGAGCCCATTGTTGCAGCCACTGTGTGAATCTGGCTATTGAAAGTCTTCCTCACTAATATCCCTTTGATAGTATGTACTATGTATTCCCTCCAGTCAATTTGTTGTCAGGTGCCTTAAGCTGATTCTAACTCAAACCAGGTACAACAGAATGAAACCCATCCTTACAATCCCTGATATTGGCGCCTATTGTTGCAGTCAATCGGTCTCTCCATTTCCATGAGGGTCTTCCTCTTTTTTGCTGACCCCCTGCTGTACCAAGAATGATGTCCTTTCCAGGGACTGGGCTCTCCTGATAACACTTCCAAAATATATGGGACATACTTGCTTCTTAGAAGACATCTGGTTGTACTTTTTTTCCCAGATGGATTTGCCCATTCTTTTTTTTTTTTTTTTTTACATTTTATTAGGGACTCATACAACTGTTATCGCAATCCATACACACATCAATTTTGTAAAGCGCATTTGTACATCATGCTCAAAACATTTTCTCTCCACTTAAACCCCCGACATTAGGTCCTCATTTTCCCCCTCCCTCCCCGCTCCCCCCTCCCCCATGAACCCTTGATAGTCTATAAATGGGTATTTTGTCATATCTTGCCCTGTCGGACGTCTCCCTTCACCCACTTTTTGGTTGTCTGTCCCCCAGGGAGGAGGTCACACTTCTGACAGTCCATAGTATTGTCTGCGTCAACATTGGAATTCAAAGGCACCACTTGTTCTTCAGACTTTCTCATTCACTGTTGGAATTGCATGTGCATATGAAATGATTGGAAATACCATGGCAGAAGTCAGATGTATCTGACTCCTCAAGGTGATATTTTTTGCTCTTTAACACTTTGAAGAGATAGTTCACAGCAGACTGGACAAATGTATTACCTCCTTTGATTTCTGAATTATTGCTTCCATAGATGTTGATTGTGGGTCTAAGTAAAGTGAAATCCTGACAGCTTCAATCTTTTCTCTAATTTTCAGGATGCTGCTTAAAGGACCAGCTCTGATCATTTTATTTTCTTTATGTTCTAGTGTCAGTCATACTGAAGGCTGTAATCTTTCATCTTCATCAGTAAGTGCTTCAGGTCCTTTTGTTTTCGGAGAGTGAGGTGGTGTAATCTGCACCTGGCAGCTTGTTAATGAGTGGTCTCCTAATCCTGATGATGGTGCCTTCTTCAGCATGCACTATAGTTTGGGGATTGTTCGCTCAGCCTACAGTTGAATAAATAGGTAAAATGATACAATACTCACATATACCTTTCTTGATTTTAAACCTTGTACTGTTCAACCCTCACTCTTTGTCTTTTTACAGGTTCAGCATGAGCACACTTAAGTGTCCTGGAATTCCCATTTTTCTCAATGATATACATCATTTGTTATGATTCCTGTAGTTGAATGTCTTTACATATTCAAGAAAACAATTTTCTGATATTCTCTGGGGTTTTGTTTTTGTTTTGCCATGATCCATCTAATATCAGCAGTATCCCTCATCTCATAGCCTATTCTGAACCTGGCTTTAATTTCTGGTAGTTTCTCTTGATTATTGCTGTAAACGTTTTTTAATTACCTTCAGTAACACTTCATATGAGTGGGATTTTAATGATACTGTTCAATAATTTCTGAATTTTGTGACATCACCTTTCTTTGGAATAGGCACAAATAAATATCTCCGCCAGTTGCTGGACCAGGTCGTCGTCTTCCCAGTTTCCGGACCCGCTGAGTGATTGTTTCAAGTGCTGCTTCCTTCTGTTGAAGCATCTCCAGGAGTTTTCCGCTCGTGCCGGGAGACTTACTTTCCTCCTCTGTCCCCAGTGCATCGTGTACTTCTTCCTTCACTACTATTCCTTATTGATCAGATGACATGTTCTGAAACATGGAACAGCCGCTAATTATTTTCTTATTTATTATATGTATTAACTCTATCTTCTTTAGATGCTTCTGGATCATTCAGTACCCACAGGATCCTTCAGTATTTCAACTTGAGGCTTGAGTTTTTCTGTTACTTCTTTCAGCTTTAAGAATGCCCATCACATTCTTCCCTTTTGGTTTTATAACTACAGGTCTTTGCATATTCTATTGTAATAGTTGTCCTTTGGAATATTCTGGTCATCTCTCTCACTTTGTCATGTATTCTTTTTGCTTTAGTTTTTCTATATTAAAGAGAGTTTCAGAGTCTCTTTGGACATACGTCTTTGAACTTTTTAATGATCTTTTGCTTTCTTCATGTATGAAGTCCTTATAGAGTTCAAATCATAAACTTTAGAGGCAATAACAGTATTTGCTATATCTTTTACTAGACATCGTGTCTAGTGTTCAATATCCTACTGGACATATTTTTCTATTGAAATGTATCCCAAATAACATATAAATGACATTATTTTCAAATCTAAGAAAGATTTCTATTTTTTCTCTTTCATGTTAATGATTGATGCTCTATTACTGAATCTAAAAATGCTTGAAAATTTCAATTCAATTATTCTGCACCATTATTTTGCAGATAGGACTCCACTGTCTCCTCACATTCAGTGCTCATGTCGATGGGATTTCTGGTATTTAGACAGTCCATTACTTTCTTTTAGAAAGCATTTGCTATCATTTGACTTGAGAATCTTGGAGTTTTGCCATAAGATAGATAAGAGTGACTCGATTATTTGCTCTGTTTGGAACTTTATTAATCATTTCCACTGAAGCTTTTTTTTTTTTTTTTTTT
>NW_022103922.1:22556459-22581470 GCF_000313985.2 Echinops telfairi
GCTGTGCCCGTCCACCAGAGAGGAGGCCATACGCGGCTCCCTGTGATCCATTCCCCCTTGCTACCTCCCCCTTCCCTCCTGGTATCGCCACCGTCGCCCCCGGTCCCGAGAGGCTCCTCCGTCCTAGATTCCCTGCGCTTCCTTTTACTTTTAGTAAATATATATCATTTTCTTCCGTGTATTGCCTTTCTTCCTCCTCCTAGCCCTCTAGCCTTCCTTCCTTCCCTCATTCTTGCCTAAACATTCTTTCTCTCTCCCCCTACCATGGGGGTGGCAGGGTTGGGGAGGTAGGGGAAAAAAGAGGAGCTGATACCAAGGGCTTAAGTAGAAAGAAAGTATTTTGGAAATGATGATGGCAACATATGTACAAATGTGCTTGATACAGTGGATGTATAGATTGTTATAAGACCTGTAAGAGCCCACAATAAAATGATGTACTAAAAAGAAAAGAAAAAATATCATCAAATAAATTGTATATGAAAAAGAAAATTTGATATAAATATTTTGCTTTGTTTTGTATTTAAAGGGTTTTACTTTACGTCCTCCCTTAATATGTTGTGCACTTCTAAACATCTAGGATTATTTCTCTATGTTTCTAATAGGGACTTAAATTTGTCCACTATATACACAGTGGTCTTGAATCAACTGCACCTTTGTAGCAAAGGTGAGAATCTGAAAGTATCCTCAATAAACAGTCTGGTCTAGCATCCCTACCCCTCACCACTATCACCCCAGGTGACAAAATAGCATCTGTTATACTTAGAGGGGACGTAAACATTTCATTTCCACAAATCATTGCTCTGAAGTTGAACATAAAACGTACAGTTTGGGTTCGTTTACTTTTGTCACTCACTGGTACCCTCTTGAACATCTAGGGAGACTGGATGTTGTAAAATTAGGACGTCCTTTATATACACTGTATACACAGCAAAGTAGTGCAAAATACACCGAACATGTGTGACTATGATTCAACATGCCTCACTATAAACATACTGGTAAAGCCCTTTGCACGTTCTTCTCCCTCCTTCTTGAACAAACACAAACATGTGCTGCGCAGAGAGGCAGTTTGCCAATTCCATTTCCAAAAGACAATAGTTCATATGAATTTTAACAAAAGGGTATCTACAAAATATGTTATTTACTATCTCTACTTTTAACATATTTTGGGCACATCTAAGCATTAGAAAGACTAGATGCTTTAAATAAGGACTTGTTTGTCTACTATATACACAGTAGTGTTGGATAAGCTACACACATGTTCTAGAGGTTATATCTGAAAGTATCTTTTTAGTGGGAACATTCTGGTCTAGTACCGTTCATTTCTTCCAGTTCCTCTCCACCACAACATGGTGGGTAATATGGGCACATGTGCCACTTGATGTTTTACCCTTTCATTCCCAGAAGACAGCTTTCTGCGATTTTTAACACAGTGTGCAAAATGTATTTTTTTTACTAACTCTACTTTTTCATGTATTGACAACCTTGTTAATATCTAGAGACTAGATATTGTAAAATTAGGACTCATTTGTCCTATATATGCATACAACATATATAGTACAGCAGAGTCCAATGAAAAGCATGTAACATACAGAGCAATGGCTAATCTGGAATTTTATGTACACTCTAACACTGTTTGCAATTTCCGTCCACCCCTTAACCCAATGAAAAATGCAATAACCAAATGCAGAGTTCACAGTGTTTCACAATTCCATTCCCAAAGAGAGTATTTTCTATTAATCCTAAAAATCTATTTATAAAGTGTAAGCCTACTTAAATACACCAAGCACATCTGAACATCTAGAAAGGCTAGGTATTTCAAATAAGAATATACTTGCCCATTATATACACACAGTACTGTTTAAAACAAAATTGTACACACATAGCAATGGTTATCATCTGAGGGATCTGCTAAATATGATCAATTTGGTCTTATCCACACTTCTTTCCACCACCAATCCAGTAGACAAGTACAGGCATACCTTGACACAAAATTATAATATTGGATTGCTAAGTACTGTAGGTTTTAAGACTTAGAAATAGTTTTAAAATATTTGGTCAAGTTTTAGAAAATTAACTACTCAACATATGCCATCATTATGCCCATAATGCTACCTAAGGATAGTAAAGGAAATTCATAAGTTATTTGTATTTCCAACCACAAGCACACTCCTTAGTTAACTAGCAAGTTCTGCATATATAGGTCACTGGTGGTCAGTGACCTATGAAACAGTTCTTGAATTTCACAAGTAGTATTGTATTTCCCAAGTTGCATTTCATATAAGAGCCAAGCTTATTCGCCATTTCATATGCTAACACCTTTGATCAAAGCATAAAGACTGATAAACCCATTTTAGCTCTTTAAATAAACACAAAAGAAGTCATGAATTTGCCAATTACTCTCCCCTTTTAAGAATATGAGCTGTTATTCATAACATAGCATCTCTCAGAATATTAGATTCATTCATATAGGGGCTGTGGTATTTGCCTCTATAGCTGTAGTCAATTTGATTCATATGTATCTCATCGTGAATAGCAGCTATTTATGTTCTTGAAAAAAGTAATTGTAAGGAATAAATGATTATTCTAGAAAAATTGTATCAGGAGAATTTGGGAAACATTCCTATCTCCAAGGCTATATTTGCACTCCTGAATTTGAATTTTTATTTCTAATTTTCCCATTATAATTGCCTATAATTTTCAATGCAACTTGATTGCATGTTTCATCAATTTCAGGCTGGAGACCTTGGTAAATTATTGTTTCTTTATCTGTGACATTAGTGTTTGATGTAGAAATTTGAACAGAGTTATAGTGACTGGTCTTTCTTATACGAATATGGTGATTATCCTATTACAGACAACATTGTACTGCAGGGTAGATCCAATAAATGTAGTGTCATTTCTCTTCTATTTATCACATCCAGCATAGTATATGATAGAATTTTCTGGTTCACAATAATTCTTTAAAGCTGATTCTTTAAAGCTCATCAATTTCTTGATCAGCAATTTCCAAGTGCTACGTTTATGTTTTGAAAACATAGTTTTCTAGATTGACACTGTATGCAATCCATACAGTCTTGGAAGAAGTACAGCCAGAATGCTCTGGTGGGCTCTGTCTCATGTATTTCTGACACAGTATCAGGAGAGACGGTTTCCTGGAAAAGCACATCATGCTTAGTGAAGTAGAAGATCAGCAAAAGAGAGGAAGAAACTCAGTGGGATGGACTGACACAGTGGTTGCAACATTGGGCTCAGACATAACACCATTTATGAGGACATTGCAGGACCTGGTCATGTTTGGTTGTTTTGCACATAAGGCTGCTACAAGTCTGAACTGACTTATGAGCCCCTACCAACAACAACGCATTCCATGTGACCATTATTAATGATATTTACAGCTGTTTGCTTTCATATGCATCATGTCACATGAACCAATGAAGATCAAAAACTTTCTCTACTCATTTCACTAAGGTTGATTCTATGTTGAGGAGGCAGCTCATTCCAGGGCTGTTTTTAGTGTCTTCCAAATGGAGAGGGTTTTCACCCGCTAGTTTTTTCCCAGAGGTAAATTGCCAGGCTCTCCTTCCTTGTCTATCTTACTTGGGAGACACTGATGGAGAGCCCTCCAGCATCACAGCCCAACAGAAGCCACCACAATCTGACTCTGCTCAATGACAGATTAGACACTAAAGATAGTTCAACTATATTATGTAAAATAAATGCTCTTCCAATACTTTAGACTTCCAGGACCCCTTGCCATTTATTCCCATTTGCACTGAAATGATTAGCCATTGTCTCAATTTAAACAGCACATACATAAAATGATAGGTTCATGGGTTATAAAACAGTCTAAATCTGTGTTATTAGCCCATGCAATACTTGCTATAATTTTTTTTCTGAATCATAATTTTATCCAAAAAATAAGGTAATTTTCTCTTGTAAATCCCTGAAACTAGCTTGTTAGACTCTTAATTTACATTGCCTTCACTCAGCCATATATTCCCCAGACATAAAACACAGGCTATGTTTTTGTTTTTAAGCCAACACAGAACCATTTTCATTATAGAAAGGTATGAAGAAACTGCTGAACCTTCGGATAACAATATATTATTTAATCAAGTGTTTTCAAAGAGAAAGAGGAAGGAAATTATTTTTACCAAATTTGCATTTGTACATATGTACATCAACATGCATGTGTATAATATACGCATGCATACATATGTCAGTGAATCTTATTTTTTTATTTGATATTTTCCACATTTTTTATTTGATATGTTATATCATTATCTAATCATTTAGATCTTTCATACACGTGGTCTTTACCTTCTTGAGAATGAAAACCTGGTGCTATTAAGTTACTTGCTATTCCTGTTATTATTTATACAATAATTTCCCTCTTATCTCATAAACCTACGTAATTTGTTACACAAAAAATCGCTTCAGTTCTATTTCTCAATTGAAAGTAAGCTTCTCTTAGAAAGATATTTCACAAAAGTAGTATAATTGAGCTCATTGGCTCTTTCACCCAGCAGATATGTCACAGACAGAACGCTCTGACCCCTAGCATTCCTTCAGGAGCCCTGCAGGATGTCTGCAATGGGAGGGAACGGGAGCATAAGCTGTCCTAGAATGGAAGTCATCGTTCCATGATTTCTGGCTTGTGTCTGTAGAAACTGCTGAGCTGGTGCTCAGCTTTCCATATTTAGTTTCCAACATGGCCTGCAATCTATGCCGGGCCCCTCGGTGCCTGAGACTGGCATTTTTCCTAGTGCTGTTGCCTTTTTAACTAGAGATGCCTGTTCCATTAAGAGAGGCCTCTGGTCCACAGGGGAGAATAAAAATGTGACTTGTCAGAGTGGAAAGTTACATTCAGGACTTTGGGTTTGATGTCTCTGTTTGGCACCTTCTATCCCAGGTCCAGACCTCACTCAGCTCTGGTACCTCTCACTGAGGGGTAAAAAATGAACGGAAAAAGTCTCTCATCACCAGAATCAGAACTTCATCCTTGACCCTCCAAACTGTAAGAAAACCAGTAGATTCTGCTGATGGTTTTACCTGCAATTTATATCCCTGCATTATTTAGCAAGTGACTTAGTAAATAAACTATTATATCCCTGCAAATAATAGTTTATATTTATATCCCTGCATATAATCATTTATATTTATATCCCTGTATTAATTAGCAAGTGACTTAGTAAACAAACTATTATTAATTGATAGCACCCTATGTTCCATGTAAAAGCTCCAGACATTGGAGTGAACAAAATAAACAAAATTTCCTGCCCTCAAGTATTTGCTTTCTCCTGTGGAAATTAACCTACTTTCTCAGGGAAGGGAGTAATGAGTCAGCTCTAAATTATGTCCTCTTCTGCTTCCAATTGTCTTGCCTCTCACAGTAAATCCTTTATAATCATTTATATCCACCATGCTTTTATATTGCTGCAATGCTAATATAAGATTTTTTTAATGTTGTGTAATTTTAATCATTCAAACCATTTTTAGGTGACATTTTTGAGGAATGCACTTGAATTTTCTCAGAAATTTGCCAGAGTTCAAATTGTTAAAAATTATGAACAAATATAAATTATACCTATTAATATGTGTAGAGTATATAGCATTATAATTGTCTGCACTTAGCTGATACACACAAGATGATCACCTTAATGTAATCATAAAAACGTTGTCGTTCCCATATTTTTCCTTTTGTTTTCCTGTGATTCTTCACTCCTTTCCAATACACTACAAGTCATAGACCATCTTGGGAATTGTTTCTGTAAAAAAATTTTTTAAAGCAAGTTTAGAGCTTAATGTATGAGAGATTAAAATACAGCACACATGATCTTTCCATGGGGAAAAAGAGATGACATCACATGCATTAGAATATGAACTAATTTATTGATCATGTGTACTTCATGAATATGGTAATATCGTAGATGAGACTGGCATATAGCAACAGTGCTATATATATGACAATGCATTTTAATATTGCATATTTTTAAAAACAACTTTAAATAATTGGTCACATGCACTTAATAATAAAAGGGAGAAACTATTATGAACTATAAAGAGATTAGTTTGAAAGGAAGAAAAAGAAAATAAGCACCCTGGCTGCCAAAATCTGCTTTGCAAAGTTCAAGCTTAAAACAAAACTGAGATTTTATGGCAATGAAGCTGCATTGTTTTGAATATTTAATAAAGCTTCAGGATATTTTTGCCTTCATGATAGACTATTAAAACAACACACTCTAAACATTAGATTTAACTCATCTTTTAAAAATGTCACTGTGCCCCCACCCACGGCTCTTTTTTTAATTTAAAAATTGGGGAGACTTTGGTAAAATGAAGAGGAGGGCTGCTATTAATTTGTCAAGAAGAAAGACATAAAGTCCACTTAATGTGAGATGTGTAATATCAATAAAAAAGACCCAGCATAGTCAAACTTCACACAAAAAGTTGTTAGCAAAACAAAAAGAAATGGAAAAAGAATCGTGATGACTGAGAAAATTTTCTAATAAGTGAGGCTTCAAAGAAAGCATATGTGTATGTGTTTAAGTGTGCATGCAAGATGGGGTAGATTGGGAGGGGGATTCCCATATCTTATATATTATGCATTGAATCTTCCAAACAAATCTGTCTTGAAAGAAGTACAGTCAGAATGTTCCCTAGAAGCCCAAGATGACAAGACTGCATCTTATGTTCTTTGGGCATGTTCTCAGGAGACACCAGTCCCCGGAAGAAGATCTAATGCTTGGTGAAATAGAGTGTCAGCAAAAAAAAGGAGGATGCTCAAGAGGATGTTCTAGCACAGTGTTTGCAACACGGGCTCAAAAGGATAGAGAGTAATGCAGTGTGTTGTTCTGGGCTGACTACTAGAGAAACAAATTCATAGACACTCATGTGCATATAAGAAAGAGCTTTATATAAAGAGTAATTGAACATTAAGAAAACATCCAAGCAGTCCAGATCAAGTCCATAAGTCTGATATTAGACCATATGCCCAACCCAGTTTATAAAGTCCTCTTCATACTCATGAAACAAATGCAATGATGCCAAATGCAGGGAGATCGCAGGCTAGTGGGTGGGAAGTCTTGTGGGTCCAGTGGCGTTGTAAGCACCTCAGCGCTGGTAGAGGTCTCCATGTTCCTTCTTCAACTCCCAGAGCCCTGGCTGCATCAGGGTAGCTTCATGTAGCTTCTCCTCAGGGATGTATTGCAGGGAGTGAGCCAAAAGAGGGTATGTCCCCCACCTCCAAGGAGGAATACGTGAGTTCCCAGAATCCTCAGGAGAAAGCCATGGCCACACAGAGGCCTCCTTGGCTAGGATCTGATTGACAGGCTAGACTCTACCCCTTCACTCTGAATCCTCTCAAATTGACAAACGATTACCTAACTACCACAGAAGCAAACCCAGGCAGCCTTTCCTTCTTTGGGTCTAAGGTCAATGGGAGTCAGAACCAACAAAGGGAACTTAACAACAACTTCTTTCATGCCTTAATTTTTAACGATGAAGAATTTTTAAGTTAATTTAAGATATATAGACTTTGAAGGAGACTTGGTGGCAGAGTCGTGACGCACAGTGTCACCAATGCAAGATCAGTGGTTTGAACTCGTGAGTTTCTCTGCAGGGAGATGAACGAAGTTATCTGCTCCCGTAAATTTGGAAGTCAGGCAATTGATCAACGTGGCAAAGTTTGCTTTCCTAAAATAATTCATCTCCTAACAGTTGCATGTGTTCTCCTTTTCTAACACTGAATAGGCAGCCACAATATTTCCTGTAAAGATGCATAGTCCCTGAACCCTAAAGAGCAACTCTATTGTGTCCTCTCGGGTGATAGGAGTCAGAATTGACACAGTGACAGTGGGTTGAATTTGGTTTTTGTGTTATTTGGATAACAAAATGGTTACATAAAGTTCCTCTAAAATGCTACTATGGTCATCAGCTCATTTGAATTTTCTAAGAATTCTATGAGGTAATGTAAGACAGGAAAAACAAACACCAAACCCACTGACATTGAATCTGTTTTGACTCAGAAATCCTGTAGGACAGAGTAGAATTGTCCAATAGTTTTTTAGGTTATTCCTCATTACAGAAGCATACTATTACTTTTTCCCATGGAGTGACACACAGGTTAGCAACCAAATATTTATTATTATTATTTGAAAGTCAATGGAAGTGATTGCTTCAGCAAGAATTGGAGCAGAGATACAAAGTTAAGCCTTCATTCTTTAACAATGCAACCTATCTCCATGAACAATTAACACACAATAAACAATAGAAAAATAATTTGCAATTTGTGTAATAATCCAGAGATAACACTTTAATCATAAAATACAAAATACTTCTGTTACCATGTTTGGAAGCTAAAGGTAGGAGTGTAAATTGTACTCCAGGGACCCACGACCCCAAGTTTTTATTCTAGGACTAAAAAGATAAAGGGAATACACAATATCGTATCAGCACATCAAGTACTTCAGGGGAAACTTGAAATGGAAAACTTTTAAGTCAGAGGGATCCCAAGGGTGGTTTAACACAAGCACATAGCCTCACCATCTTTCCTTAAAAATAAAAAAGCACAAGACATCTAGCATCTCTCTGAAAATGCAAAGGAGTCTTTAATCCTATTGGTCTGGAATTGCATTTATGATCATGATTCCCCTACAATCTAAAAGCTTTATCTTTAACTATGGAAAGTTATTTTTTTACAGAATAATTTACCAACTAACAGTTGCACTGTTTTCTCTTCCAACTCAAAATAGTCAGATACACTATTTCCTTTAATGATTATCTCTATAACTGTCACTATCCTATACAGTTTTGCAGCCTTAAGTCGCTGATATTCTGATCCTCAGAAGTATATTTGAGACTTCCATTATATTCATATATCTTTACCAACATATTCTATTTTTCTAGGGCTATAGTTCATATTCTGATTGTTCTTTTCAAAATAACCTTTAGTTATTGCATTGATACAATATCTTCCCAGGTCTGTGAGTAGAGTATGAATAATTTTATTTACAATGTTGTGTGTGTTGCTTTTGTTGCAGTTGTTCTATGGATTGCCTTTATTCTTTATTACTATTATTGCAATTCTTCTATGAAACCTGTGTTAAATGTCTTTTTGTTCCCTGTGCTGTATTCATATTTAAGAATACTACAGAATCTTTCCTGTGCATAAATGGTCATATGTATTTTACAATGGTAATTTTCTAGAGGGATTTTGAAAAGTATTCTCTTTATGTGATTTTTAAATTAAATTCTCATTTGTTTCAAATTTTTATAAATTGGTTAAGAATTTAATATGTAAAATATTGGAGGATATGAATTATTGAAGATAATGGCACTAAGTTCAAAGAGTGACTCCTTACCTGCCTAAATAGGTAAATTAAAATGGCCCGATTTAAATTACTTTTGAGTTAAACAGAAGAATGAAACGTCATCCCTCAGAAAGATATCACTCACTTTCCTGAGGCAAGTCTTGGCTGCCAGTATGGACAGATTGCATACATGATGTGGAAGATGGATGAGCTAGCAGAACAACTATGATTGATCTAGAAGCATTAACAGAAAATAAAAGCTTATATATGAAAAAGAAGAAAAAGATTCATAGTTGATCAGGACTCTAACTACAGAAACTAAACTTAAATGTTCAATGTTTAAAAGAACATGCAGCTGGAAGCGAAGAGGACAAAAGGGAAAGGGAAAAGAGGTTTTTAGAGGACATTTTAGTGTACGTACTACAAGAAAATATAAAATTAATAATGTATACTCTTTTCCTCAACACCCAAGTCTTAAAATGGATTTTACCACATTAGCAGAAGAGGTTACTGGTTAACTAAAATGATAATAATGTCAACAACATTATAACCACTCCAATTTTACAAAATTTGAAAGGACAAAAACCAAGCCTATAAAAATTACTATAAAAATGTGAAAAAAAATTTAATCAATCGCTAATTATCAAGTGATGGACATCGCTTTATAAGACAAACTACAAAGGAGAAGAAAACTGTAATGCTAAGCTCTAAATTAAATATTGAATACATGTATGCAAATATGGATATGAAAATACTACCACATAAAAAATCTAGACATTTAAAAAACAAGTGGAGAAAAAAGAGAAAATTTCAAGAGAGGCATATCAGGAAGTTGTTGTTATTATTGCTATTATTATTATTATTGTACTTAGAATAGGAGACAAAATTAAAAGCCACTCTAAAGAATAGGATATCAAATGATTGTAATAAGAATTAATTAAAAAATAAAGGAAACAAAAAAGAAAATAAACTATAGCAGAGTTAAAAGGATGGTAAAAATATGGAGAGAGACAAAGAAGAAAGATCATACATAAAATTGATCTTTGAGGAGTTCAACAAAACAGTATAATAGAACAAATATTCAAAGTTATAATCCAAGAAATGATCATGAAATAAAATTTATAAATTTTATGTAACTATCAGGTAACTGAAAATTAACCTGGAATAGCAAAGTCTATGTTATTTTTAATAGACATATTAAACTTTAATAATAAAGACTGTGACCCTAAGACTTCCAAGATACTACATTAAATAACTTATAAGGGCAAAATGAGTATATGAACAATGCTTTTTCAGCAACAATATAAAATAAAAAGTTGCAGAGCATCATTAAAAACAAATCCAAAGAACTGAAGCTTTTACATCTTGTAAAACTGTTTTCATCTATCAAGGCTGTAGAAGACATTGAAATCATTGAATAACACTTCCATCCCCGAGATCTTCTTGAATAATCTACAGGAGAACTAACGTCATCCATTCAGTAAATGAAGGAGAAACCTTTACAAGTGAAGTGATGACAAGTGTTTAATATATGGGATAACAGAACATATAACATTTATGTAAAGATAAAGCTAATGAAGGATGAAAAAAGAGGATACGAAAGTAATGTGGTTTGAAAAAGACCAAGTTGCAATTCTCCAATGGGGAAAAAAAACTACAGTTAAAGGAAAACTACTATAACTAATTTTGATAACAAAGAGAAAGGATTTAACAATAACCTGCAATACTATAATCCAGATAAAGTTTGAGGGGAAAAAGGAATAAGAACATTTTTTAAGTATAAGTTCAAAGGTGACTACTTAATTAAAAATGCAATATTTATTAAGTAGATAAGATTTTTTTAAAGAGTGAAAAAAATCACTAAAACTATAAAAATAATTATAACATAATATAATATGACAGGTCTTTAGGCAAGATGGCGCTTAGGTAAGCAGGTCATGTTGGGAGCTCCAGGGTGATCATTGAGCTTGGGAACCAGGACGTATCATTTTAGCCTTTCGACACCCTGGAGCTCTTCATCAACACCAGCGAGCTACAGCCTGGAGGCAGGGCTACCCTCATTAGAATCCCCTGTGCTGATGCTGTCCTGGGCACAGCAGACCCTTGCCAACCCTCTGCCTGTGACTTCTCCCTCATGGATGAACCCCTCCCCATCATCCGATCTTGCCTTTTGCAGTGACAAATGGAACCCGCCCACAGCGTGAGCCTGGAGCTTACCTTCACATTCATTGGTCCATGTCTCTTCCACCACAGCCACACCTCGTCTGCTCTCAACCTGTGGCTCTAGCCACCGTCTCGCCTAGGACACACGGATCCCCTGCCGGCACAGCTCAGACTGGTGGCACCCCCACCAGTAGCCCAGCCCTGTGGCCTCCTGGCCAAACCAGCCCAAGCCACAGCCTACATACTGGTCAGTCTTGACCCTGAAGACCCGCTGCCATCGCAATCCAATCCTGCAACCCACCAGGCAGCCAGTTCCAACCCCATGGCCTCTCTACTGGCCCAGCCTGGCCTGGCCCTACCACATACTTGCTAGACAACCCTCACGCCTGCCATCTGGCACTTTCAGCTCCACTGCTGGTCTAGACTGGACCTGCAGCTACCCAGCCTATCCAGGCTCAACCCCATGGCCTGCCTATTTCTGCTGACCCCAGCCCACTTGCCATGGCTCCCCACTGTCACCGGCCCACTATGGCTACCGATGAAATTCCATTGTACAGTGCTACTCTCATTGACTGCAGCCACTTGCCTGTGCTCTCTGAGAGAACCACCTTATCTACCCTCCAAATAGGTAATAATGGCTGTCTACAGAGAAAATAAAAACCTAGTAAAATAAAGAATCAGCCTGATCCCCCAGCGCAGTCCACCACAGGCAACCCTTAGATCCACTCACACTAGCCTCCTAGAGAAAAAAGTCAGGGCTCACTGAAGCCCAGGAAAATGGTGCCAAGCTCCTCCAAAACAGTACACAGAGAACAATCTGAATCAGCAGCTTTCACAAGAAAACAAGGGGGAAATGCAATGTTGCGTAAATTCCTGAACCTAACAACTTTCATAGAAGAAGAAAACCTTGATTCACCACAGAAGGAAATTTTCAATATGCTGCTTGGAGTCATATAGGATATGAAGGAATCAATTCAGGAAAAGGATGTAATAATAGAGAAGATAGAGTCCACATGCAAAAGGGAAATACAGGGGTTAAGGGATGAGGCAAAGAATCAAAATCAAGAGAAGACATCTCATCAACAGACTAGAAGAAGCAGAGAACTGTATCAGTGATCTAGAAGATAGGAAATCGAGTTATCCTATGACCCAGTAATCCCCCTACTGGACATATACCCAGAAGATGTAAAAACAGACCATGACCGGATATCTGTGCTCCAATATTCATAGCAACACAGTTCACAATTGCAAAAAAAAATTGGAAACCACCTAAATTTCCTTCAATAGATGACTAGATTATCTGATTTTTAATGGAATATTATGCATACCTATAAAGCGTGATGGAAAAATGAAACATATCATTTCAAGGAAGGAGTTGGAGGAAACTATGCTGAGTAAAGTTAGCCAAGCACAGAAGGACAAATACAATGGGAGTCCACTGAGGTATGTTCTAACAGTACAATGGGTATAGGGGAAAGATCACATCACACAGTTTCAGGGTCAAGGATCAGGTACTCTGGCAGGGGTCAGATCCAACCCAATGATGCATGTAACATCAAAAATAGAAAGAAAAAATATAGAGAGATTTTAAAAGGTAAGTGGAGCAGATGGCACCAAGCTGAAAGACATCTTTCTCTCTTCCTTCATGCCTTTAAGGCCCACAGATAGAGGAGGGAAGAAAAAATATATCATTGGTGGAGGAAGGCATTCATCTACCTAGGGGCAGGCTATTGTTTATGTCTCCACAGGAAAGGGAGAGATAGCAAACCTCATTCTGGTGCATCAGTCCTTGAGAGCGACCTACTGTCACGGAGCAGCCCATTAATGGAGAGGACTGCAAGCCAGCCCCAGCTCAAGGCCTGATGTTCCCCCTCTCTAAATAACAGCCATACTGAGGGCAGCACTGAAGACACAGTGCAGGGAGTGCGGCCAGTCTGACCTCCCCACGTGAGGATAAACCAAGAGTGGAGTACAACGGACCAGCAATGGAAACAAAACCCTGAAGTCTCAGAAGAATCCTGAAAGTAGACTCTCGACTCTGGGGGAAGCACTTGGAACTTCATCTGTACTGGCTGGTGGATTCACAAAGGTTAGCAGGTAGACATGGAACTATTTATTTATTTTTTTCCCTTTCTTTTTGAGGTCTCTCTATATAAGATAGACAGGACAAGCAATCTCAAGGAGACAACAATGGGACTGATGGTTCTGAGGGGAATGGGAAGGGAGGAGATGGGGAGGGGAGTGGTGAGCCAATATATTAGCAACAGGGGAATAGGAAGGGACCTACAACGAATGGAAAGGTGGGTGTAGTGTCCCTGGGAATGTCTGATCAATTGAGATGAATCCAAGAGGGTTTGCTGAGAGGCAAATGATGAGCAAAAATAGGGAAAGGAAAAAGAAATAGAGAAAACTACTAGGGAGTAAAAATTATGAATACAGGTATAAATATAGATATGCATATATGTAAAGATTTAAATATACAAAGATAGGAGCATTTATTTATGTATATATTTATAAATAAATAAAATAAGGAAGCAGGAGGACTTTGGGTCTCTACTTAAATCCTATTTTAGTACGAGAACAGTTTGTTCTAACAATTGTGGCAATGTGTGATACTCATCTTCCCAACACAATCCCTGAGGACAAATGTATGCATAAGCAAAAGTGGTGAAGAAAGCTGATGGTGCCCAGCTATTAAAAGATACAGTGTCTGGGGTCTTAAAGGCTTGATGTTAAACAAGTGGCCATCTAGCAGGGAATCAACAAAGCCCACATGGAAGAAGCATGCCAGCTTGTGTGATCATAAAATGTAGACAGGAATAGGTATCGGAATTTCAAAAACAAGCAATCAAAATAATGTAAAGGAACATAGGCAAGGTGGTGACCCAAAACCCACCTGTAAAATAATGGGAAAGTCCCTTAGAAGGGCCATACTGAAGGGATGATATATCCAGGTTGCGGTAGGGCACTGATGCAATACACAACTAGCCTCTAGATCAGCAGCTCTCAACCAGTGGGTCGCGACCCCTTTGGGAGTCAAATCACCCTTTCACAGGGGTCACCTGATTTATAACAGGAGCAAAATTACAGTTATGAAGTAGCAATGAAGATAATTTTATGGTTGGAGGGGATCACCACAACATGAGGAAATGTATTTAAGGGTCGCAGGATTAGGAAGGTTGGAAACCACTGCGCTAGATCTTTACAATTTCCTTTTCACATTTTTATGGTCTTAGTTTTACCTCACTAATCTTGCTAGAACTGTGCATGTACATTGGTACAATCAAGATCTGTTGGTGCACCAAAGTCAAGAAAGATAAACCTCTTAGAAATAGTAATGGGGGTAATGACTTCCTGAGGATATGGGAAGAGAAGTGTGGAAAGGGGGAAAAGAGGAACTGATAGCGATGACGACTGTATAACCCCACTGGAGGGAAATGAGCATCAGAACTGTAGGTGAATGGATTCATGGGACGGTGGAAGTTATGGCAAAACAAACAAACAAACAAGGTGGTTGGATAAGGGAGAGAGGGACTAAAGGGGAGCTGATATCGAGGAATTCAAGAAGACTGTATTGAGAATAGATGACAGCACCTGTACAATTATACTTGATCTAATGAAGCTGTGGATTATAATAATATCTGTCAGAGCTCCTAATAAAATGTTTTAAAATATATATGACAGATTTCTCATCAGGCATAGGAAAATTGTGAATGGGCTCTCCTCATTTATTTTAAAATATATATATTTAATGTATCATATAAATAAAGACCCAACTATATTCTGTATATGAAATTCTTAAAACAAAGTGAATAATATAGTTTAACAATAGGAGAAAAGGCAGTTATGCTAGACAAATAAGATAATACAACAGCAGAATTAGGAGCTACATTTTCACCTGTACTTAATTTTAAAAATTATCAAGTGGTTTATCAAAGCACAATTAGCCAAGATTGACTCCTTGAAAAACAGTATATAGTACAAGAGCAAAAAGTCATTGGAAAAACATAAATTACATCAATATCTCACTTCAAAAATATAAATGCATTTTAAATAAATCAGAAATCTAAATGTAAAAGATTATCAATAAAACAATGAAACTAGGCAAGTACTAAAAGAAAAGATGGGTGAATTATTTGATAATGTGTTTTACTAAAAATTACTCAATACTCAGATGCAATGACTTAAAGAACTATAAGTTGGATGATATAAAACATTTTTTAAAACTTTGTAATAAAATATATCATCAAAAAGTGGGAGAAATTACTAAGGACATATTTATCTAGGAGGCCTGGTAGCATAATGGTTAAGCATTGGGTTGTTAACTGCAAGATTAGCAGTTCAAATCACCAGCCACTCCTTGGGAGAAAGATGAGGCTTTCCACTCTGTAAGGAGTTACAGTGTCAGAATCCCACAGTGGTAGTTCTACACTGTCCTATAGGGTCAGTATGAGCTGGAATTGACTTGATGCTAATGAATTATATATCATATATAATGGATCTCTGGTAGTGCTATTGAGTAAACTTTGGACAGCTATCACCAAGGTGTTTGTTTCAAACCATCAGCCACTTTGAAAGAGAAAGATGAAGCTGATTGCTCCCATAGAGATATACAAAGCCTTATTAACTTTATATTGGGTACAATGAATCAGAATCGAATCAATGGCAGAAGATTTTGGTTAGTTATAACATATAGGCAGTCAGTAGCTTTATTATGGGAAGAGACTTAAATATTGATGTGACAGCAGATAAAAAAACCTAATGGTGGGAAATGCACAAAGAAATGAAATAGGTAATTTTAAAAACTCTGAAAGAACTCTTACCCATTTTCCCACCACTACTATAGAGCTAAATACCCAGTGGTAACCAAGCTTCTGCTCTCAAGCCACGTAAACTCCTAATGCCGTTTCCCAAACACAGAGGTAGATTGCCTGCCCAGCTTCCATGAACCATGCATGCATCTCACACTTTCTGTGTACATCTTAAAAACTACTTTGAGAGAGGAGACCTAACCGCAGCGGAGTAATTTCTTCAAGAAGGGGAGAAAGGGAACACACCACTCATTTGCTGCCATACAGCATTGTGGTAAGGTCACCCCAAATCAACAGGCATTCCTAAAAGAATGATAAGGAGACTACTGGAAAGTCAATTCAAGATTGGGGGAGGGGAGGACCTATGTCTTGAAGGAAGCTTTCCCATTTCTACTGGTTGGTAAATGGGAAGAGCAACTTCCAATTGGGAAATATGCTTAACAATAGGCGCCCAAATGCCAATAAACACAATACTATGTCCTTAAGGAGATACTTTTTACCTAGCTCTATCCAGTCCTTGGTGACCCAGATAGTGTGCTATAAACTACAGTGACATGAGGCTCTGTCCTTTCAGGGAGGACAACATCTTTCACAGGCCTTGAGGACTTGCCTGTAACCCTTGGACTACGACTGAGACTCTAGTGTGAGAAGAACTAGATCATGGCCCCTCCCCTAGGGCTATGGGAGTGGCAGTCAAGGGACTTTGGTTCAGATCACTGGCTCAAAGGGTACCCAGAACCATCATATATTTCCTATTTAATGTCCTCCTTGCCTTATTACGAGATATATTAATCTGATAGATAAGAGGCTGCCCTTGTGAATGAATGTTATTGGAAATGCCCCATTACCAGCCCCCATTGCCAATGTAAATAGTACCCAATCATTTAAGAGCTTAATCATGACGAATCAACAGTTCATGGAATATAGTTCAGAGTTGGTCTACACGACTTTTTTTTTTTTTTACAAGTTAGTCAAACTCTACACCATTAGCTAAATTAATGACACAATCAATAGAATTGTTTTATACCCCAGGGAGATGACTGATAATGATCTCTGGCATAGAACGATAGATAATGAGGCCTCTAAAGTGAACCAGAGACCTATGTAAACCACAGATAGGGGGACAGATTTGGGGCTCACACTTTATTTCAGCCCCATGTCATGAATCATTGTTTCTTATGATATGGCCCTGCTTGATGCTCATCCTCACGAAGACATCACTGAAGATACAGATTCTGCAGCAAAGTGTGTGGAAGAATCAAGCCTGATTATGTAAAGAATAGCATCTTAAAGGACTGTCTTCAAACAAGCAGCCATGTAAGTGAGGCATCAACTAAGTCCACATGGAAGAAGCACATCAGTCTATGTGACCCAAGGAAGCTAAACAATACAATCCAAATACAAAGGAGGGAATGGTATCAGATCTTGGATTGTGAACACTTGGTTTGCAGAGGCTATGAGTGATAGGGGAAACCCAAAATTCATTTGCAGGGTCCTATATGGATTACGATTCTGATGAGTCCCCTTCAATCATAGTTGAAGAATGTGAATACCCTTGTTATCAAAGGGACAATATAGTAAACTTGATCATGGCAGATGTAATTAGGTTAAAAACCTGATCATTTTATCTCCATTTTGACCCATTTGAAACATGTTCTAGTTTTTAGTACTCCCCGATTGTTTTCTGATTGGTACTTTTTCTCTGGTTTCTTTTGCTAATATTGTTGGTATTTTTGTTTTGGGTAGTATGTTTTTCAGTATGTAAAGACTGAGGTGGGTGAAGCCAGAGATAGTAACTGGATTAAGGGTTTATTGTGGATACAGGGGTAGAGGGATAGAGGGAAATGAGGACCTAATAATGAATACAAGAAGGAAGAAAATACTCTGGAACTGATTATAGAGATGATTGGACAACTCTTATTAATATGACCGAACTATGGAAGTATATGATATGTGAGCCATATTGTCAATAAAACTATATTTTAAAAACTAGTCTATACGCAGCATTTATTTCACATTTCCAGACTTAATTTACCATGCTTCCTTAAACTCACTATTATAAGTTGATCACATCATGGCTCAATTTTTCTAATTCCACTTCTAAAAATTATAAACATATAAAATGTTTGATAGGAATAAGTGGATCTTCATTGTCGTTTTCCCCTCACCTGGGCAGAGTAATTACAAACACCGTGATTGAGACAGAGACACCAAGAAATGCAAGATTATTGTTACACATCCATCCTACTTTATAGAGGCTAGAATTCTTGAGAGGAGAACAATGCTATGGAAACGATTTTCTAAATAAAGATGGGTAAGCCAATGGCAAAAATTGTAGTAATCATTTTGAACCATTTTTTTTCTTCCTGGAATTTAAAAATCCAGTCGTTAAAATTAACAGTTTCTGTGTTAACAGTGAATGGCTGTTAAAACGAAGAAGCAGTTAATCACCAGGAATAGCACATTAAAACTGTTAATTTGGAGGTTTGAAACTTCCTTTTAATTAGAGCTGTAGGAAGTTTCTTCTTCAAAGTAAATCTGAGCTCTCATGGCTCTTTGTCATGCTTCTGAACTATCACAAAGAAAAATGCTCTTAGATAAGAAGGTCAAATGAAGGAGAGAATTCTGAGCGCTTGATTTTGGAAGATAAACTTGTTTGTTTTCCTTTGGGCTTCAAAAATAACCAGGATTATCTATCAGAAAGTCATTTCTCATTATAACCGAGTAATATTCTTTGTTTGTATTATACTTTTTTTTAAGCCATTAATCTGTTGACAGCCATTGAGGTTTGTTTCAGTCTTTGGGCTATCGTGAATATTGCAGCAACTAACACTGGAAACAGTCCGTCTGTGTCCTCCTTTCAATCTCAGAGTTACACACCAATGAGTGGAATTGCTCAATTGAATGATAATTCCCCTTTTTGAGGACTCTTCAAATTGTCTTCCACAACATCTGTTCCATCTCACAGTTCCATCTGCGGTGGAACTGCAGATTAATATGAAATATCTAGAAAGGCAAATATGGAGAGACCAAAAAGTATTACTGCAACTAGGGATGGAAGAGAGGGGGGAAGAGGGAGTTATTGCTTAGGAAACATTGACCAGTTACTATTGCTGATGAAAAATTTTTGGAAATAGATTTTCTGTTTGGCTCCATAACTACTTGATATTCTCATTATTACACAGTTTTCCTCATCTCATTTAGTCTTTCATTTGTTTTTCCCTTTAGCTCTGAGTGTACTAAAGAGTTAGTGTAAATAAATATACATATTAATAAATCATTTTATTGGGGCTCCTACAGCTCTTATAATAATCCATCCATCAATTGTATCAAGCTTATTTGTACATATGTTGTCATAGTTTAAATATTTTATTTGGCCAGCTCAAAGTCTCGGCTTTCTCACGTTTCTCTATATGATCTATGACTTTATTGTGGTTCACGTTGAAAATGGAAGCCTTTAACCTATATCATGTGACTGAAACACGGCTGCCACAATGAGCTCGCATAGTGCAATGACTGTGAGGATGATGCAAGCCTGGGTCATGTCCCATTCTTACAGACATAATGTGTCGATGGGTTAGAACTGATTTGAGCAACAACAATTGTAAAGTCCACGTATCTGGTAATAAGATATACTCTGGTTTTAATCTGATTACTGTTTGCATGGTATGCATTTTAATATTCATTTCAATGTTACTGAGCTATATTTCATATTTAAAGTCTGTTCTTTGTAAAAGGCATTCAGTTAGCCTCTGTGTATCGAGTAGTATATCCTGCTTTTATTATATGTTTAAACATTTATATTTAATGTGATATTTTATTGTGGTTTTAAATACAAAACTTGCTATTTTCCATTTGAGCCACATATGTTTTATTGCTTTCTTTCTTCCTTCTCCTTCTCCTCCCCTCTTCCTCCTTTTTTTTGAAAAAATAGTTTTACTTGTTTAGATAAGTGGGATTTTTGTTTTGTTTTTCCATCTGGCCCTGTGGTTTAGATCTTGGGCAGCTAGCTACAAGGTCGATGGTCAAACTGACCAGCTGCTCTTTCAGAAAGATGAGACTGTCTGCTCTTGTAAAGATTGACAGTCTCATAAACTCTATGTAGGGCTGCTAAGAGTCAGAGTAGATTCGATGACTATGGCTTTGTGTAGTACTAGCTTGGCAGTGACACCTTTTTGTTTGTTTGTTGTTGAGTTATTTGTTGCTTGAGGTTTGCGTGATATACATCTTCAACCTAGTAGTCTACTGTCAGAAAATGTTATGCCAGTTTACATACAATGCAATATCCTTACAACAGTATACTTTCATTTTTCCAGTATTATCTGCTTTTATATTGTTTTATATATTTTCCTTATTATTTCATATACCGGTGTGCCTAATTTTCTGTGCTTCACATTCCTGGAGTCCACTGATAATGTTTGCCGTTGTTCATTGGTTTGTATTCAACACATCGGAAAGTGCGTGCAACCCTGTGTCGAACAAATCAATCCAGAACATTTTTCCAGCAGCATGTGCTCAATTTCTGTGTCGGTGTAACATTTTGGTAATTCTCGCCACATTTCAAACTTTTCCATCATGCCATTGCATGCTTCAGAGATTACAGTATTGTGTAAATATAACATTTATATGCAATAGGAAACAAAAAAGTTCATGTGATCACTTTATTGTGGTATTTGCATTGTTGCAGTTAAATGGAATCAAATCAACAATATTTCCAATGCCTACATTGTAATTTTCATCTTACAGAGCCTATCTGATTCTTTTTTTATATACATTTTATTTCTTAACCTCCTGTTCTGCTTTCCTGTAAATCATTTAGCACATAAATCATATTTTCTACACCAATTTGATAGAATATATCAATTTCTTCATCATCAGCTTTAGTGGTTGGTACTTAGCTGTGGGTAATAGTTGTACTAAATGGACTACCATATAGGGATATAGATATTAGCCTCTCAATGACAACCTTAAAATAGATAATGGGATTTTTTTAATAATGGGATTTTTTTATTTTTTACAATGAATGCAAGCAATCCCTCTTGAATCAATCACTCCCAGCATAGTAGACTAAACAATATTCGTTTGGTTTTCTAATTCCAAGCTTTTGTACATATCACTGTAGTACTCTGTCTCCTTGAACTGCCCTTTGCAATGTTCTGCTAGGCTCTTTTACTTCATTTCTTCCTGGGCTGCTCAATATGCAACAGCAAGTTTCAAGAGTCTTTTCTGACGACTTCGATGGGTTCCTTCTCTACTGCCTTTTTAATGACTTTTTCTTTCCTTCATTTATAATCTTCTTGATGTCATCCCACTGCTCAGTATGTCTTCTGCTATAGAGTTCATTGTGTCAAATTTAGGGCAGAATATATGCAAGGGCATATTTTGGTTCCTGTGGACTTGTTTTAAATTTCTTCACCTCCATCTGATTGGACATATGAGCAATTGATGAGCTGTCCCACTGTCAGCCCTTGACCTTGTTGTGACTGATAATCTTGCTTATTCACCATCTTTTCCTGCAGATGTGGTCAGTTATATCCCTGTGCATTCAGTCTGGCAAGTTCCACTATCCAGTAACTTTAGTACAGTTACAGTTATATTGGTAACTAAAATATTTGCAATGATGTAATCGCTCATCTAGCAAAATTCCATCATTTGATCTACAGGTTCATTTCTTTGGCCAAGGCCCTGTTGCTCCACCTACTGTTACTTTCTCATTTCCAACTTTCATATTCAAATTACCAATAAGTTTCCATGTATCCTTAATACACATTTGATCCCTTTCAAATGAATTCAAAGACTGAACAGTTCATTGCTGTTAGGTGATATCGAGTCAGCTCAGCAGAATGAAACACTGCATGACCTTGTTCCTGTCCCTGAACCTATTGATGCAGCCACTGTGTCACTCCTTCTCAGAGAGAGCCTTCCCCTCCTCCGCCAGTTTCCTGAGCATGATGTCCTTCTCCTGGTCTCTCCGGACAACATATCCAAAGTATGTAAGAGGAACCAGAATTTACTAATATGACATTTTAGGTTGAAGCTGACAAAAATTTAAAATGAGTTGATATGACCTTGAGTGGTGCTTTGACATCAGGAACATCATACATGAAGAAAGCAGAAGGGCATTAAAAAGACAGGAAATAAAGAAAGGAACACAGTGTGTGTCAGAAAGTCTGAAACTTGTTCTTAAACATAGTAGATAAAGCAAATGAAAGAAAAGATGACGTAAAGACTGAACAGAAAATGTCAAAGAGCATCTTGAAACGACATGATCTTATAAGGAAATGTGCAAAGACATGGAGTTAGGAAGCCAAAAGGAAGAACTGAGAGAATATCAATTGAAATGTTTCAATAAACTGTGAACCCTGGAAGCACTCACCGTCTGGGCCAAGAAATGCAGAGGCCAGCTTGGCCGACTGACTGGAGGAAATTCATAGTTGGGCTCATTTCAAAGAAAGGTGATTCAACAGGATGCGAATTTTATCAAACAATATCATTAACATTACATTCAAGTAAATGTTGTCGATAATAATAATTCAACATGGTTGCTGTAGTACATTGACAAAATGCTGCCAGAAATTCAGGCCAACCAGAAAAATACATGGATGAAGAGTTTCATTACTGATATTAGCTGATATCAGAGAATACCAGAAAGATTTTTACTTGTGTTTTATTTGCTATTCAAAGGTATTTGACTGTGGGTTCACAACAAACAATGGATAATGTTGAGAATTCCAGAATAATTAATGTTGCTCATGTGCGTCCTGTACATGGACCCAGCGAGACCCAGTCATTCCCCTGGAATAAAGGAGTACCGTGTGCTTTAAAACCAGGAAAGCTGTGCCTCGGGGTTGGATTCTTTCATCATATTATTCAATCTGTATTCGGAGCAAAGAACTCCAGAAGTCGGACTAAGTGATGAAGAACAATACATCAGGATTGGAGGAAGGCTCTTGCCAAAAGCAAAACAGAACTTGCAGAACTTACTGATGAAGCTAAGACCACAGGCTTCAGGATAGATTACGATTCAATGTGAAAAAGGAGAAATTCTCAGAATTGGACTGATAGGCAATATCATGATAAAGGAAGAAAAGATTGAAAATGTCAAGAATTTCATTTTACTTGGATCCACAATCAATATCCACAGAAACAACAAACAATTAATCAAATTACTTAGTAAACTGGACAAATCTGCTAAAAAAGATCTCCTTAAAGAGTTAAAGAGAAAATATTTCACAATGAGGACAACGGTGTGCTTGAACTAAGCTATGATATTTTCAATTATCTCACGTGCATATGAAAGATAGACAATGAACAAAGAACAATGGAGAGTTGTTGGGGAAGAAAATTGCAACTTCCATAGACTCCCAAAAGAACAAACATATCTCTCTTGGAGGAAGTTCCACCAGAATGTTCCTTAGAAGCAAAACGGTTGAGATTTCGTCTATGTGGGGCATGTTATCAGGGGAGAACATTTACTTGCGAAAGACATTTCTTGGTAAAATAGAGTGTACAGAAAAAGAAGACCCCCATGAGATGGATTGGCACAGTGGCTGTAACAATAGGCTAAACATAACAATCACTGTGAGGATGGTGCAGAGAGAGGCAGTCTCTTGAGCTGCTGTACATGGGGTGTATTTGTGTGAGACCAACACAATGGTGCCCAACAAAAAAGGGAGTTATCATTGTGGTATAAGAGTGAACATGTGATTTAAACCAAGGTACTGAAACCTAACACGAGGTTCAAATATTTCTGTTTACATTTTATACTTATGCCTATATTATAGGTCAAGTTATATACGCTGCACCCTAATTTATCAATAAACTTAATTTCACATGATCATCATGTTAAAAACTCATATTTGAGGTATGAAAATATAATTAAAATTAATTTCAAAATAACCTACATCCCTTAAGAATTAGTCAAGACTGAGTAAAATAAACACTAAAAGAAAGTGTTTTCCTGGAAAAGTTGACTATCCTCTATTCCTGAAATCACATGGTCAGTTTCTTGGATAATTTCCTTGGAGAAATTTGCCTTAAAACTCCTCACTTTTTCTCTCAAAATACGTAGAGTTATTCCGCTTTAGCTATCATCTCTTTGAGAATGAAACCATTTTAAGAAGACGTCCCTGTGTGTTTCTAAAATTGTATTTCTTACTGCACCTTCCAGTCTTCAGTTTTGTTTCATGGTTGGTTTGTTTTGTTTTGTTTTCTTTATTGGTTGACAAAACTCTCCAGGGTCCAGTATTGTTTTATAGGGATAGGGTATTCATGCAATTTCCATTTTCATTAAAGAGATATTAATCATATCAAGGCTTAACCTTGATTCCCTTTCAAACACAAAATACTTTATTGAAGTACAACAATACAAAGTCACAATACTTTCAGTATACCAAAGTGCCAATTATTTTAAGTGTGATTGTTCTATTTTCAGCCATTGTTTTACCATTTCTTGTATCTCCTCTATTTCTACAACACATTATTTCCAAGAGACTGTTTTCTCTATATCTTATCCTTCAAATGAGCCCTTCTGCTACAATTCCGAGACATTTTACCCATTATGCTAGTCATAAGAAATACAAGGTTTATTCTTAAAATGAAATAACCATTTATATGAATGTTATCAATTTCTTTTTTTTTTTAATCAATTTATTGGGGCTCATACAATTCATCACAATACATAGATCAATTGTGTAAAGCACATCTATACATTTGTTGCCCTCATC
>NW_022103922.1:22583133-22656635 GCF_000313985.2 Echinops telfairi
AAAAAAAAAAGAAAAGAAAACGAAAAGGGGAAGAAAACAAGCAAAGAAAAGGCCTGTTGGTAGATCAAGGTCTGTGTGTTGACCTTTAGGAGTGTTTTCTAGACGGGGTGCCACGTCCTGGCCCCATCGTCCAGCACCAGAGACACAGTGTGGAATGGGCAACTGAGCTGACCCCACCACACTGAGGCAAATCACTGGGACGTGCAATGGAGCGGCAGGGAAGTAGAGCAAGGAGGTCCCAAGGGAAGAATGTTATCAATTTCTTAGAGATTTTTCTTGAAATATACCTCATTTCCATAAATTAAAATAGAAATCACTGAAAGTTACCAACATATATTTGTCTTCAGCATGTTTAAGGTACAACAGACAACGAAAAGAATTTCATAAGGTAATAGGATTTATACTCACTATGATTTGCCACTTAAAAAGAGTCATGATATTTATCTTGTGATATTAGAACTAAGAGGGGGAGATGTTATTTTTAAAGTCCACTGTAATATTTTTCTGAGGCATAAAATGTATCTGTTTTGGGATATATTTCAATAGACTTCTCTGAGTTTGAGTATATGTGGATGTAACCTGGCAAGATTGGGATGAGAAAACAAGTAACTATATGTAAAGATTGTGCAATTGCTACCAAGTTGATTCAAATGCATGGCAATCCCATGCTTCACGGAACAACTGGTCTATAAGGGTTCTTGGCTGCCATCTTTAGGAAAGCATGTCACCAGTGTGCTTATCACCGCATCATCAGAAAGCACGTTTGTTTCTTCCATGGCATTGTTAGGGTTCAGTCCACTTACCTCAGTAGATAAGCAGTCAGTCCCAACCCTCTCATGATACACAGAGACCTTAAATTTTAACCAACCAACAAATATAAATATGATTTGTGGCAGTTATTTGTCATCCCTCCCTCCCTCTCTCCAACCCCTGTCTCTGCCATAGTGTGGATTCCAACCCACAGAGACCCCATGGGGTGGGGGTGGGGGGAGAACTGCCCCTCTGGGTTTCTGAGACTGAACTCTCTATGTGAATAGAAGCTCTTGTCTTTCTCTAGCTTTATTGGTTTAGGATGATGAAAACTCAAACTCACTGCTACTGGGTGCATTCCAATTCACAGGGACCCTATAGGACAGAGTAGAACTGCTCCTTTGGTAGCAGAAAGCCTCATCTTTTTCCTGTGAATGCTGGGCGGGGGACGAGGGTGGGGGGAGGGTTGAACTGCTGATCTTGTGTTTAGCACCTCAATAGGTCACGAAAGTGGTGGTAGATCAGACCTCTTTATGGAGAAATGGCCATTGTGAAATTTCAGAGGGAATATCTGGCCAAAGTATTTTATGGGAATTTATGATATTGTTGTTGTTAAGTGCCATTGAGTTGGATCTGACGCACAGCAACCCTACGCAAAAGAGAGAGAAACGCTGCACAGCCTCCTCCATCCTCACAAGTTTGACTATGCTTGTGCCCCTTGATGGAACCACTGTGTCAAGTCAATTCCTTGAGGGTCTTCCTGTTTTTGGATACCTTCCGCTTTACCAAGCATGATGTCCTCTATGCAAAGGCCTCTACTGATAATATGCCCAAAATATTGAAGAAAAAAATCTTACCATCCTTGTGTCAAAGGAGCACTCTGGCCTTACTAGTTCCAGTACATATTGGATTGTCCTTTTGTAGCCTGTGGTACTTACAATATTGTCATCCAGCACCACAACTCAAATGTGCTGATTTTTCTAGTCTTCCTTATTTGATGTCCAAATTTCACATGCATATGTCGCAGTGGAGAATATCATGGCTTGGGCTAGGCATACCTTAGTCCTCAAAGTAACGTCCTTGCTGGGCAGTACTCTGACAAGGTCTTGTGCAGCAGATTTACCCAATGCAATAGATCTTTTGAACTCTGACTATCTCTTCCATGAGCACTGATTGTGGATCCAAGCAAAACAAAAGCTTTGGCCACTCTAACGTTTTCTCCACTTATCATGATGCTAATGATTGGTCCAGTTGGGAGGATTTGGATCTTTCTGACTTTGAGTTGTAACGCATAGTGAAGGCTATAATATGATCTTCCCCAGAAAGAACTTTACATCCTCCAAGTTTGATGTGGTGCCCTTCTTCATCTAATCCAGCTTCTCTGATGGTTCATTTAGAATGTAGCCTGAACAAGTACGCTGAGGGGATACACACCTTTCCTGGTTTTAAACTATCCAGCATTCCCTTGTTCTGTTCACACAATTGCCTCTTGATCCATGTGCGAGATCTAAATGGGCCCAATGAAATGTTCTGGAATTTCTACTCTCAAGTTATCCACAGTCTACTAAGGTCATATGTCTTGGCAGAGTTAATGAAACACAAGAAAACACCTTCTGGCATTCTCTGCCTTGAGCCAAGATCCACCTAACATCAGCAATGAGATTCCTTGTCCCATGTCCTCTTCTGAATCTGGCCTGAACGCTGATAGTTAACTATCAATGAATTATTATGAATATTGTTGGGTGAGCTTAAGCAAAAGTTTACTTGTGTGAGTTATCAATGATATTGTTGTATACTTTGAGTTTCTGTTCAGTCACCTTTCTTAGGAATGGGCATAAATATGTATCCCTTTCAGTCAGTCAGCCAGGTAGCTGCTTTCCAAATTTCCTGGCATAACGAGTGAGTGCTTCCAGTGCTTCTTCAACTTTCTGAAATATTTCATGGGTATTCTGTTAATTTTGGGAGCCTTGCTTTTAGCTGATGCATTTAGTGAAGCTTGGACTTCGTTCTTCAACACCAGTAATTCTTGCTTATATGCTACCTCCTGAAATGGTGGACTGTCAGCTCGTCCTTTTCTGGTACAGTGACTGTGTATTCTTTCCATGTGTCTTAATGCTTCCTGAATCATTCAATATTTTGCCTATAGAATCTTTCAAAATTGCAAATCCAGACTTGAATTTTATGTATGATATTAGTAATGCTAGTAGGCTATATTTCTAGTAAAGAGCCCTCGTAAGTTAATAATCAGGCTGCTAAGCATAGAGTCAGTGGATTAAATGCACCATCTGTTTTAATAGGCTTGGGGTAATAGCAGAAAACATTTGGCATGAAGAAGAGGTAAGCAACAAAAGAAAGCTTGATATACTGTTTGAAGACTTAGAAGCGGGAGATAAATTAATTCTTTATGAAAAAAGTCAAATGGACAACTTAATGAAGCAGAGCTGGAATTCCCACTATTGGAAACCCATGAAAAGAGACAACTAAGTGAACAAAAGAAACAACATGAGCTTAAATAAGAAACAAATCAAATCTCTCTGCCAATAGGTATTAAAAAAGACCAATAAAATTGTATGTAGCTGAGATGAGGAAAACATGTTTTAAATCATATGATAAGCCACTGCGAATAGAAAGGCATACAGAAAATGATAGCACAATAAGATATGATTAGAAAAAACAAATGGGTAATTAATGCCAACCTTATCATTTTTCAGATTAACAAACTGGAGCCCAAATGGGGAAGACCTTGCTCTTAACTCTACTGTGTACCACTCCGAATTGGTGCCTGGCCTCTTAACACTTAGTCAAGTACCTGGATTTATGATGCTATAATAAATTAAGAGCTCTAGTTTATAATTCACTGTAGTTCTGGAACAATTCCCTCTATGACAATATAAACGAAACTCTTTTGTTGTGAATAGTAATAGACACAATCTCTTGAGATATAGATAACTAGATGCAATGTACAACATTGAGGCAATCAGTCAGAAATAGTGTTCATGACATAAACTTGTACTCTTTCTCGGCCTTTGATTTTATGGCTCTACCTGTGTGAAGGCACTCCTTAGAGGGGAGGTTCTATCGGAAATATGAGAACAATGGGAACCCATCTTATCAATTTTTATATCTTATACAACAAAGAAAAATCTGCTTGACTTCATAATCAGGTTATACCTACAATTCAGATTATTCCTGCATTGTCTTTAATTATCTGTTCTCTTTCACAAAGCCTTTTTATATGTTAATGTTTCTTTGTTTTATCGCCACTACTTGTGTGTGTACAGTTTAATGCACAGTGGTGACTTTTGTGCTACTGGGATACAGGAAGGTATCCCTGGGACTTCAAATGCTAGGCTTGGCCTCCCATCCTTTGGGCATGTCAGGAGAGATTAGTCCCTGGAGAAGGACATCATGGTTGGTAAATTAGAGGGTACACTAAATGAGGAAGACCCTGGACAAGATGGATTGATCACAGTGGCTACAACAATGGGCTCAAACATAAACATATTTGTGAGGATGGTGCAGAAATGGTAAATGTTTCATTTTGTTACGAGTTGGGTAGCTATGAATTGGAACCAATTGTGTGGCACTTAACCACAAGAACATGCTTGATCAGTCATGTGTTGGATATGCTGAAAGGGATATATGTTCCTACTTGGTCACAGACTTGTAAGGGAAGCTGCATTATTACTATATTATATATTATCAGAGAATAAAAGAATATAATTAAAATACATGTTTTTTATCTGGGAGACTTAATACTTTAGTCCATCATAGTTTGATACATTCTAAGTTTAAATCTTCGTCCTTTGTGTTCACGGACTCAACATTTTTATAAATGACTCAAATGAATGTATGGAAGGCATGCTTATTAATATAAAAGCTGACATAAATCATAGAGGAATGAAAAAATACAATGGTTATAGAGTTAATATCCAAAGTGAACTTGTCATGTTAAAACAAAGGGCCAAGTGTTCAATAAGATGAAACTGAAAAGGTATGAATATCAAATACTGCATTTACATTTTAAAAAACCAGTCTTCATAGTAAAAGTATTTTACTTTGAAATTGTAAGTTATTTCTGAATGCATTTCAAAGTGTTGAAGCATGTACTACTTCTTAGCCTACTTAAAGTGTTTATTATTAATTTAATTGCCCTTTGCTTTAAGGTCACTACGAGTCAGAATTGACTCATGGCTGTGGGTTGCATTTCATTATGGGTATAGCAGTAACATTTTTTGAGGATAATTAATTCTATATAATTATAAACAGTTTGCACATAGTACATGCCCCCTTTAAAAATGTCTGTTGGAATAAGGAATTATTTTTATGTCTGTTTAACATAAATAGTTGGTGAACTTGTAATGATTGCAATTTTTATTTCATTAATTTCTTGACTATCTTATTTGTAACATAAAGTTTAATAATTTTTATGTCTTCAAGGTAAAGTTTTCTTTTTATTATTATGCTGTACACTTCCCTATCTGTATTAATGTCCTTGCCCTAATTTACAATTTGTTTGTTTTGTACTGATTCAATCACACTTTTCTAAATAGAGTCAGTGGAATATATCTTTCATCTATTTATTTACTTGTAATATTTAATTTGTGCTGTGTCTTTTGAAAACATCATAGTAGATGCATTATTTCTATTTAAAATGTTTTTATGCGTGTGCTTCAGAAGGTGTATGGAATCAACTTCTAATTCCTGTTGATGAGATCGTTGAACTTGTTCACACCATTTTATTCTGTGCTTTATATTAACACTTCTTTTTCTGTTTTCTCCTTTGTTACTGCTGAATTAATACTATTTTTTACATCCCATTTTCTAATTTTGACATAAATTCTTGACATATTTATCTAACAATGTCTACTTTTATTCAATATTTATATCCTCCTCCCAAACATGGTAGTAAATATTGCCATGCTTTAATTACCCGTTACAAATATCATCCCAGCCAATACATCTTTTTAATAGAATTTTCCCATTAGTATATGTATTTTACTTTTATAAATTCAGAAAAGTTACTATTTTGGTTATGGCACATAGCTCACTAAATGTACTGGCATTGTGCGCCAAGTTCTGTGTTTGCTGTCCTTCCAGTACATGGGCTCTGACCCACTGGGTTTGCTGATCTTCTTACCAAGGACAATCTTGGAGTTGAGTGGCTTAGGATGATAAAATCTAGAAGTCATGTTATCATGAAATATATCTATTTATTCCCCTTCTCTGAAATGATAATAAATTATGGTAAAAAATTGCATCCCTTTACAGAAAGGTCAACAGATTATTTTTTCTTTAGAATGATAGTTTTATTATAGCAAAAAGGGTAGAAATGAAAACATGCAGAGATGAAATCCAGGGAGGTTTGCAACATTGAGGAACAGTCTTCAATATGGCACGCCAATGTGTTTCTGCAGCCAGAAGCTACAACTTACTTTTACTGCCAGTGTGTATTTAGGAAAGTCTGTTCACTTCTCAGGGTCTCAGTCCTCATTTTAAAATGAGAAGCAAAATACATGCAATTGTATATAATATGCATATTATTGAGCACAAAATAAGTAAAACACAACAGTTTACAATTATTATTTGGAGCAACTACGTCATTGGTTTCTGGCAAATATTGTCACTGATGATACTCCTTGGTTCTCAGGTATTTCTTTTTGTTTGTTACATTTATTTGGAATGTTGTAAGGTTTCCATGCATTATGGATTAATAACTGAATTAAACTCTTATTTGGAATTTATGCCTTAAGACTTAAAAAGTCTCATCAGTTATTTCTTTAATATATTTGCCAATGTTCCAGGCAATTCTTTGTTATCCTCCCCTTCCCCTAAAATAGCTCCAATTCTAAACTCTGAACCTTTTACTGTGACCTTGTTGGAAAGTAAAGTCTTTTAAGATTTTATCAGTTAGGTCAACATGGGATACTATCTGAGTAGGGTGGGTCCTAATACTATATCACTAGTGATCTTATAAAGGAAGAGAGAAATATATAGATGACAAAAGTAGACCATCATGTGACGCTGTAGCCACAAGTCAAGCATTTCAAGGCTCGGGAGTAGATTCTGACTTAAAGTGACCCTGTGGGACAGAGTCAAACTACCTGTGAGTTTCCGAGACTGTTAGCTCTTCGAGTATGCAGTGCAGGAACAGCAAACCCTACCAAACTAGGGGAGAAGCAGGGATAGGATCTCCCCCAAGCCCTGAGAAATATTCAGTATGGCTAACACCTTGATCTCAGCATCTCAGCCTCCAGAATTATGACACAGTACATTTCGGTTTTCCTAAGGCTCTCACTGTAGTATTTGGTTCCAGTTGTCCTAGGACATCAATACAGGAAGTAAGATACTGCTGCAACAAGTGCACAAAACTGCGAAAGGGGGTTCAGGATGAGCTAATGAGTAGAGGCTGAAGAGTTCCCTGCCCTTCATAGCCAAAGTTTGCATGGCCTTGAAAAGATAGTATATAGCATCAGGTGATTCTGGTGGACACCAAGAATAAAGTGAGGCGAGAGTGGTAGAGAAAGTTAGTATTGTCTTAGATAACAGAAAGATCATCATGAACATAGCACTGCTAGAAATGTGGATGTTAAATATGCTCCTAATAAGCTATTCTTAGGAAACAATGAACAAGTTACTGAAAAGTGGAGGGAAGTTTATTCTTACTGTAACATGGCTAGGACGTTGACTACATTATTTTCAACTGATTGGTAAAATATTGAACTTTTCTTGGTCATACAATGGTTGAGTGCTGGTTATAATAGTTATAGCTCAATCCCACATGGATTCCACTGTAGAAAAGATGTGGCAGTCATTCAGATAATTGAAAAATTACTCTCTGTAATTTTTTTTTTTACAGTTTAGGAAACCATAGGGCATTTCTACTCTGACTTACAGGGTTGTGAATCAGAATCAACTAGACAGCGCACAACAATAACAAGAATTTATAAGTGATGGAGTAGGATATTGTGGTAGGCCAGGTTCTCTAGAGAAATAAATCTAGTGACACTCATATTTGTGTAAGAAAGAGCTTCATATCAAGGAGCTTTGTATGTCAGGAAAACATCGCAGACGCGTCCATCTAAAGTCCCCAAGTCTGATTCTAGTCCTTAAGTCCCTCTTCAGACTCATGCAGTCGCAAGCAATGATGCAGAATGCAAGAATATTGTCGGCTGGGAGGTGCAAGGTCTTGTGGGTCCAATGGCAGTGGATGCCTCTCCAGGACTCTGGCAGGGCTCAGAGTGACTCACCACAGGAAGGTAAAGGAAGAGAGAGAGGGTGCCAGCCTCCAAAGAGTCATTTACCTCAGTTGCACCTCCAAAGGAGATCTTCAAGCCACGACCTTATTGACAGGCTAAACTCCACCCATCTCTTCTTCCAGGTGCAACGTTGGCACAAAACAACCTAACACGGATAAAGAGCTGTGATTTCTAAGCAAAATGCTGAAAGCACAACCTGATTTCTCCTCACTGCTTATGACAAAATATATGGAAAGAGAAAATATATAGAGCAAAGACCTCTGGAAAATGGAACCAGCACTTGATGATTTGGAAAACTGTTTAGCCTATTAGTTAGCTCTCTATTGTAGAAATTGAGAACACATGCTCTGTAGGGGACACCCAAGATGTGAGACTATACACAAGTTTATGAATTGACTTATGGATCCGATAAATTATCTTAAAATAAAAACTTCAAATGTATGTAGAGTCTGTTGTTATTGGTGCTAGGTGGTCTCAAGTCAGTTCTGATTTACAGCAGTCCCATGCACAATGGAACAGCACACTGCCAGGTCCTGAGCCATGCTCACGGTCATTGTTACGTCATGTGGAGTCAATTGTTACTGCTACTGTGACAATCCATTTCATTGAGGGTCTTCCTCCTTTTCATTGACCTACTTTACTAAATATGACATTATCTATAAGGACTGGGCCCTCTGATACCACATTCAAATAAAAATTAAGTCTCACTATCCTTGCCTCTAATGAACATTATAAATACCCTTTATCCAATACTGATTTGCTCTTTCTTCTGTTACCCTCTCTGTTATAGTCAATATTCTTTGCAACACCATAATTAAAATACACCAATTCTTCTCTGCTCCTTCTTATTCATTGTCCAGCGATATGAGGTAAAGAGAAATGCTAAGGGTCAGGCACAGCGTAGTCATCAAGGTTGCCTCTTTGCTTCTCAGTACTTTAAAGAGGTCTCATGCAGCAGATTTGGCCACTCCAACACGCCATTTGATTTCTTGAGTGCTACTTCCACGGATTTTGACTGTGGGTCTAAATAAAGGTAACTCCTTTAAAATATCATTCTTTTTTTGCCATTTGTTCTCATGTTACTTATTGGTTCCATTGTGAGAATTTTTGTTTTCTTTATTTTCAAGCATAAACTATACTGGAGGCTTTAGTATTTGATCTTCTTTAGTAAATGCTTCAACTCCTCTTCACTTTTATCAATAAGGGTTGTGTTTCCTGTATATCTCAGGGTGTTAGTGAGTCTCACTGCAATACTGATGCCACATGATATTTCAGAGAGTCTACGTCTCAGAAAATTTGCTCACCATGCAGATTAAGCAATTAAAATGAATGGATACACTCTTATGCTCATCTTTCCTGATTTTAAAGCATGTAATATTCCCTTGTACTGTTTTAACAACTGCCTCTTTGTCAAAGTAAGCATTCTGCATGAGCATAATTAAGCATTCTCAAATTCCTTTTCTTTGCAATGTGATCCATAATTTGTTATGATTCCTCATAGTCAAAGGCTTTTGCAAAGTCAATAAAATATAGGTAAATATCTTTTTCATATTTCCTTCTTTCAGGCACGGTCCATCTGATGTCAGCAATGATATCCTTCTTTCCACGTCTTCTGAATCCTGCTTGAATTCTACAGTGGTTCCCTGTTGATATATTGCTGCAATCATTTGAAAAATCATATTTTCCATGATTTTTACTAGCATAGGATAACACTAATATTGTTTTATGCACTCTACCTTCAGTTGTACCGCCTTTCTGGAGGTAGAGTTTATATAGACCTCTTTGCTCCAAGTAGCTGCCATCCAAATTTCTTGGCCTAGATGAAAGAACGCTTCCAGAGTTGCATTCATTTACTGAAACATTGCCATTGGGATTCTGTCATTTCCTGGATCCTTGGTTTCCACCGATGCCTTCACTGAAGATTGGACTTCTTCCTTCAGTGCACTGTGTTCTTACCACATGCTACCTCCTTATACATTGGATGTTGACCAATTCCTTTTCGTACAGTGGCCTTCTTTACCTTTCACCTTCACTTGTATCCTGCACTGATCATTCTTCTTGCCTCTAGGATCTTCAGCATTTCAACTTGTGGCATGAATATTTTTCCTTCAGATCTTTCAGCTGGAACAATTCTGTGTATGCTTTTCCCTGCTTCTCTTCCAACGCTAGGGTTTACACATTCTTTTGTAAGACTTCACTTCCTCTTTCTAAGGTGCCCTCTGAAGCCTTTTGTTCAGTTGTTATTGTGCCATGTCTTTTCCTTTTGCTACTTCATTCAGAATCTCTTTTAACTTCTCTTTGATCATTTCTTTCTTTTCTGCCTGTTTAATGACCTTTTGCTTTCTTCATATATAATGTTCTTGACGTCATTCCATAACTGTTCTAATGACCAATTCTTAATGTTTAATATATAAAATCTATTCTTGAAATGGTCTCTAAATCCAGGTGAGATGTACTTCTTCAGGTTATACCCAGCTCTCATGGTCTCATGGATTTGTTTTACTTTTCTTCTTCAACTTGAACTTGCATATGAACAATTGAAGGTCTATTCTGCAGTCAGCACCTTGCTTTGTTTTGACTAATAATATCAATCTTTCCCATGTCTTTCCCCCATGGATGTATTCGATTGCATTCCTTTTTATTCTATCTGGTAATGTACAATGATATAGTTGTTATTTATGTAGTTGATGGGTTGTTTGCAATAAATACATTATTAAACTTGAGAAATACTATCCTCTGATCTCCAACATCATTTCTACCACCAATGTCATATTTTTCAACTACTAATCTTTCTTTGTTTTAAAATTTCCCATTTCAATCATTAGTAATTTCAATAAATTCATCTTAATGAGTAGTTGATCCACTTTAGACTGCATAAACTGGTAAAAATCTTTAGTTTCTTCATTTGGAGCTTTTGTTGTGAGTGTACACATTTGATTAATAGTTTTATTAACTGGTCTTCCTTGTAGATGTATAAATATTATCCTATAGCAGCATTGTATTTCAGCATAGATTTTGAAATATTCTTTTTTATTCATGCCAGTTCTCTTCCCTTTAGATACCCAGCAAAGTAGACCATGATCATCCAAAGTCAGTCCATTTCAGTTAACTAATGCCTAATTTATTTATGTCTATATGTTTCATTTCATCTTTTGCAACTTCCAATTTCCTTTGATCCTGTTTGGACCTGCCACATTCCAATGATGAATGTGTGTTTGAAAGTGTGCTTTCTTTGAGTCATGCCCCATCAGCCAATGAAGGTCCGGAAAGCCTGAGTCAATCCACACCATTCAGGTTCCCTCTCCACTTGTTTGTCCGTTGATTGTACTGTGGTAGCTTCTGTGCTGTTTGATTCTGACGGATATAGCACAAGTTGTTCAAACACCAGTGGGATCAACCAAATTAAACAGGGTTTAGTAGAGCTTTTAGACTAAGAACCAAACTATGAAGAACAAATAGGCTGTCCACTTCAGAGAAATTAGCCACTGAAGCAGAACATTATAAGAGAGAATTCCAGAAGATGAGCCCTTGGGTGGAATACACTCAAAATATAACTGAGCAGGAGATGCTTTCTCAAAATAGAGTCACTCATAATTACTTCGATGAAGTGAAACCTGTGAGAATAAAACATTGATAAATAAAACCTTGCTGAAGGGGCATGACTCAAAATGAGGGGGGGAAATGCTGCAAACCTGAATTCACAATCAGAATTTGGAATGTAAGAAGTATGAACCTAGGAAAATTTGAAGTCATTAAAAATAAAATTGATCACACCAAAACAATATTATTGGACATTAGTAAGCTGATATGGATTGCTATTGGGCATTTTGAAATCACATGGTTTACTCTACCAGGAAAAGGAATGGCATTGCATTCTTTACCAAAAAAGACATTACAGATCTATCTGGAAGAGGCAAAATATGACTGTGAGCTTATCCTATCTGAATTTCAAGAACATATTTGATGCATTACACACTAATGAATTCATGAATACTACAGAAGAACTGATGAGCTGTGGGATGACATCAAGAACACAATACACGAAGAAAGCAAAAGGTCATTAAGCTGGCAAGAAAAAAGGCAATATCAAAGAGGCTGTCAGAAGAAACTCTGTAACTTGTGCTTAATTATAGAGAAGCTAAGGAAGAAATGATGACGTCAAAGAACTGAGCAAAAAACCCCTCAAAGTTCAGATTGGAAAGGAAAAGGAAATATTATAAATAAATGCACAAAAACCTAGAGTTAGAAAACCAAAAAGGAAGATCATGCTCAGCATATCTTAAACTGAAGGAACTAAAAACAAACAAACAAACAAAAAACCAACTAAGGCGTTAAGTTGCAATACTGAAATATTCTGTGGACAAAATATTGAATGATGCAGGAAGCATAAAAAAAAGATGAGTACACAGCACCACTAGACGAAAAAGAACAAGTCTATATCTCAATATTTCAGGAAGTAGCATATGACCAAGAACAAATGATACTGAAGGAAGAAGTCCAAGCTGCACTGAAAGCACTGGTCAAAAACAAGGGTCCAGGAATTGATAGAATACCAATTGATATGTTTCAGCAAGCTAATGAAGCACTAGAAGCATTCACTCATCTATGCCAATAAATTACGAAGATAGGCAGTTGGCTAATTTACTGGAAGTGGTCAATATCTGTATCTAATACAAAAGAAAGGAAACCCAACAGAAAGCTCAAATTTCAGAAAAATATTACCAATATCAGATACAAATAAACATTTCTGAATATTATCCAAAAACAATTGCAGCAGTACATTGATGAGGAATGGCCCAAGGTTCAGGCCAGATACAGAAGATGTGGAACAAGGTATATAATTGCTGAGGTAAGATGGGTCTTGCCTGACAGTAGAAAATACCAGAAAGAGGTTTATTTGTATTCCACTCAGTACACAAAGGCATTCAACTGTGCAGCTCAAAACAAATTATGGACAGCCTTGAGAAAAATGAGAATTCTAAAATACCTCATGGTGATTAAGAGGAACCTGTACACGAATCAAGAGGCAGTTGTGGGAATAGAACAAGGGAAGAATGGATACTGGAATTAGAGGAAGGCTTATAAACAACCAGCAATGTGCACATGATACAACCTTGCTTACTGAAAGTGAAGAGGACTCTAAGCACTTGTGATGATCAGTGATTATGATTATAGCTTTTAGTATGGATTACAATTCAGTGTAAAGAAAACCAAAGTCCTCATGATTGGACCCAGATGTAAGATCATGGTCAATGTAGAAACTATGGGAGTAATAAAGGATTTTGTCTTGCTTGGTTCCACAATTAATGCCCAGGAAGTAGCAGTCAAGAGGTCAAAGGATGTATTTAATTAAGAAAATTTACTGAACAGATTTAAAGTGCTGAGAAGAAAGTATATTACTTTGAGGAGTAAGGTTGCCTGACCCAAGCCACGGTACACCGAAGCCACATATGTGAAAGTTTGACATTATACAAGGAAGATGGAAGAAGAATGGATGGATTTAAATTGTGGTGCAGTGGAAGAATATTGAAAGTACCATAGAATGCCAACAGAAAAGCAAATGTGTCTTGGAATGCGTAAACCAGAATGCTCTTTAGAAACAAGGATGGTGAAAGTTCCATCTCACATATGAAGGGTACCCTCTCCCCCCCAGCCTCCCCCCCAAAATGGAATTGTCTTTTCAAAGCTATATATTTAAATTTGTTACAAAACAACCATATCACTTTCAAAGTACTCTCCATTACACTTAATACATTGGTCAAATCTGCGATTCTATTCGTGGGAACATTTTTCAAACTCATCTGTTTGGATGGCTGACAGCACCTTCCTAGTTTTTCCTTCAATTCTTCTATGTCATCAAATTGCTGTCCTTTCATGTCTCTTTTCTTTTATGGAAACAAAAAGTATTCGCATGGAGTGTGGTCAGGTGAGTAAAGTATGTGGGGCAAGAGAGGCATGCTATTTTTCGCCAAGAACTGGCACACTGAGATGGCTGTGTGAGCAGGTGCATTGTCACGGTGGCAAAACTAGTCCCCCATCTGCCACAAATCAGATCTATTTGTTGTACACTGAAATGAACTCTAAATGCCCTACGACATTTTCATCCATTTGGGAAATTGACAGACATCCAGAATGAATGGACATTTCACCTTTTTAAAACAAAAAAACCACTCATACACTTGAGTTTTATCCATAGCACTGTCTTTGTAAGCTGCATTCCACATCACAACAGTTTCTGTGGTATTTTTGTCAAGCAGGAAACAAAATTTCACAGATACACACTGGTCTCTTAAACTGGCCATCACAAAAAAACTAGGTTTGAGTGAAACTGCTTTTATGAAAAAATGCATTGTGTCCAGAGAGAACCTTCCCAGGTGATGCCACTGGGTGCGCTAACTCAGAACAAGTTCCAGGATGCTTTCTTAGAGGGAAAAAAATGCAAAACTAAGTGCTACAGTTTTGAGTTTTCTGATTTTTTTTTTGGGGGGAGGCGCCCAGGGCCCTCATATTTTGGACAAATAATCAGGAGAGATCAATGCCTGAAGAAGGACATCAGACTTGGTATCGTGATGGGGCAGCAAATAAAGGGGAAGGCCCTCAATGAGACTGATTGGCACAGTGGCTGCAATGATGCGCTCAAGCATAGTACAATCGTGAGGATGGTTCAAGGCTGGGCCATGTTTTATTTGTGTACATGGACAGCATCACTTTGAGTTAGAATTGCCAGACAGTCTCTAACAACAACTACTATTTGAGAAAGCAGCTCTTTTCCAGTCACATTTTGAATGTCTTCCCATCTGATGGGCTCACATTCCAGCACTATCTCAGAGAATGTCCTGCTGTTATTCATAAAGTTTTCCCTGGCCATGTTTTCCAGAAGCAGATCTGGTCTTTCTTCCCAGTCTACCTCGGTGTGAAAGTTTCCTTAAACCCAGTCCTTGAAAATCTGGGCAACTGTGCTGGTATTTAAAATGCCAGTGCCCTAACTGCAAGCACCGCAGCAACACACGGGGTGCCACGGCAACCCAAACTGACATGGAAATGGTAGCGGCCGTGGACAGAGATATGATACAATGAATAAAAGCTGCCCAGATCTGGGAGCAGTTCTGTTGTACAGCTGTCAAAAGCTAGACGAGAGATGTGGAATTGTCCCTCAAAGTTCTGGAGGAAATTAACACCCCCAATGCCTTGATTTTCAACTTTCAGCCTGAAGACATGATAGACAATAATTCCATTCTTTCAAAGTCACCAAGTTCATAATATTTTCTTACGACACCCGTTGGGAAACAATATGGCCTACCATCCATCTCTCGTCACAATTATTTTTCTGCTCAAAAATCTCACCATGCTTGGTTATTATTCTATTATTTGTTTTTAGGAGAAAATTTCACTAATAACTTTCATTTACAAAGCACTGAAATCGGACACAACAGTATGAGACCAGTGGGCTGTCTTCCTAGGGGTAAGCACCTGGGTCACCAGGTTCGGGCCCTATCTCTAACCCACTCTATTGCAGACTCATCCTGGGCATGATGCTGACCACCTCCTTCCTGTCCATGAGGCTTAGCAACACTCCCTCCACCATCATGCTGCTGCCCATTGCCAGTGCCATCCCCGAGAATCTCTTTGGCCAGAGAGAAGCCGGGAAAGAACTTGTCAGGGAGGGTGAAGAAAACGCAGGAATTTGAAGTCCATCGCACATTCCCCCTGACCTCCTATCAGGACCCAGCTGTTGTGTCCCAGAATAAAACACTTGGTCAAGGTAGCTAGACCCTCTTCAGTTCTCCTGGTCTCATGCTCGAAGAGGCCGTGGTTCGTGGAAGCCATCAGCCAAATGTTTTCATGATAATCATAACTGAGGATCACGTGAGTCAAACCTAGTGCCTTGCTTTTAAAAACACACACGCATTGACTGAGTGCTTAGTATAGCCTAAGATCTCTTCCATTCAGTCCATTCTATCTCAGTGACCTTATAGGACAGAGTAGACTTTAACACACCCCCACCCACCCCCGCCCATAAGACCCATTAGGGTTTGTGAGGCTGTGCATCCTTAATGGGAACACGCAGGTTTGAACCACTGGAGGGTTTGAACCACTGATCTTGTGTTTAAGCAGCCCCTACTGTGCCATCCAGGCTCCTTACCATGTACTAAGGGATGAATTCAATACTTGAAATATATTTTCTCCCTTAACTCCCAAAACAGCCCTATAAAGTGGGTACAACCACTCAACCTCGGTTCTAAGCATTGTAAGAGACCCACGGCATCACTGATGCCCAGAGACCTGCGAGGTGGAACAGCAGTGTTTGCACATCACTCGCACTGGCCCAAAGAATGAAAGCTAATGAGTACTCTCTCGGGTGGTCACGGGACCATGGGAACGCGTGGGCACTACGACAGCGAGTTTGGGCTGGGCACACCTTGTGAAGAGCATTTTGGAAACATTTAAAGTATTTAAATGGGACTTTGGGCGCCCACAAAAACACCGTACAGGGAGGCCTAGCTCCTGGGCCAAATTTTTTTCTCCTTCCGGACCTGCGGCCACAGCCACAAACAGTGCGCCTGACCTTCCCGCGGGACTAGAAGCTCCTAGTCTGATCCCTCTCTCCGTGGTGCTTGGAGCTAGAGGCAACGGACAGCACTGTCGGTCAAGTGTCAGGCGTTATTTCATCCAGTTGTCAGTTGGGACAGAAAGAGCTACCCAGAACCTTGGAATAAACTCAATCCCAATGAACAATCTAAATTCTTCGCTGTAAATACGAGTTAGAACAAGCTGAAGAAAGAAGGCCCTGCCTTCCAAATGAAATGCTTTCCCATAAAGCTGCTTAGAGTGAAGGTCTTCCAGAAGTTATCCGCACAATTTTCCACAAAACCAGAATATCATTATCCCCTAAATGCACGGAATCATGGTGGGTTGGGTTGGGGTTTACACTGAATAATAAACATTTGAAACTTTAAAAAAAGAAAAACTTTCCTTTTGTTCATTGCTTTGGTGGTAAGTTCACTCTAAATTTTATCTTTAAAATTTATATGTTAATACTTTTACGTATGAAGTATTTAAAGTCAGCTAATTTTATATTAACTTTAAGCCTAGTCTGGGTACTTTAGAGGAACAAATCCACAGAAACTCATGTATAAGAGAGAGTTTTATATAAAGCTAAGTGCACATCAAGAAAACATCCCAACCCAGTGCTGCCCAAACCCACAAGTCCAACAGAAACCCATTAACCCATATGTCCGACATCAATCCACAAAGTCCTCCTTCATCTCACAAAACAGAGGCAATGATGCTGACTGCAGGAGGAAAGCCGAGTCAGTGAATGTGTAAGCATGTCAGCACTGGCAGAGGTCTCCACACTCGGTGCTCCAGCACCCAGGGCTGCATCAGGGTAGGTCCATGTGGCTTCTCCTCTGGGAGATCTTGCAGGAAGTGAGCCTTGCCAGCTGAAGCAGGGAACTGGCTAAGGCAGTTGCACCCTGGTCCAACCATCACAAACAAGAGACCCGAGAACTAGAAAGGCGAGGCTCACCAAGTCATTGATCTCTCGGCACTTCAATTAACCCCGCATGTGTTTATTGGCCAGGTTGGCACAATAAACTTTAACTGTATCAATATTGTTTTTTAATAAAGTCATATCTTCACTTTATTTTATTAATGACAATAAAATTTTGCCCTTCAGTGACTTTAATTCTAGCAAATTCACATTATGCTTGCTGTTTTATATTTGGCATTATACTTCATTTAAAACATTATTTTCTAATTTTTGCAAGCATATTTTAATGAAAGATTATCTTTATTTTTCTCTTTCTCTCTCTTATATTTGAAGCTTTTCCTACCTGCTTCTTGAAATATTCCTAGAGTTTGGGAACAGAAAATAATTTGAAAGGAAAGTTAAGAATTTGGGGTGGATGGAATCAAGTTTCCCAGCCAAATTCTCACGGGAACAAGCTGGTCACCAATAAAATTTGAAATTTTTCTGAAAGTTGTTTGTAATAAGTCTCCACGGTTATCCCATGTCCTTTGAGAAAATCTATCAAGAATACTACTTTGGCATGATGAAAAAAACAGTCACCATTATTCTGAGCTGGTCTCTCTGCCTTGAATTTAACTGGCCCAGAGGAGGCCCTCAGAGGTCCCTGTTTGATTGGACTTTGGCTTAAAGACACCCTAATGCAATTAAAATTAGTGTTTTGCTATGAAAATTTGTCTGCAGCCATCCACTGATTGTGGGCCATCAGGGAGCTGTTTTATGTGGAATAAACCTGGGCATGATGAAAGTGGAATCATAACAGCAATCTATTTCATTTTATCCTCATAAATAACATTACATTAAGCAAATGTTTGAGAATGATGATGGCAACAAATGTACAAATGTGCTTGACACAATGGATGTATGTATGGATTGTGATAAGAATTGTACAAGCCTCCAATAAAACGATTTTTTTTAAAAAAGTCAGCATCATCTCTTGACTTGACTTTTCCCTCCCTTCTTTCCTTCCTTCCTGCCTACCTTTCTTCCTTCTTGCCTTTGTTTGTTTGGGGTTTTTTTGTTTCTCCTCCTCCCCCTTCTCATCCTCATCCTTCTTATTCAACTGTTTAATGAGCCAGAATCAACTGGACGCAATGGGTCATGATTCCCAAGAATGACCCCAGGTGGCACAAACTGTATGCATTGGAGGGATCATCTAAATGTAGGTATTCCTAACTCCCCCAGTTATACTGCTTGATGAACATATTCACAGGCTTGGTGATCTGCTTCCATTAAAGCTATAGCCAAGGAAACCCAGTGGAATAGATCTCTGTAACACATAGATCAGCATGTGGAGGTGAGATAGCATGGACTCCACAACATGGTTCCTTTGCTACTGTTGCTTGTGACTGTGATTGTCACATGGAATAATGATTATAACAATGGGCATTGGGCAGTACTGTGACAAACCTTGAAAGAGCCAAGCTGCTCTTCTTTTGCAGCCATATGTTATTTCTAAAATTCTGTTTTTCCTTAGGAAAAGAGTTAAAACAAAGAAAGCAACATGGAAATAAGAGTCCTTGTGGCTCTGTTGGGTAAACATTGGTCTGTTAACCCCAAGGCTGGCAGTTAAAGCCCACCAGATTCTCTGAGGGACAGTGAATCTGCTCCCCAAAACATGGACAGTCTAGAAATCCTACATGTACAGTCTCTGTGAATGAGAATCCACTCGATGGCAGTGGCTAAGGTGAAGATAAGCGCAGAATTTGGGCGCTACAACTTTTCATTTCAAGGTCACTTTCGTTAAAGCCATCTCAGAGAAATAAAGTGTGCTTTGGAAATAAGATCCATGATTGTGCAGGATTATACAGAGCGTTCCAAATCCTTGCACAAGTACGAGCGCTCACAGAGAACTAAAGCTGGTGTGATCCAGAAAGGGTCGGCTGCCAGCAGCTGCAAATTGAGGACTTGTGTAAAGCATTTATTATGGAAAGTGGATGTGAGAGTGGGAGCCCATCACCTCTTAGTTAATGATGCTGTAGCAGTGCACATATTCAAATGCCTCGGCTCGGAAGATAGTGCCACTTAATGAGCATAATCACCGCACACAACATATTGCCTCAACTCGGAAATGTATATGCAACACAACGTCTCTGAGCTCTTAACAGCTTTAAAGAGCCCTCACATTCTACAACTGGTCATCAACAACTGATCCTTCCCAGTGTGCAGGACGTGGTGCTAGGGCCAGATGTGTGCATACATGCATAAATTACCAGCATTTTCCCAGTGCTCCTATGTGGCTAAGCTCCTTGTGTCACATCTATTTCCATTAACCTTGCATCTCATTTTAGCCTAAGGAATGGTGCTTTACAAACAAACCCCCTTATATAATGTATGGGTAAGTCCGCACAGATCACTTGTAATGTTTAATTAAACTAAACTGTCATCAACAGCCATCATCCTTTGACAACCATGTATCAGGAGCTTTATCTGTTGAAAATTAACTGTAAGATTGGCTTGACTTTTAAAGGCAGTATGTGAGTTTCTCATTAGCCTTATTATCATTTCTGAATCATAAATATGTAAATGATGAGTTTCACACGGGAGATTTAATTCTGCACTCTTATTTCTGATTAGCTAGAAATACACTCTGGCTCTGTCAGATAATTGGTAACACTGCACACCAATAAGGCATTTCCCTACGCTTCATCAGAAGCAGTTGAAATTAAAGAAGGCAGGGCTGTTACGTTTTTGACAGTTTTGTAACACCAACTTGTTAAAGTTTTAACTCAGCCATTAATATAGTCCATGAATTATTAATACAATTTTTATGTCAAATTTTTTTACATCAAGTTGAGATCTAAGACTAAAGTAAAATGATCTTGGAATAAAAGAACACTTTCATTAAAATATAATATTTTAAAAATCTTATACTAAATAATAAACACCAATGTAATTTGAGTAAAAGGGGGGAAAAAGATTCACATTGCCAATAGATTTGAAAGCTCTTGGATATTTGGCAATAGGTGGACTTTTCCTCTTTTCGGATAGGATGTTTTGTTTTGACTATATACAACTTAGCTTCTCTTTTAATAAAATGACCCATGAGGACAATTGTGCATCAGTTTTCCTCGGGTTGTCTTGTCATTCTAGAAATGAAAGTGTTTTAGTTAACTTTAACTTGGACAAGGTTTGACTCAGAAGGACTGTACTATTTTCTAGCAAAATGATACTTATACTTGCAAAAATATCATGCTCAAAAAGAGTCATCTCAGAGTGGATAAAGGTTTAAACATTTGGCTGCTGACCAAAACATTGGCAATTCAAATAAACCCGGAGGTAGCTCAACAGTAAAACGGGTCTACCTACTTTCAAAAAGTCACAGCCATTGATGATTCTCTGGAGTAGGATTCTGTTCTCAACCCATGGATTCACCATGAGTCAGAATCTACAGGTTTGATTTGGGTTCATTTCTTTATCTGGACACTGGCGTCCACATTGAGTCAAAAACAAAAATGAAACCAATTTGTCAACTCAATTTTGACTCCTGGTATATACCAGAAGTATGCATTAAATAACTATTTAATAAAAAACCAAATAAGTTTTACTTAATAAAAAATAAATATTTCACAGTACACTGATCACTTTCTAGTGGAATTTTGAATTTCTGATTCTACTCTCTAGGGGAATTCTCCAAAATGTGTATTTTTTCATATATTTTTATGTATATCACCTGGATATATGTCAATCTACTGGACAAGTTGTTCAAATCTTCAATTTGCTTGACAATTACTTTTTATCTTCTATTTCTAAAATTATACTAATAATATCTTCATAAAGATTTATACTGAATTTAAGTGATAAAACCAAAGAACACCAAACCCAATGCCAATAAGTTGATTCCAAGTCATAAGGACCCTCTACAGTGTTTCCAAGATTGTAAATCCTTATGGGAGCAGACAATCGCATCTCTCTCCCTCTGAGTAGCTTGTAGCTTTGAACCACTGGCCTTGCAGTTAGCAGTCCAATACTTATTGAACATCACTTCAAAGTTTTCTGTATGAGATAAATTCTGTCTTATCACCTTTATTCAATAACGAAGAAACTAAAGGTGTAGATTGATAAAATGGAAAATTCAGAAAGCAAAGGCCTCTCAAATGCCCATTCTCAATAGGCAGTGTTTGTGTTACCCCAGATCTCGCAATCACTCACCTTCATTTCTCCTCATGGCTTTCCTTGACTTTTAACACTTTCACTCAGGGTTGATTATCATAAAACATTTCTTCAGAGTGGGATCAATCTCCAATTTAAATCAGAAGCAAGGCAAAGTGCAACACTAATTAATATTCTAACTTTTTAATATCAGTACACATTTTTTGTTTTTCCCAATAAAAATCACAATATTTATTTCTAAATAAAGGAGATGGTTAGAGTTGGATGAAAATTATCTGCAGTTTCAATAAGAAACCCACACAAACATTGTCACAGTTCTTCACATGCAGGCCTTTCTCTAAGTCTAATTTTCTCATGCAGCTGATTTTAAGCAGAAGTAAATTTTGTCTTCAAAAGAGAAGCGCGCTATTAGGTAGAAAGCAAGATGTGGTATGAAATTTAAATCCAATTGTCAGCATACACAATTGAATGGAATGCATTGTTTTTAATCAGTCTTGTGCTCATATGTTTCCACACACTTGCTTGATTCCACATTAAGCTGGAAAACAAAACAAAAATAGCAGAAAATGTGCTGAATATTGCAGAATGGAGAGATGGCTAGCCGTAGAATGGTATTTCTAAGATATGTGAATCAATCAGAGGAGAACTAATAGAAGCCAAGACACGCAAACCAAGTGGTAAAATTTCTACTGAGACAGTGTGGCTGTTCGATCAGTAAAAATAGTTCTCAGGCTAAGAAAATATGATACTAGCTAGATATTCCTAGTAATTAGAAATGAAATGCTGACTTCTGATCTGAAAACTGAGCTCCAGGTGCACTTATCTTCACAAATGAACCAGCCATATAACACAGAGGAAAATGAGAAATGAGCCGTCAATTCCCAACTCAATTATCAGCCATCATGAGTGGAACAGGAAGGCAGCACAATGCCAGGATTAACGGCATGGACTGTGTGCCCAAATAGAACTAAGTTCAAATCCTAGTCTCACCACTGCCTGGGTACAATGTCTTTCAGCCTCAGTTTCCTCCTTAATAAATTAGGAAAATAAGATCTACCCCACATGCTATTAATAGGATTTCAGTAAGATCTGTTATAAGCACTCACTGGATATCATTTTTGAACATTTGTTTTCTTGAGTTTCCTTTTTTAAAAAAAAACATTTTATTAGGGGCTCATACAACTGTTATCGCAATCCTTACACACATCAATTGTGTTAAGCGCATTTGTACATCATTCTCAAAACATTTTCTCTCCACTTAAACCCCCAACATTAGGTCTTCATTTTTCCTCTTGCTCCCCACTCCCCCCTCCTTCATGAGCCCTTGATAGTTCATAAATTGATATTTTATCATATCTTGCCCTGTCCGACGTCTCCCTTCACCCACTTTTCTGTTGTCTGTCCCCCAGGGAGGAGGTCACATATAGTTTCCTGTAATCGGTTCCCTCTTTCCCACCCACTCTCCCTCTACCCTCCCCGTCTCGCCACCCATACCACTGGTCCTGTAGGGCTCATCCGCCCTGGATTCCCTGTATTTTAAGTTCCTATCTGTACCAGTGTACATCCTCTGGTCTAGACAGACTTGCAAGTTCGAATTCGAGTCAAGGTAGTGGGAGCAGGGAGGAAACATTTAGGATTTAGAGGAAAGTTGTATTTCTCATCGTTGTTACATCACACCCTGACTGGCTCATCTCCTCCCTGAGACCCCTCTGCAAGGGGATCTCCAGTACTTGTAAAAAAATATAATAGAAATGATTTCTTTCTGTAGCTGAAATTTCACTTTTTAATGAAAGCAATAATGACCATTTTGAATATAGACTTCCAAATTTATTTTCAACACTGAGTAGTTTAGGTTAAAAATAAAAAAGAAAAGAAAAACAAAAAAAAAGGAAGGTAGTTACTCTAGAAACTAGAAGACCTCAAGAAAATATGTTGGATTTTGATGACATCCAAAATGAGCAATCCTTCCTCTCATGAAAACTGATGCAGTTACATTGAAAAAATAAAAGATCAAAGCAAGAGAGAAAAGTCAGGTAGAACCCCGTCTTCCTAAAGCTAGGATCACCATCTTGGTTTGTCAGGGATCGTCCTGACTTAGGGTTTATAGATCAATTAATTATGCTCCACTAATTATTTAGTATCATCTTTGATCTCTGAAGGATGTCCCAGTTGTGACAATCACATATGTGGCCATTCTATAGTAAAGAACATCACTTGACTATGAGTCAATATTTGACTTGACCATGAGAAATTTTACTGTCTTGCTAAAAGCTCTGCTACTAGTATTTCTTTTTTTTTAAAAATCATTTTATTTGGGGCTCATACAACTCTTATCACAATCCATACATACATCAATTGTGTAAAGCACATTTGTACATTCATTGCCCTCATCATTCTCAAAACATTTGCTCTCCACTTAAGCCCCTGTCATCAGGTCCTCATTTTTCCCCTCCCTCCCTGCTCCCCCTCCCTCATGAGCCCTTGATCATTTATAAATTATTATTTTGTCATATCTTGCCCTGTCCGACGTCTCCCTTCACCCATTTTTCTGTTGTCCGTCCCCCAGAGAGGAGGTCACATATAGATCCTTGTCATTGGTTCCCTCTTTCCAACCCACTTTCCCTTTACCCTCCCACTATTGCCACTCAACCACTGGTACTGAAGGGATCATTTCTGACATCAGGAAGGCCTTATGTGGTGGACAGACATCAGCAGAGTTTCAAGACTAAGAGAAGGAAGAGGTGATGGTCTACTTTTAAATATTCGCTAGTAAAACCTCGCATACAGCAGTAGAACATCATTTGGTAAAGTACTACTGGAAGATGAATCTCTCTCGGTAGGATATGCTCAAACTACAATTGTGGAAGAGCTACCCTTTCAAAGTCCAGGCAACATTAATGGTGTGGATAAAGCAAAGCTTTGGGGACCTTCATTTGCTGATGTGGAAGAACTCAAATTGGGAAGAAACAGCTGCAAACATCTATTAATAATCAGGACATATGCAAACTATTTGTCTAGAAAACTTGGAATGTATTAAAATTAAATGAAATGCATAAAGATAAATATCCTAGGCACTAGTTGGCTGAAATGGATTGGTATTGCCCATTTTCAATCAGATAATCACACGATTTACCACGCTAGGAGTGACAAATTAAACAGGAATGGCATCTCATTAATCATCAAGAAAGAATACTGCAATAGCTATCTTGAAGTATAATACTGTCAGTGATAAGATACTACGTGAGTACAAACCTCTATAAAGAAGAACCACTAATCCAACTATTATTCAAACATATACCCAAAGGCTCATGATGAAGAAATTGAAGAATTTTACCAAGTTCTTCAATGTGAAGTTGATCAAGCATGCAAACAATATATATTTATAATTATCAGTGATTGGGATGTAAAAGTTGGTAACAATTAGAAAGAATTGGTACTTGGAAATAGGGCTTTGGTCATCAAAAACATGCTGGAAATTTCATGATGGGATTTTAAAAGCCCAATGACTTCTCCTTTGCAAATACCTTTTTTATAAGCAACATAATTGTGAGCTATAAACAGGGCCCTCCCAAGAAGGCATACACTGGAATCAAGTAGACTAAATTTGTGGGAATTGACTATGGGAGTAAAATATCATCAACCCAAACAAGGGCACACACGATGGTAGAACAACATCAATTGCTCACATGCAAGTTCAGGTTGAAGATGAAGAAAATTAAAATAATCCCACAAAAGCCAAATTGTGGCTTTGAGTATACCCTACCTGAATTTGAAGAACTGAAGAATGGCCCCAGAACAAATCTGATGCACTGACGAATGGTGGCTGAAGACCTCATGAGTTGTGGGATGACATTAAGAAGATCATATATGAAGATAGCAAAAGACCATTAAAATGCCAGGAAATAAAGAAAACGCCAACATGATGTCAGAAGAAACACAGGAACTTACTCTTAAAAGTGAGATGGAGAAATAATAAAGTAAAACAGCTGAAATAAAAATTTCAAAGGGCGGCTTGAGAAGAGAAAGTATTCTAATGTCATGTGTACAGACCGGAGTTAGAAAACCGAAAATGAAGAACAGGTTTCAGCATATATCAAGCTGACTGAAATGAGGAAAAATAATTTCAAGCCTAAAGTTGAAATAGTAAAGAATTCTACAGGCAAAGTATTGAGTCACATTGGAAGTATCCAAAGAAGATGGAAGGAATACGAGTCACTGTACAAAAATAACTGGTTGATATTCAACAGTTTCAAGAGGTACTACTATATGATCTTGAACACAAAGTAAGGAAGGAAGAAATCCAAAGTGCACTGAAGACTTTGACCCAAGACCAAAAAAAAAAAAAAGTTCTAGAAATTGACAAAGAACCAATTGAAATAGTTCAACAAACTGATACAATTCTGGAAATGTGAAAGATCAATACCTGGCTAACAATCTGGAAAAGAAACATATTTTGTGTCCCTTCCAAAGAAAGGTCACCCAGCAGACTGACCACTGTCAATATCACATGCAAAGGCTCTAACGGTATGTTGACAAGGAGCTGCCAGATACTCAAGGCAGATTTAAAAGAGTATGTGAAGTGATGCAGATCACCACTGATGTCAGTAAGATCTTGGGTAAAAGAGAGATATTTATTGGTGCTTTATTAACTATATACAGGCCTTCAATTGTGTGGTCCATAATTAACTACAAATAACACTGTAAAGGAGAAATCCAGAAATCTTGTGCTCATTTGGAATCTGTATGTAGAGCAAGAAGTAGTTGTTTGAATACAAGAGTACTGAATGATCGAAATCAGGAAATTTGTGCATTAGTATTGTGTTATTTCACCATTCATATTCAATCTGTTTTCTGAGTAAATAACCCGTGACTCTAGACAAGTATTTATGAAGAATGTGGCATCATGCTTGGAAGAAGTTTCATTAACTACCTGCAGCATTTACTAATAAAGACCAAAGACTTCACATTCAGTATTTATGAGACCTCAAAATAAATAAAATATTCTCAGAAATGGATCTATAGACATTATAATAAAAGAAGAGATTGAAGTTGTCAAGACTTTCATTTTTGTTAGTATTCACAATCAATACTCATGGAAGGAACAATCATGAGATTAAATGACAGTGCACTGGAAAAAGTTGCTGCCAAAAATCTTCTATAAAGTGTTCAAGAGAAAAGATATTGCTTTGGGGACTAAGGCCCACCTTACTTAACCATGGCCTTTTCAATTGCCTCCTATGTTTGTGAGAGTTGGACCGTGCTACAGAAACAAGGGATAGAAGGCTACACTTGAATTATGGAGTTGGGGGTTATGTTGAAATGATCCTGGATTGTCAGAAGGAAAAAAATAAATGTTTTAGAGGAAGTAGAGCCATAATGCTCCTTAGAAGCAAGGATGGGGAGACTTTCTCTAACATGTTTTGGATACGCCATCAGGAGGGACCCAACTCTGGGAAAGGCTGTCATGTTTGGTAAAGGAGCGTGTCCAGGAAAATGAGGCAAGGCTTCCACTAGATGGATGGATACAGTGACTATAACAATAGGTTCAAAAATAACAATGCTAGGGATGCCACAAGACCAGGCAATGTTTTACTCTGTTGTAACAGGGTAGTGATATAGGGTTCAATGTTAAATGAGTGAATTATTAGTAGAGGGGAGGCAAAAATATGTATCAAGCTATTTTCTGGGAGATACCCGGGAAAAGGTCCTTTTCTGAACAAATTCAGAAAGAAACTCACTCAAGTCTTCACTGGCCTGGCTTACTTTGTGGAGATTTTTTTGCTTCTTCAATGAGTATTTTTTCCTCTTTAAGCAAAGTTATTAGGCATCACAAACAAGACCAAGAGAAGATTTGCTTTCATCTTCCATTATTTTCATTTAAAAATCACAAAGCATCAGGGGATCTTTTATTCTCTCTTGCTGGTTAGATGTTTCTATTCCCTGCTGATAATAGTCCCAGGGATAGAAATGTGAAGCTTCCATAAATGACTCTGTCAATTTTATTTAGAAATTTAAAGTTTCAAACTGACACCAAGTCAAGCAATTCCAAATTTTACTGACTTCATCCTCATATGTATATACCTTCCAGGGAAGTTTCTTACACAAAGAGAAAATAGCAATGGAGAATTATCTTCTAAAACACAATTATTTCCCTGTTACAGGGAAATATAATGATAACAGTTTCAAAATAGATATTTGAATTTTCTACTTTTGTTTTTGTTAAATTATTCATCAGACTGGCTAGTTTATTTTTCCCATGTGTTCAACAAAGTAGTTAATCTTTACTGTTGGACAGTATTGCTTTTCTTAATTTCCATATAAAATTCCACAGTATACAAAATCACTAAAGAGCAGAATTAAAATATGAAGGGTGAATATATGCTATAGTAGAAAAGAGGCAATATTTTTATTTGGATAAAATAAACTTTATGGCCCTGTACTGTGAGCCAGAATCATGGGCTAAGGGTTACAGAAGCTTCAGTCTATAGAATACGTGGTAGCTAGAGGAAGCCAGAGATAGTAACAAGAAAGTCTAAAGGATTTTAAATGTCAAATTGAACAAAGAAGAGAAATAAGGGTATGAGGAAATTGCAGTGTTTCTGAACAGTGACATATCTTAGAGTTTTATCAAAGTTATTAGAAATTCAAAATAGGTCATTAAAACAAGCTTAATGACAGAGGTGAAACAAAATTATGAAAAATGTTAATGGATTTATGTATATTTACAATAGTCACCATCTTAGGCAATGGATATTTCAGATTCACTTTGAGAGAAAGGCAAAGCAAGTAACCTCTTACTTCCTTGTATTTTTTGTCTAGTAGAACCTGTTGGCACAACGATTAAAGCACTGGGCTGTTAACCAAACAGCTTAACCAAAAAAAAGACATGAGGGTCTGCTTCCATAAAGGTGACAGCCTTGGAACCCGTGTGGAAGTATCATATATACTCGTGTATAAGCCAAGTTTTTCAGCACATTTTTAATGCAGATTTGGTGGTAAAATTAGGTGCCTCGGCTGATATTCGGGTAGGCTTATACTCGAGTATATGCGGTAATTCCATTTTGTCTTCTAGGATCATAGTGAACCAGAATTGACTCGTCTCCTTGGGTTTGGAAGATGTCTGTCTTTCCACCTATGGTCCCTCAGTCCAACCTCTAAGTTTATCCAAAGCCTGCTCTTATTTTGTCGACCCTGGGTGGTGCACACATTTAATGGACTCTGCTGGTAATGGAAAGACTGGCTCTTTGAGTTTACTTACAGGCACTTCAGAAGTAAAGTCTGGCAACTATTTCTGAAAAACTGGCCCTTGTAAAACCTATGCAGCACATTTTCTGAAACACACGGGGGCACCATGAGTCAGAATTTACTTGAGAACAACTGGTTTGTTTTTGCTGGTGGATTGTTGGTGGGGTCATCCAGTTGGATCCAATGCATAGAAAACCATAAGTGCGTATAACAGAATGAAACAATGCCTGGGTCCGTGACATCTCCACAGTCATTCCTGTGCTTGAACCCATGGTTGTAACAACTGTTTCTGGTCTTACTTTAATTAGAGAAGGCTAGGATCCTTCCAGACAATTCTGGAACTAGATATGCAGATCCTGTAAGAACTGATTTGACTCTGCTCTTCCCCTCTCAGGTCTATACCTAGACTTGCTCCTGACACATCAACTTGTTTTTGTGCTCTTGTTTGGAGCACTGGGTTCTGCCCCCTTCCTTCTTAGTCCCTCTTTTAATTATCTCAGAAATCTATTTGTGCCTTAGGACTGCATCTCTGCTTTGTTTGCGATTGTTTCCTCACCAAGAGGGAGTTAGGCCTCCGGATCCCCATCTAATACTTGAGCACTAGTATTCGCTGACGAAACAGTGTTTGCCTTCATTCTTTCTATTGACAGTTACCATGTAGCCATGGTTAGTTTTGTCCACTCATTGAATTGTTTTTGCTGAAATGCATTTTTATTATGCCATTAACCTTACATAAAAGGGCATTATAAGAATCAGCCAGCTGTGTGAGAGCCATCACTATGCGTTCATGAGGGTGCTGTTGAGGTTATTTCTCACTACCTGACACGCTACGTCCTCTATGAGGAGGCACAAGGAACTTCTCTTTGAACACTGAAACAGAAACCATTGCACTTTATCAGAATTTCATTATTTTTATTGACTTATTTTTTGAAAACCTTTGCACACTCTGCATCATGGACCTGTCTGTTTTCCACCTTTTGCATGCTGTTAGAAAACTTTATCAACTGCTGCTATCAATTATGCTTGACCTTGTTGCCAATATTTTTTTGCAGTAATTTCACCCCTGACTTCCAGACCAAGTTCATCTCCCCAGAGTACAAATATGCTTATCTAATTAATTTCTGTTTTATTCAGTCTTGCTGAATAGTGTGTATTTGTATAAGCTACTTATAGTTTTGGAGGGCATACCTGTGGTATAAAATGCCTAAGGATCTCAGAAACACTGTAGCTCATTCCAGCCCCCAATCACGTAATACTGATGATTCTGGGAGGATGCTCCCTACTCCTCAGAGTCGGACACACCCACCTGTCCAACGAATCGATTCCATTGGTATGAAAATTAATCCTGTGTGTCAATTTGACAAGGCTATGAGACCCCATATTTCTGGCAAACATTGGATTTGTTCCTTCTCCATAGTGTAATATGGTGTGGTATGATGTGATAGAATCAAGTTCCATCAGGTGAGATGACGTGATCCACCAATCAGTTGAAAGCAGAGTTTCCTTGAGAAAACTCAAGGAAATCATACAAATGGATATTGTGGCAGAGCACTCTCTTTTGACCCTGAAATCGTATTGTCACCTGACAATGGGATCTTAGCTAATATGCACATAAAAGTGTCTGACCTATGGGTCTTAGACCTTGTAGCTCCACAATTGTATGAACCAACACCTGGAAGTAAATCTCTCTTTCACTTTCTCTCTCATCTCTTTCTCTGGAGAGGCTCTGACTAAAACAACTGCCTCTCATAATCTACACATATGCCTGCACCCCTATGACTTGCCTTAAAATGTGGCAACAGTAGTAGCAGAGTTTAACTATTTTCAGCGTGCTCTGGTTGCTGGAGCAGACTTATTATTTTTTTAAAGAGAGGGTAGTATATAATCAATGACAAATACAAACAACTGCAAAACGATTTGTCTCATCTCTAACAACCACATTTTTTAAGTTCTCAGAAGAAGAAAATGCTACTAATTTCAAGAATCCATTTGAATGTGCAGTGTCTTTCAGCTGTAGGAAACCTACTTGAACTCTTTATTAGTTTACATTGAACTTATTGTTGGGCTCAAGAGTAGAGAGAACATCTATTTATTTTCTTCTCATTGTCTTGAAGATGATTGTTGTTGTCATTGTTAAGTGTCATCAATAGGTTCCATGGAAGGAAACAGTGCCCAATACTGCAGCATTCTCAAATTATAAGCTTTTAAAAATGTCACTAATCATAAACCAGGAAATACATATGGAGGAAATACATATAGGTTTAGCTAATATTATTTTCATTATAATTTGCTACCAGTTATCTTGTACATACTTATATTCAAGAGCGTATTTAATCATAAAAGATAAGCAACCTTATGAGACATCACTTTTATTACCACATTGAAAATGAGGCACAGAGACATTCAGCAGTCTGTCTGTGATAGCAATGGCTTTAAGGTGAAAGGATCAATGCTTAAACTTGGGCCACCTGACATCAGAGCCTGTGTGTATGCTCTGCTTCCTATGAACTCCAAGGCCTAGACAGGAGGTCAAGTGTCCTAAGTAATCCCAATTTTTCTCAAACAATATCTAATGTAACACTCTATATTTATTCGAATGTTGAATACTTTGCTTACTTTCTACTATTTTAAGAATCAGGAGAAAAGTGAGACCCTGGACCCCTGAAAACATGCACAGTCTCAGAAATCCCATCAGCAGTAGGATTTTGATCAGGATTATGATAGCAATACATTTTATGTGGTTTTCAGTACAAAGGGACAAAATTAATTTTAGGATTTTGTGAGCTTGTTTAGACTTGGCTCTTCATAATTGGGATATTGCTTTCATATAAATAGAAAAAACAAAAGCTTCGTTGTATTTGAATGTGATGATATTCTTGTTAGTGGTCTTCAGGTTGGTTCCACCTCACAGTGACGCTATCTACATACAACAGCACTACACGATGCCTGGTCGTGTGCTAGCCTCACTTACCTTCCTGTGCTTGAGTCCATTACTGCAGTCATTCTATCAATCCATCCCACTAAGAATGTTCCTCCTTTTTTTGGGCTGATCCTCTCTTGATACTACCAGCAAATGAACAACTTTCATGATGTATTCAAAAATAATTTAACTCTATTTACATACAATTGTTCCTGATGATCATTTACAACTATTAACATTCATATCAAGTGCACTGATGTAGTCATATAATCACATCAGCTACCATTTCATATCTTACAATTTCAATTGTCATTTTTTGAGCAAGACAAAATTATGGAGCTAGCCCTACTAATGTAATAGCTCACATATTTCACACAAAAGTCTATGACCTAGATAGAAATTATTGTGAAGTGCTTTCAAGTCCGGGCTGACTAATAGGGATGCTACCACAACAGAAGGAAATATTGCCCTGTACTGCACCATCCTCAAACTTTTGTTATGTTTGCAGCCACTGTGTCAGTCCACCTTACCCAGGGTCTTCCTCTTTTTCTCTGCTCCTTTACCAGACACGATTTCCTTTTCCAGGGCCTGGTTTCTCCTGGTACCACATCTCACCAATTTTACAGGTGAGGAAATTAAGGCTCATAAAAATTAAATAATCATCCTAAAGGAACTCATTTAGAACTGACACAAGAGCAGAAACTTTCTGCAAGGCGTATCAAACAGTAAGGTGAATAATTTTATGACATGAAATGCCGTCTAGTCCATTTGGACACACAGCAAGCTTACACACAACAGAAAGAAGGAAGACACAAAACTGCCTACGCGTACGCCCTCCTCCTAATCATTCTAACACTGAGCCCACTGTTTAACCCATGGTGTGAATACATCTCATTCAGGGCTTCTACTTTTTCACTGGTCGTTAGGTTAGCAAGCACTCTCTCCTTCTCTATGAACCAATTCCTTCTATGAACCTGGCCAAAGTACTTCTGATAAAATCTGGCCATCTTCACCTTCAAGATGCATCCTACATATCTTTCTTCAAGATAGACTTGTTCAACTGTTTTGCAGCAGATTTGCCCAATAAAATTCATGATTTGATTTCATAACTGCTGCTTCCATGATGTTGATTGTGAATACCAAGAAAATTAAATTCTTGACAATGTCAATCATTATTCTATTTATCATAATATTGCCTCTTGGTCCACATGTGAGTACTTTTGTGTTCTTCATGTTGAGGTGTGATCCATACTGAAGACGGAATCTGTGATTTGGGTCAGCAAGTGTCTCAAGTCATATTCTCTTTCCGGAAGTAATGTTATGACATCTGTATGCCTCCGGATGTCCATGAGACTTCCTCCAACCCTGATACAACATTCTATGTCCTATAGTCCAGATTCTCAGATTATTTACTCAACACACAAATTGAATATTGCAGTGAAATGATAAAACCCCACACACACTTTTTCTGGTTGCAAACCAGTGCATCCTCCTTTTTGTTCACAAGACTGCCTCTTGGCCTAACTTTAGAGGTTCCAAATGAGCACAGTTAAATATTCTAGAATCCTCACTCTTTGTAACATCATTCATAATTAGTTATGATACAGAAACAAATACATTTGCATCATCAATAAAATACAACTAAACATCTTTGCTGAAAGCGAGAAGGCCTTGAAACACTCGCTAATAAAGATCAAGAATTGCAACCTTCGGTTTACATTATAACTCGATGTAAAGGAAACCAAAATCCTCACAGCTGTACCAATAGGCAACATCATGATAAATGGAGAAAACATGGAAGTTGTCAAGGATTTCATCTTGCTTGGATCCACAATCAATGTTCATGGATGAAGGAGTCAAGAGATCAACTAATGCATTGCATTCAGTAAATCTGATGCACAAGACTTCTTTAAAGTCTTTAAAAGCATGAATCCTACTTTGAACTCTAAGATGTGCTTGACCCAAGTCATGGTATTTAAAATGCCTCAGGTATATGTTGGGCATGACCTAAGAAGAATCACTGCATTTGAATTCTGATGCAGGTGAAGAGTATTGAAAGTACCATGGATTGCCAAAAGAATTAACACACATCTGTCCTGGATGCTCCCTAGAAACAAGGATGGAGTACTTCCTTCTTTGAATGTGTTGTCAGGTCGGACCAGACCCTGAAAAAGGGCATCATGTTTAGTAAAGTAGAGGGGAAGAAGAGGAAGGCTGTGGACAAGATGGATTACCACAGTGGCTACAAGAACGAGCTCAAACATCAGAACACAAGTGAGGTGTTGCAGGATCAGGCAGTGTTCTGTTCTGTGGTAAACAGGGTCATTATGAGTCGGAACTGACTTGAAGGTACCTTCCAACCATATAAAATATCTTCCTGCTATTCTCTGCTTCGGCAAAGATCCAGCTAACATCAGTAAATAGTCCTCATTCCAAATACTTTTCTAAATCAGATATGAACCTCCAGCAGTTCTTTTTGTTAGTTTACTGTTGTTATTGTTAGATGTCATTGAGTGAGTTCGGACCCATAGTAATCCTATACATAACAGACCAAAATACTGCCCGGTCCTGCACCACGTTCACAATTGTTCTCATGTTTGAGCCCATTGTTGCAGCCCTCTTCTTTCTGAACCTCCACTTTACTAAGCATATGTCCTTTTCCAGGGACTGGCCTCTTCTAATAACATGTCCAAAGTACATGAGATGAAGTCTCCCTGTTCTGGCTTTTAAGAAGCATCATGGTGCCTTCTTAGCGCAGTAGGCAGCGCGTCAGTCTCATAATCTGAAGAAGCATCATGACTGTACTTCTTCCAACAGAGATGTGTTTGTTCTTTTGGCAGTCCATGGTACTTGCATTATTTTTCACCGGCCCCATAATTGCATCTGTGCTTCTCCTGTCTTCCTTTTTCAATGTTCCACTTTGACATGCATGTGAGGCAATTGAAAATACCATGCTTGGCTCAGGCACAGCTGAGTCCTCAAAGTAACATGCTGTCTTTCCAGCACAATGAAGCAGTCTGTTGCAGCAGATTTACACAGTGCAAAGTGTCCTTTGAACTCTTGACTGTTGCTTCCATGAACATTGATTGCAGATCCAAGCAAGAAAAAGGTCCTTGACACCTCGATCTCTTCCTTGTTTATTATGATGTTGACAATTGGTCCAGCTGTGAGGATTTGGGGCTTCTTTACACAGAGTTGTAATCCACATGGAAGACTGACTTCCTTGATCTTCATCAGCAAGGGCTTCAAGCCCTTTTTATTTTCAGCATGCAAGATGGTATCTTCTTCATCCAATCCCGATGCCACATTTGTCTTTATATAGTCTAGCTTCTCTGATTATTTTATCAGCATAAAAATTGAATAAGCATGTGGCAAGGATGCAGCCCTGATATACACTGCTCTTGATTTTAATCCATCCAATATTTAGCTGTTCTCTATGCACAGCTGCATTGTGTTCCATGTGCAGCTTCCTCAGCAACACAATGAAGTGTTTCGGAATTAGCATTGTTCTCAAGGCTACCCGTATTTTGTTATAATTCAATCCGTTCACTGCCTTTGCATAAGTGTGTGTGTGTGTGTGCGTGTGTGTGTGTGTGTGTGCGTGTTCTGCTCTCAACCAAGAACTATCTGACATCAGCAATAGTCTCTTGTTCCATGTCCTCTTTTGAATCTGGCCTGAACTTCTGACAGCTCTCTGTCAAGGCACTGCTGCAACCATTGTTGAATGATCTTCAGCAAAGTTTGATTTCCATGAGATATCAATGATTTTGTTCTATAATTTGTGCATTCTGTCAGACACTGGTACAAATATGGTTCTCTTTCGGGCAGTTACAAAGTAGCTGTTCTCCAAATGTCCTGCCCTAGATGAGTGAGTGCTTCCAGTGCTTCATGAGCTTGGGGAAACATTTTCATTGGTATTTCATAAACTCCTACACCTTCGTCTTAACTAATACCTTCAGTATAGCTTGGACTGCTTCCTTCAGTCCCACTGGTTCTGGGTCATATGCTACCTCTTCAAATGACTGAATTACCAACTCATTCTTTTTAGGTACAGAGACTGTGTATTCTTTCCATCTTATTTTGCTGCTGCCTGCATATTATCCTTTACTGTTGCATCTTGAAGTTTGACTTTTTCCCTTAAATCATTTGTGTGTGAAATGCCGAGTGTATTGTTAAATTTTTGTTGCCTAAGTCCAGATCTTTGCATATTTCATTTCAACATTTGTTCTGCGGCTACCGTTTGGAATTTTCTCTTCATCTCTTTACGTCATATAGCTACCAGTTGATTAAGCTATCCTCTATCCAAGAGCAAGTTTCAGATTCTCTTTTTCTTTTTTAATCATTTTATTGGGAGCTTTTACAGATATTATAACAATCAAATCAAGCATAATTGTATAATTACTGCCCCCACAAGTTTCAAAACATTTTTCTTCTTGGAATCTTTGATATCAGTCCCCCTTTATTCCCTCCCTCCCCCACCCAACCTCCCAGGGACCCTTATGTGATAGTTAGATTTATTGTGCCAACCTAGCTGATGAATACATGTGGGATTCATTGAAGGGCAATTTAATTGAACGGCAGAAAGATAAATGGCTCGGTGAGGCTAGCCTTTCTTGTCTCTTGATCTCTGATGGTTGGACCAGTTGTAGCTTCCTTAGCTAGTTGTCTGCCTCTGCTGGCAAGACTCACTTCCTGCAAAACATCCCTGAGGAGAAGCCACATGGACCTACCCCGATGCAGCCCTGGTTGCTGGAGAAGCCACGTGAAGACCCCTGCAAATGCCGAGATGCTTACACGCTCACTGATTTGGCTTTCCTCCTGCAGTCAGTGTCATTGCGTGTGTTTTGTGAGATTGAGGACATTGTAGATCAGTGTCAGACATAGGGGCTAATGTCGTTAATGGGCTTGGACAGCACTGGGTTGTGATGCTTTCTTAATGTACACTTACCCTTTATATAAAACTCTCTCTTACAAAATATGAGTTTCTGTGGATTTTGTTTCTTTAGCCCACCCAGACTAACTCACCTTATTATTATTTTTTATGCCATACATTACACCATACAATGTTCACCTATAATTCTGTTATTCATTCCCCTCGAGTGGGGCAGGGTCATATCTGACATCCATGTCTTTCTTTGTGCCTGCCTGTTTAATGACCTTATTCTTTCTTCAGGTATGATTTCCCTGATGTCCTTCCACTATTTACTTGGTCTTCAGTCATTAAGTATTATATGTGTAAAATCTATTCTTGACATTGTCTCTAAATTCAAGTGGAATATATTGAAATTCATATTTTGGTTCTCAAAGAACTTGTTTCATTTTCTTCAGCTTTTAACTTGAACTTGCATATGAGTAATTGATTACCTATTCATCAGTCAACCCCTGGCCTAATTCTATCTGATGAGATTGAATTTCACCATTTTATTTTCTGACAGATATATTTGACTCTTTGTATTCCATCTGGAAAGTCCATGTGCCAATCACTTAGGTTGTTTAAGAAGATATAGACAAGGAATAAGTCATTTGATTTTGCAAAACCCTATCATGTGGTCTCTGGCATCATTTCCATGAACAAGGGCACATTTTCTAACTACTGATTTTTCTTTTTTGTGTTTCCAACTTAGCTATCTCAAATACCATTCATTATAACTACATCTTTATTGCATGCTCTGACTGCAAATGTTGGTAGAAATCTTCAGTTTGTCTTATAAAAGATATAAATATTTTGGTTGCTAACAAGACAGTATAGGAAGAAGGGCTTTGTATAAACATCTAAAAAATTCACCAGTGAAAATCTGTCTGATGAGATTGTAGTGACATTGTCTGAATTAGTGCTTCTGCACTAACACGGACCAAGAAGACCGACTGATCAGAAGTCTAGGAAGTGGGACCTGGCAATCAACTTTTAGAACAATTAGCCAGTGAAAAATGTATAAACAGTAGCTGGACATTGTCTCATATAGTGCCATGAAATGAGTCTCTTAGGTTGGAAAGCACTTAAAATACAACTGGAGAAGAGCTGCCGCCTCAAAGTAGAGTTGACCTTACTACCATGGAAGGAATAAAGCTTCCGGGACCTTTATTTCTAACACGTCACAACTCAAAATGAGAATAGTTGAAACATTCCTTAGCATTTGGAAATGGAAATTTATGGGGTATAAATCTAGGAAAATTGGAAGTCATTACAAAGAATTGAAACGTCAGTGATCAATATCCTAGGTCTTAGTAAAGTAAATTGGATTGGTATTGGCCATTGTGAATCAGATAATCACACTCTGCTGGAAATGACTAGTAGATGAAGAATAGCTTAACATTCATCAAAAAGAACATTTGAACAACTTGTATCTAGTATCAAAAGACTATAAGTGGCAGGATAACATTCATATGTCTACATTGTTTTATTATAGTGTCTCTATCTATAATTCAAATACTTCTGCATGGGATAAACAATTAAACGCTAACTACTAACCAAAACATCTCAAAGGGGGATACTGGTAGCATGATGGTTTACAACTTGAGCTTCGAACAGCAAGGTCAGCAGTTCAAAACTACCAGCCTCTCCTTGGTAGAAAGATGAGGCTTTTTACTCTCATAAAAATTTACTCTCTCTTACACCCACAGAGACAACATTGATCTGTAGGGTCGCTGTATGTTGGACTTGATTCTATGGCACTAACTGAAAAGCATATCAGAAAACAAGACGGAACAAACTCCTTCTAAAATAAGACATTCTTTAACACCGAATGGAGTACAGTTATATTCTGTAACACATAAGGTCACCCTGTTACGGAAATTAACTCTCGGGTAATTTTGTTTTGTTTTGTCATTTTAGGTTTATAATTCAGATCCTGGGAAGAGAGTGTGGTTATTGCCAAGCATGAACTACTTATCAGACTCTCACTGCATGATTGCCCCTTCTTATCAAAGCTTATTAAAATACTTTTCCATCTCTATCTGAACGAATTTGGCAAATTTATCGACCAGAACGGGGATCATGAAGCATGCTTCTTGGCCACCAGGGGGAGCAAGGTCCAGCATTGTCCCACATCAAGTCCTGAATTCTGCACGTATCCCTACACCGCCCCCACCCCACCCCCCCAGTGCTCTGTGGTAAATGGGAAAGAGGAATTTCTCAGAGGAAATGTAGAGTAAACGCAGGGATTGTATAAATCGAAGGTCAACATCCCTTTGAACTACACCTGGTGGTAAAAGCTTGTCTTTGCGTTATGAAACCTGAGTAAGGGCTGACAGAATGAGATAAAAAGGAATCAAAGAAACGGTCCCTCCACTTCCAGTCTAGACTATTTTCAGCATTATAAAAATTTGAAAGTGTCTGGCAGAACAGTTAGCCACAAGGGTTTTTTAGGTATTGATTGCCGGGAGACATTTTCTCTTGGCCGTCAGCCCGCATTTTAATGAAGACCACTTCTCAAGGGGGTCAAACCAGGCAAGTTGTTCAGAGTCAGGGTATACAAGAGGGTTTCAAAAATTAGTGGGAAAATTCCGTTATTTTTTAATTCCATTTCTTCCACGAACTTTCTGAAGTTCCCACATCAATGCCAAGCGAGTCAGAATGCGGATGCTGCCTTCTTTGGTTAGGCTTCCGGCCGCCCAGTTCTGCACAGCGACAGCCTTAGAGAGCTTTACTTCCTCAGAGGTGTACTGCAAGCAGTGTTGGTAGACCTGGGTCAGTTTTGGGTGAATCTTCCCGTTGTCATGCAGATTGTCAGCATGGTCCACAATTATGAAGAGCCCCTGATTGTAAAATCAAATAATAAAGAGAAAAATCTGTACTAGTGTGCCTGGGGTGAATTTCTAATACACTTAAAGTGTGAAGCTGTCCATTTAACCCTTAACAATATTCATTTTCTTCACAGTGTGCAAACCTTGTCAGTAGTTTGAAAAGCTATGAATTTAAATAACCTTAAGCAGCCGGAGAAATGAATAATTTGATAGGTATATCTGGCAGATGGTTGAAATGTGTGTTCGATTTATTTATTTATTTATTTATTTTAATGATGCAGGGCTTCTGTCAAAGTTACATTGTCAGAAATGCAGAAAAACAAACAATAAACGTCCCATATTTGCAAAAATACTAACACCAAGGTAGCATTTAAAGAACACAGTTATCAGTCCCTCTTCCTTTGATCCTTTGGTGGAATGACCTGAAGAAAGCAGGATTTCGGAATTTGTTTTCCTGATTTTTGCTTTTTGTCTAAAAATGCCACTTCCTTTCACTTTCTCAGAATGAATATTTGATCTGACACAGATTAAAATCAATGACTTGCTGGTGCTTTTCAAGGTTGTCTTTATTGTTCTGTAAAGTTTAATGCTTATTTCAATATTAATGTGGATACTGACAACTTGACTAACATATTTTGATTGACAGCTCATTGAAGAGACTAGTGAGAAACAGAATGTTCCTCCCCCCCCCTCCCCACCCCGGCTGTTGTGCACACAGACACCTTATTTTGTGGAAAAGCTGAAAATAATGAAATAATGTTGTAGATTCGGATTAGCATACACCCTTAACTGGATTTGTTTTTCATAAGCCTGTGTCTTTATCAGATATATGGTCTGGATGGAGAATAAACATCCCTGTTGCCCCTGCTGCTGTCAGGGAGCATAATAAGGAAGCCTTGGAATGAATGGATGCGCACTCAACCCTGAGATGCCCACAATCAGAGAAAGGCTCAAAAGTCCCAGAAGAGCAACGCTCCCCACCAAATAGCAGTATGGAAGCATTCTTTAGAAAGCATCATGGTGGGGAAAGAAAGACTTTTAAAAAATGTATTATTATAGTGCTTTAATCTTAAAACAATCATTTCAACAGATATTTACATTTCAAGTTTCATTAGATGTGTCTATGGTGATATAAAATATTCATGCATATATTTGTAATATACATATATAATAGTTGCTAATATACACTACAGAACATGCATTAATTAGTCAGTTACTAGTTATCCTACTCAGTGACATTCTCCCTCTCCTTTGTAAAATTTTTAGTTTCCTTTATCAAGTAGATGAGGAGTTTCTAAAAGTTCATGGAAAACTCCACTATCTAGTCATTCCAATTTCCATGAACTTTTTGAAGCTTCTATAATAATACAAAAGACTACTAGACATGATTTCCAATAGCCTATTAACCAAAAGTTGAGTTGACCTCAAAGGATATCTACAAATCAGAAGTGTCTAAAAAATTCATATAACAAAACTCCTATGAATTTTTAATAGAATGGCTCCCAATTCTCCAATACCTCAGAATAGTGAGATAACAAAAATTACAGCAAAAATATAAATTGTTATAAATGTCAAAAACTATTTATATGCAGGATTATATACAAAACATACATCCTAATATGTACATGGACCAAAAGGTTAAATCTCCCAACTACTGAGAAATATCGAATGCAAACTATATTAATTTAGTATATTTTATTACATAAAACTGTAACATGTGTGTAAATTTTTATTGTAAAGGATTTCCATTTATAATTGAGAATAGAAAATTATTTCTATATGTCATAATTCCAAAAAGAGAATAAATATATCAATAAAAAGTTTGACTTTGGAATTTTTACATTGATTTTTAGGCTCTTAATTACCTTATATACTGGTGCATAAGCTGAATTTTTGAGCACATTTTTAATGCAGTTTTGTGGTGAGATTAGGTGCCTCGGCTTATATTCAGGTTGGCTTATAGTATCACTATTTCTTTGGATTGTGGGTGACATTTCAATAAATTTGTTTCAATTGAAATTCACATTCCTCTATAATGTCCATGCATTCTTCCATGGAAGAAAACATTAAAAAACAATCACAAAAATACTTTCCAATTATTGTTGTTAAATCCCAGAAAACTGAGTTGTAGCGCAGTATCAGAGTGTAAAATAGGCTTTCAAATTTAGCGAGGGAGAATATTAGAAACTTTCTCAAGAAGAATTTAGATGATATCTAAAGAATCACTGATTACCTTTATGAAAAAAATGTAAAGTATGAGAGGAAAGTAGTTTGGCTTAAAGTAGTTAAGCAAGTATTAAAGATATTTTGCAGAGGTAAAGCAATGTTTGAGAGACAAATAGGGCAATGATCAGGAGTCATCTGATAAAAATCAAGTTCAAGAGTTAGGCCTTGTAAGGTAGATAGAGACAGAGTTGGTAGAACCTTATGAGGATTAAGGATAAATTGAGAATGCTGTTACTTATATGAACGTAAGTATTCTTTATAAAGAGTAGCCCTGGTGGTATAGTGGTTATGCATCGGACTGCTAACAACAAGGTCAGTAGTTCAAAACCACCAGCTGCTCTGCAGAAGAAAGATGGAGCTTTCTACCTCTGTAAAGAGTTATTGTCTCAGAAACTCACTAGTTCTGCCCTGTTCTATAGGCTCACTATGAGTCAGCATTGATTCAATAATAGTAAGTTTTGAGTGATTCCTTGTAAGGAACGTAATTTACCAGCTTCATCATCCAGTCTTTTCTTTCTTGAGCCCAATAACCTTTATCTGGGTACATGAGCAAGTTTTGTGTCTGCTACCTATAAGGTTTCCATGCATTGAAGGCAACTCGGGGGCAACGGATATCAGAAACAACAATTAGTCCATAAGTTCTAGTAACTTTTTTGTTGTGTGCCTTAACCCATAGCCATCCTTTAGGACAGTGCAGAACTACCCAGAGTTCCCAAAGCTGTAATCCTTAGGGAAATGCTCAACTTTCTCCTGTGGAACTGTTGGTTGGTCCCAACTGAAGCACGCTGTTGTTGCCAGGTGCCATCCAGCGGGTTCCAGCTCACATAGGCCCCTGTACAGCAACACAAAACACTGCCGCTAGGGCCCTATGCCCACCATTGTTAGGCCCACATTATATTGGGTTGGGATGTTTTCGTGATGCACATTTTCTTTACATAAAACTCTCTTATACTTGAGTTGCTGTGGATTTGTTTCTCCAAAGTACCTAGACTAATACATTATGTTAGTTAATTGTGCCAATTCATGGTGGTGATACTTCCTTTAGGGACCTACATTCTACCCTTTGCTATACTTATACTGATTGACTGAGAGGGGGCATCTAAATCTTCAGGTGATCACTCATGTTTTAAAGTTTTCATGTAGTTCACAAGAGACAGTATGTTTTACTTTTGACAGAAAGATCACACCATGTGCGAATGTTCTTTATTTTCATTACCTCGCATGAGCAGTCATTTCCAAATTGCTAATAATAAGATCAGGGGGAAAATAAGAATAAAAACGAATGGATTTTGACTATATTGTTATTATATAATGAGAACCAAGAGAACTTTCCTGTAGCTCTTCTTGTTCGTCTCCTCTAACTGTATTCTTGAAGGGATTTTGCTCTAACTATTAGCCTTTTTGTCTTTCTTTTGGCTAAATGCCCAGATATCTTTTGGGGTAATTACCTTTGGATGTATTCTCTCTCTTTTTTGAGTTAGAAAAACACTTTTGTTGACTCCAGTAGAACCTCAAAGTGGCTCTTTCTACTCTCAGGTTTTTTCCACCTATTTTATCCAGGCGACCCAATTTATATATCTTGCTCTCACAAAAAAATTAAGGGACATTGAGGATTTTCAGACATTACTTTCTGTATTTCTTTTTTAAAACAGTTGGATTGACATCATTCACGTATCATACAATTCAATAGTTTAATCACATCAATGAGTTCGACAATCATCACTATAATCAGTTTTAGAACATTTCCTTCATTTGTATATTTCCTTTTCAAGCAAAACAGCCAAAATGTTGATACAAAGTAGTAACATACCTTTGTTTAGTAACTTTTTATTATTTTGTTTGCTAGTTAAAATTATGGCTGTAGTTCACATCCAACAGTTTAATATTAGCTAACTTACTGTGATGTTTTCCCAAATATACACCTCATTAAACAGCAGTTGTATAATGAGGCCATGTTGGATACTTAAAAGATTCAACATGAATAAAATAACCTATGGTTTTATTATTGGGTCATTTTGAGTCCTTTTTTATAATGAATTGTCTAACCAACTCTGCAGCCCTGGTGGTTTAAGCATTAGATAGCTAACTGAAAGATCAGTGGTTCACATCAGCCAGCTAATCCACAGGAGAATTGTGCTCTCATAATGATTCGGAGTCGCAGAAACCCTAAGGAGCAGTTCTCGTGTGTCCTGTAAGGTCCATCTGTGTCAGAATCATCTCCATGGCAGTGGGCTAGTTTTTGTTATCTTTCTCTAGTACTCTATAGCCTAATGAAGCAGCACAAACCAGAGAGGGACAGGCAAAGAAAGAAAATGAATTGCTATTGCTAGTTGCCTCGGAGTTGATTCTAATTCACAGTGACATCCTGTGTAGATAGAGTAGCGCTGGTCCATAGGGACTTCAAGACTTGTGACCTTTTGGAAGCAGATTGCCAGACCTATCTTCTGAGGTTCCTTTGAGAAAGTTTCAACGGAAAACTTGAATTGTGCTCAAGTGCCTAACACTTTGTACCACTCAGAGATACCAAGGAAATGAATAGAGTGAAGGAGAGAGGAAAAAGCAGGGAATAAAAAGGAATAAAAGAACAAAGTGAGGGGAAAGCAGAAGGTAGGATTGAAGGAGACAGGGAAGGAGGGAAAGGAAGAGGGAGGGAGAAAAAGGAGAGATGGAGGCAAGAGAGAGAAAGGCCACAGGATAATTTAGATCAGGAAACTCCTAATTTATTTATTTCCTTAAAGAATATTCACATAGGTACAATAATATTATTTTTAATGGAAATGGCTTATCTATCTCATTTCACAACTGAAAGTTTGAAGTTTTATTGTAATTATATGCACGATTTAAAAAGTCATTCTGTTGGTTGTAACTATGAGGTTGGAAGTGACAAGATGTTGATAGGACTTGCTTGGATGTCTTACACATGAATCAAGCCTATATCAAAAAGATACTATACAGTCTGCATCAGTTAACAATCAGCATTAGAAAGTGCAAAAAAGACTAGCAAAGTAGCTTTGACATCTATCTACCTCTCATTCTCTGCAAAGACCTAGGAGAAAACATGGAAATGAACAAACAGGTTTACAGACACACAAACTGTCCTTTTATAAATCTGGGGACAAAAAAAAAGAAAAAGGGAGTAAAATATAGTACAACAGATTCATTTTCCTTGCTGAAGTCCAACTAAATTATTGTCTGTAATAAAATATTGGAGCGTCCATATATCCAAGTTATATCTCCCAACCCCACAGCAAATGCTTCTTTCAAATTAGTCTAACATAATAAGTCTTCAAAAAGTTCATGGAATAATGGAATTAGAAGCTCCTGGATTTTTCCATGATCTTTTTGAAGCCTAATCATTTTTTCGAATAGTATGCACTGCATTGAAACCTTATAAAGTACAGTGTAAGTATAAAGATCAAAGTGTATGTCTTTCAGGCTAAATAAGTATCAGCTAAAATAAAGTGATCATAATCAAGTCAAGGAAAAGCAACCTGGCAAAATGCCTTTGAATTGATGTTACCGCACAGGGCCGTTACATTACCAAGCTAATTAATCATTTCTTAGGGGTTATATATTCTGCTGTCATTAGGTTAGGAGTAAATGCCAGTCATCGATCATCTACTTGAAATTCATTTTCAATAACAACAGTCTGTGAACAACACAAAGACCATAAACATGTTTCTAGAAACGCAATGTTGAAGAAGTTCCAGATATAAATGCATGTTGTTTGTTGTTGTTGGGAGTCCTCAAGCCAGTTCTAACCCCCAGTCATCCTGTTACCACAGCGTGAAACCCCCTTCCCACCCCCACAATTGTTAGGTTGTCCCCCAGGGTTGAAGCCACTATGTCAATCCCCCTAATCAAGGATCGTTCTCTTTTTTGCTGACCCTCGACATGACAAAGCATGATGTTTTGTAACCAGTCCTTCTAGAGATTGGTCTCTCCTGATACAGAAATTCATGGGCAGTATGTAACATCCTTACTGTTCTTGACTGGAAAATTCTCATTGTAAATAAAGAACATATTGAATTGGTGGTGGTTGTTTTTTTGTTGTGGGTAAAATTAATCTGTCAACTGCTGTAATTAATATAGTTATTATTGTTAAGTCAGAAAAATGAACTTGAATCACAACTCCTTCAATTACCATCTACTTGAACTTGACCTTTCTAAGCTATAGTTGCTCCGTTTGCAAAATGGGGATGTTAATAGTAGCCATCAGAGAAAATGCTCATAAGCCTTAATAAGAGAGCAGTTATAAAGTGTTTCCCATAATCGTTGCAACATTTCCTATTCACAATTAATTAGTGTATCACATAAATTTTAAAAGTATTTATCATCAGTGGCAAGAAATTTAAAGCTTATCCTGGGGAATAACATGGATTCTTTAGAAAAACCGGATGAGTAGATAGGCCTAGGTTTCCCATCTTCAACTAGGGCAATCTTACTTTTATGGGCTTTTTAAATGAAAAAATCATATTCAAATAATGAGCATATGAGTGTATTATAATGAAGCCCCTTGTACTCATCACTCAACACCCAACTTTATAAAGTTAATGTCTTCATATATTTTATCTAATGAGTTTCTTCATAAGAAATGGTTTGCCAAGAAGTTAATTTATAAAACACTCATTTATAGGACTGCATTCTATCCCTGGCTTGGAATGCTAACCTCCTAACAGATAGGTCCATGATTAAAAATATACATGTGGCAGCATCTGTGAACACTGTAGTCTTCGGAGTTGTTGGGTTAACCAATGAAGCAGTAAGCATGGGTTCAATTGTGCGTACTTAACTGTCGTTGGCCATTTCCCTTTCATTTGCTATATCCAGGATTCTGCTTCTAAGTCTGGCTGGCACACCAGTCTCTCCCAATTCCAGAGCACTTTGCTACAGACTCAAAACTTTTTTTCTTTAATGCGAAGTTCTTGACAGGGTTGGAACATCCAGTAAACAAGATATGCACTTGTTCACTAGAGATTAGTAAATGAACATAAATAAGTCCGGATTTACCTAGCTTATTGAGCAATCCACCCTAACCTTGAACACCTTTGGGGACAATTCTCTTCTGGCCTCTAATGTCACCATGAGCCAGCATCAACCGGATGACAATGAGCTATTCTAGGAATAAGAAGCAAAGAATCATTCCTGGTCAGACATCTCCCGTAGGACCCTGCACTGAACACCATGTTCAAAAAGCACGTGGTCTTTAACATGGAGTTCCTTGTTTGCTCAGCCTCCTCCATCTATGCTTTCTCTGACGGTGAGTCCGTCGTCCACTCACCTGGCTTTGTGAAGGCAGTGACTCCCGGACGTTATCTTGGGTGCTGATCTTTTTATATTGTATAAATGATTCATGTCCACTTCTCACAGACATCTCAAACACAAAATGCCCAACGCACAATTCTTCCTTTTGTTACTCAGCATTGCCTGTCTTCTCCCTCAGTAAATGACTATGTTGCTCACCCTGTTGCGTAAACTCAAATTCAAGGAATTAATCTTTTTTTATCATTAGCAGAATATTGAATCTAAAACAAAATACATCTCAGATCTATTCACTTCTCCTCATTTCCACTGTCCAAGGCAACTTTATCTTTTTTTCTGGATTACTGCTCTAAATGGGTCTTTACCTATTTTTATGCTTTTTCTTAATCCACTCTGAATGCAGCAATCTGTCTTTTGGCATCGTTCCCTGTTCAAAACCCTCCAAAGGAGTTTTATTATTCTCTGAATACAATTCAGACTCATAACCTTGAGGACATGGATGGCCAGGCCTGTCTTCTAACATGCCTGTGGATAGGTTAAACTTTGGCTGGTTGTAGAGAACTTTCTAGCCCACCAGGAACACCTTCGATCTGCTGTCAGCTGCTGTTGAGTTAGCTCTGACTCATAGCCACCCTCCGTGCACCAGAGAGAAACACTGCTCATTCTTGCACCAACAATGGTAACATGTTTAACCCATTGTGGCAGCCACTGTGTCAATCCACACATGATGTCCTGTTACATAGACTGGGCTCTTCTGATAACATATTCCAAGTGTGTGAGACAAAAATCTCACCCTATTAGCTTCTAAGGAGCATTCTGGCTATACTGTTAAGAATTTGTTTGTGTTTCTGGGAGTACATAATACTTTCGATGTTCTTTGGTAACACCAAAATTCAATTGCATCAATTCTCCTGTAGCCTTCCTACTTCCTTCAATTTTCTTCACTCCTTTTCATTATGAGCAATGATGACACAGTCGTTAAGCACTTGGCTGCTAATGTCTAATAAAGTCAACTACTCCAACCCCCCTTTCTACATGGGAGAACGGGGTAGGCACCTAGTCGCAGATCACTCGGGATCAGAATGAACTTCACACAGAAGAGTTTGGTTCGGAGTTTTACTCAGCACACTCTAGCCACGTGGCTTTTAGCTGCTGTTGCACTTCAAATATCCACACCAAGCTGTCCCCTGACATCAGGTCTCTGTGCCAGAAACACAGCTGATTCTCCATTCTTCTCCCACCAGATCCATTCCTTGTCTTCAACTACCATGTGTGTCCTCTATTACCGACATTTCCTTTCCCTTCACTTCTATTTCAGACTCAGCAATGGGAGAAACTCCCTTTCCTCTGCCAGAGTTTGCAAGGTTGTTCTGCATGCTTCTTCATACTCTTCAGAACTTTGCTTAAGTATTACCTATTCAAAGAGATGGTTCCTGGCCAAGAGAAACAGCTCTTCTCTCCTAGCCACTATCATGTTGTTGGTAAGGGTCCTTAACTTGATTTGCAATGATGGAGTCAAACTGCCTCATAGGATTTTCTTAGCTGTATCGAGGCTGTCTACTCCCATACAGATGTATAAACCTTGCAAAACCTGTATAGAGTTGCTATGAGGTGGAATAGATTTGATTTGGTTTGGGTTTAATCTTCCCTGAAAAGCACCAGGTCTTTCTGGTAGGAGGTCTCTATCATCCTTGTCACTGTCTAAAATGATGTCTCTCTCCATCATTTGCTTTATCTTCTGTCTTCTCTTTTTCTAGAATGAAGCTTTCCTCTGTAGGACGGTAATCCATTTCCCATTGTTTAGATATTTACAGACACAATATATACTTAATGAGATAAAAGATTTGTTTTGGTTATTTCTATTGTTTTTGTTTCATTTTTTTTCCCTGAAACATTTTTTTCCCACACCAGTTGTTTATGACCTAATCCAGACATCTTGCCACTCCATAGTACAAACAGACCAAGCAGTGTTGTACAATCCCTACCACAATCAGGTTCAAAACATTTTCATCCTTCTTGGGCCCCTTTAGCCATTATGTCCCCGCCCCGTCCCCTGCTATACCCTCCCGGAACCCTTATACTATTGTTGTCTGTATAGGTCCATCCACCCTGTTGGATTCTGGCTGAAACTGGTCAAGGTTAATAGGAGATTCTACCTGGTAGCCATGTTTTCCCTGGATTCTTAAGCTTCACTCCCTATCCTGCTCCTCATTGCAGTTGATATCTACATCGTCTATCTCCTCGATTCTGGTTTCCTTACACTTCTATCTGAGATCCAGCAATGGGAGAAATTGGCCTTCCACTGATGTTCTGCGTGCCTGTTCTCCTATATTCCTTCACCTACTGACTGATGACTCCACTGATGACTTTTGCCTGGTGGCTCCACCTCCACTTCATGGCCCAACCTCTTACCCAGCACCATGAATACCAGCCCTTCCTTCTGCTCTTTAAGGAAGGGTGATCCCTTCTGTAGTTGCCATTGCCGGTATACCTCGCGAATCCTTATTTCTGCTCATATATCACTCACTCACTGCCACGGAGTCAATTCTGACTCAGTGCGACCTCCTTGTAGGTTTCGGAGACTGCAGCTGTTTATGGGAGTAGAACACCCTGTCTTTCTCCCAAGGAGCTGCTGGTGACTTCAAACTCCCAACCATGAGGATCGCCACCTAACCGATAACCACTACTCCATCAGGCCTCTCTTGTCCATAAGTAGACTTTCCTTAACTACCCTTCTGTTAAACCCTTAGAGATGAGCATTTGTTTCTTTCCAGGACCGTGATTAATATTGTCATTACATATGGGCATCTTCTTTATGGCCTGACATGCATCTGATGCTCACAAAACTTACTAAATGCCTGTTACACACTGCCCACTAAGCATGGCATTCATAAATACCACTTTTATCTTATGTATGGCCTTAACAATCATATCTAGTTTAAATACACACTCAGACACACACACAAGTTGATTTCAACTCATGATGACCTTATGTATACGAGAGCACTCCATAGGGTTTTAATGGATACTTTTTCTGAAATATATTGTGAAGCATTTCTTGTGCAACCCCTCTGGGTGAGCTTGAACTTCCGTCCTATCAGTTCGTACCTGAGCAGATTAATTGTTTGCAACATCCAGGATTCCAGATTGCTTTAAAAATATACGAAGTCTTTAACCTTAGTTAAAATGTAAAATGAAGTACCATCAAATTAAAATATGGGTAGAAAAATTACAGCCAAAGATTTGTACTCTGGTGTGGTGCTGCTATTGCGCTTATTTGTGGTGGTTTCTGTTGATCTTATACACATATCTTGAAAATAAGAAATACATCTAAATATACAAAGAAATCCATAGGTTGATTTGTCTTTTTTCCTTACTCACAACTGCAGCTTATCAAACCACAGATATGCATTTATGCTGGGGCAGTTATATATTCACTGACATGCTCGACAAATGCAGTATTAAACCAGATGTTGAATGGAGGCAAATATGGTAAATACTTGATTATTTCCCATTTTATCTAGCAGAATTCCATGGTAACCAATTTTCTGTAAGTTCATACTGCAGAGATGTTTCTATGTATCAATAATTTGCAGGCACTTGACATTGATTCTCAATGACTCTGGGAGCTTAGTCGTTGGGTTTAAGCCCTAGTTCCACATTTTACCAGCCTTTGATCTTGGACAAGCGACTTGAACTTTTCAAAGTTCACATTGCTCATCTGTTTAATGGGAGATACAGATAGATAATAGTGCCAACCTCATGAGGTTATCATAAGAGTAAAATTAAATAAAGAATATCGACTTATCAAAAGAGTTTGAAAACTAGTTTCTGCAGGTATTATTATTATGAGCTATGATTCTAAAGTAGTGTAAGATCACAAAAGATATTTCAAAACACAAATAATCTAGAATCTCCCTATTCACAGTAGTATAGGCTATTTTATATCTTTCCCAGACACAAAATTGTATATTACCATTTTATTTTTCTTGCAAACTACCTGGGTTTGGGTCACCAGGAGTAGAAATTGATGACAACTAACGTCACCCACACATACCAATGAAATATATTAATGTACATTTCAGGTTATAAATTGCATCCTGATTGACTGGAGTTCACACTACCTTTGTTTAATAAGCCAGAATAACTGGCTCAAACTCTCCTATCCCCAAACAAGCCTGGAGATAACCTAAGAGAAACAACAATCACACTGAGTAAGAGGGAGAGAGAGAGACTGGACAAGTTCAAGGCTGGCTTTCTCAATCAACAAGAAACAGGGCTACATCTCTTTTCTATATTCTCCAGTCCTCATCCTCTACCTGCAGGTCAGAGAGTGAACCTGACTTAGTGTTTTTTGAAGCACTGTCTATGAATCATTTCTTCAGGAATTAGCCGGGAGCTCCATTTGGACCATGCAGATCCCTGCGCTATAAATTCTACAGCTAAGGAGCCCTGCTGGCGTAGTTGACTATGCACTGAGCTGCTACCTGAAAGGACACAAATGAAAGCCCACCAGAAAACTGACTCAATAGCAGTGAGATTGTTTTCCTTTGTTTGCTCATTTATTTCACACCTACAAAAACCAAACGCACTGCCTTCAAGTCAAGTTTGCCTCACAGTATAGGACAATGCAGAACTGCCCTTGTGGGTTTTGGAGCCTGCTAGGGAGTTGTTGTTGTTAGGGACCATCAAATCAGCTCCAACACATAGCAATCCCATGCACAACAGAACAAAACACGGCACAGTCCTGTGCCATCCTCACAACTGTTCCTATGTGGAAGCAGAAAGTCTGATCTTTCTGCCTCGAAGGGGCTGGTGATTTTGAACTGCTGACCTTGGGGTTAGCAGCCCAATGCATAATCCACCAGGCCACCAGTGCTCCAGCTCCACAGCTACTGAGGCTACAGCTTGAAGAAAGCAGAGAAGGCAGCAGGAACCACCCTTTCCAACAAAGATCCAGAGTACTCCTGTCTATGCTAACTTGAGAACTCCTTTGGTAGACTTTTATTTTTGTAGTTATCTGTTAAAAGGAGAACCACGCCCTAAGGTTTTCAAACCTGTGACTTTTCAGAAACAGATAACCAGCCCTTTCTTCCGAGGCACCGCTACTTTATTAACCATCCATGCCACCCAGAGATGGCTTCTGCTGCTTTTGATCCTCAATAAAGTATGACAAATAATTTGCATCCTATTTGAAATATGTCCCTAAACTGATGATATGGATTAATACGAACACTGACACTGACCTAAAATACACAGACTTTTCTGTCTAGGTTAGAACACTTGATGTCTACCTTATCTGCTAACTACAGGGTTTTTTTGTTTTTTGTCTGTCTGCATCACCACATTTTCCAGTCACAAAGAAAAACATAGCTTTAATGGACTGTGAAGCCACGAGCCAATCACAAAGGCAACACAAAATTCAATCATAAACACCTGCAACTCATTACAAATTTAGCAGCACAAATGCCAGAGGCTGTAATGTGTCTCAGATAGTCTGTGTAACTCTGCCAATGTGCACCTATAATTTGGACTTGACATTTACAAAAAAGACAACATTTACAAAAAGAAAAGGGCAAAGAGTTTTACCAAATAGTCCCACTCTTTCAATTCTCCCCCTCCCTGCCAAGACACTGCAGGAGAAAAAAATCAATTCTAAATACAGGTGCTATTTTGTATTCCTTCTGGTGTGCTTATGAAACCCAATTAATTGATGAAGAATTTAAATCAATATTCACTCAGGGATTTGGAGGTATTACATTTTCTCCCTGAAAGTAACATTTTCTGTGTCGCTCCAGTGAAAGAAATAGGAGGGCATGGGGTGTGACAGAGGAGAGAGAAAGGAAGAGGAGGGGAGAAAATAATGATTTTATCAAAAGGCTTTATTTTTAGAAGGTCTTTCGTTTTGATTTAAGGATTAGTTGTAATCCATGAATGCAGACTTCAAATCTTAAACCGAAAAACATCTGTCACACCAGCAAATGTGGCTCATCATGTGGCCTGGCAAGCACTCTGGACTGTTATCTGGAGACTTGAACTCTTGTTCTGGATTTGTCACTAATTGAGTGACCTTGGAAAAATTGTTTAAAGTTGTCCTGGGCTTCTGTTTCTGCACTTAAATGTTGCTGGATTTCAGTCTCTAGCTTTTCCCAATTCTACTCAGAAACCTGGGTTCCTCTCTAAGGGTTCTCTGTACAGCTACAACCGGTGGACGGGTATTTTTCTCTCTGTTCTCTTGCATACTCTTCACAGTGTAACCCTCCCTGAGACACTGATGCCGTCATTAGTCACTGGCCCTGGAATTCCTGTACTGCTAAAGTGCCTCCTGGTCAGAGGAAACAAACATTCTGGGGGCTTCCTAAGGGTTGTCCTTGACCCTTCCCTCCTGGTCCTTTTGAAAGTTGTTGCCTTCAAGACCATTTGATGTCAACTGCAAAAATGAAACTCGTTTCAAAAGTTGAAGTATAATGAGACAGTGTGAATAACCCAAATCACAAATCACTTTGTTTAAGGCTTACCCTTGGCTCCACAGCCCACCATTGACAAGCAGAATTGAAACTTGTGTAAGGAACTACCATTTGCTTTCTACGAACATGTGATTTGCTCTTATTTCCCTTTCTCACAAGTTCCATAATAATTTTTGTCATTTCTCCATGTTATACTTCCACTAAAGAACAGACATAGATGTTTAAAATGAATGTATAAACACCTTTCACGAGTTATCCTTCTGTTTCCCACACATGCCACTAAGAACCAAGAACACTGGCCATCCATGACTGAAGGATTCATTTTCATGGGTTTAGGTGCTAAGTGACAGGGATGGAATGCTTAAGCAATCTCAGTAGAACCCTGGACCTCAACACGAATCCGTCGTAGAAGGAGCTTCGATGAGCAATGCAGTGGAGTTCCAAATCAATTGTTCCCATAAGAAATAACTGAAAACAGATTCATTCGTTCTCAGCTACCATGTTTTTACCCTAACCTGGCCTTTTTATACAAAACATTACACAGAAATTTCAAAGTAAATAAGTTAAGAGTTAAATAACAAAATTTAAATAAGAAACACAACATTTAAAAAGTTGTTAACAACTACAGTATGGCCCATACCTTGAGACGGATGAGGACCTGGATCTGTGGACACGGATGAGGAGCGGAGGGATGGAGTGAGTCAGTGTTTGGAAAGGAAATCCTCTTCCATAAATCAACTGGGAGCTGCTTTTCAGGAGTTTTTCCCCTTCTTTGCAGGACCTGGCTGGCTTTCTCTAAAACAAATTATCTAATGTGGTCTGCTGTTGGCGTTTTCTTAACTGTTTTCTAAAAGGGTTTACTAAATTATCAACAATATCAATAACACAGTTAACCAGTTCCTTCTCATGATGATTCTTTTCAAAAAACTCTCTTTTAGGACCCATGTTTTTTTTTAATCTAAAAAACAGTACAAAAAGCCACAAAAGTAAGACAATTATAGCAAAAGGAGTGGAACACAGCTGCAAATGGTTTAAACAACACACACTAACAACGCCAACTAACGCCAAGTCACCCAAACACGAACTGCGTTATTTTACAAAAATCACGTGCGTCGGGTCAGACTTTCAATATTTTGTTTGCGCTCAGATGCAAAATTTTCACCACATTACACATCAAAATTTGATTACCTTGAGTACTGATGCGCTCAAGTAGAGTACCGGGGTTCTACTGCAGCTGCTAATTAAAAGTCTGGCAGTTCAAATCCACTCAGCGACCCTGTGATCAGCTCCCATAATCTGTGTAGCCTCGACCACTCCATATTTGCCACCGTGTCTCTGTGAATGCACAGCGACCCAATAGGGCAGGCAATCTGCCCCCGTTAACTCCTGAGACTGAAAACCCGGTCTTTCTCCCGGTTTTTCGAAAGAGAGACCCCAGCCCACCCAATCACCACTAAGCCGGCAGGGCTGTGTCCTGCATTTTTACGTATTAAAAAGCAATGTGATGGGGCCTGGCAACAAATGCAGCGTAGGATCGCAGGTGGCACAAAGGTTGAGAGCTCCGTCACTAGTTCAGAGGTTGGTTGTTCAAACAACAACAAATCAGACATGTGTGTCTCATTTGGGGGCCTGGCAAACAATTCTTTCCTACAGAGGCGCGGAGGGTGGTTCTCCTTCACTACAGACGGTTTGGGAAAGTTCTCTTTGTGAAAGAAAACACCTGGGAATACTGGAAGGGCGGGGAAGGCGGCCTGGGATGAAAAGGAGAAAGGTTAAATCAAATTATCAAGGGTTCATGGGGGAAGGGGGAGAGGGGAGGGAGGGGGAACATGAGCTGATACCAAGGGCTCAAGTAGAAAGCAAATGTTTTGAGAATGATGAGGGCAACATACATACAAATGTGCTTGACACAATGGATGGATGGATGGATTGTGATAAGAGTTGTACGAGCCCCCAATAAAATGATTTTTTAAAAAGGGGGCAGCAGCGCTGGCCAAAGATGGCTGGAGGCTGTATGTAAATTGGATCCACCTGCTAACTTTAGTTTCAAGAAGAAATAACATTCACAGTATGTATTGGATTACAATAGCCATCCACCAAGCCCTGTATTCTTGCGATAAAAAATAGATACAGAAAGAAAAAGAATAAAAGGATAAGCTCAATCTATTTATAATTGTGGCTTCTGGGTGGTCGAGGAGTATCTATTTTATTTTGCTTTTATTTACACAATTCCTGTAATTCAGAAGGTGTGATCTGAGCAAATTGACAAGCTCTGGGAGATGTGCTAACCTCGATAGTGAGTTAGAGCCCTCTAACCCAGGTTCACCATCAGAGAAACAATTTCTCTGTTGCAGTGAACTCTCAACCTCATGGGTTTTGTGAGTTCTCCTGGAGGGTAAATTATGAGATTATTCCTAACCTTGTCAGTTTCTGATGACATACTGCCTGCTATAATAGAAAAGGAGCAATTCATAAAATACTCTTTCATCGGCACTAGTTTCGAGTTCTGTGGCTTTGCAGCTGCCACTGTTCTGGTTCTCATAGCACACTGGGCAGAAGGGACTCCTTGTGGGCCACAATCAGCTCTCAGTTGGGAGCTGATTTTACTAGCTAATTCTCCTGGTCACGGTGGCATTGAGCTGGCATTACAAGGATGCAAAGCAGATGTTTGATCAAAGTGATTTTTGCCCATCTCACTGCCCTGCTAGTAAATTAATGTAGCACATGACATTGATCAGGGCACATTTTTGGAAACACTGGGTGGGATCCAGAACAGACAGAAACTGTAAGTTGGCCAACCACTGTGTCAAGAAGCTTCATCAAGGAATTCTTGGAAAATGGAATGATAGTCCTGTGCAGCTAAGTCCACAACCATAGAACACAATAGTTCACTGTGCGGGTGGGGGGGGGGGTGTCACAGGATTACACCACTTTAGCAGCCCTGAAGAGAATGTGAAACATCTCCCATCAAATAAAGAAACCAAGAGTTTTATAACAGAGGCAGTATTCCTGCTGCCAAGGGAGCCTTGTGTGTGCTCCAACCTCTGGGTCAAGGGGTGTGTGTATATAGGGGGGGCGGTGGGGGCGGTCATAGGACAGGACTATGGAGGAATGGGAGTGTTTCAGGCGCCAGGCTTCACACATTCTGGGTACCTGGCTTTGTCGCTGACGGCACTCTTCTGGGGCCTCCAAACTTGCCTCTTGAGTAGCTGCATGCTCTTTTAAATACACACCATTTCTGAATTTGCATGACTGAAAAAGATGGGCAAGCAAAGGGTTAGGCCAATAAGAGTTTAGCAATCCTCATCCAAGCCTTTAGGAGAATTGAAGGGAGCCCTGGTGTTGTAGTGAGTTACATGTGGACTGTTAACCACAAGGTCAGCGATCCTGAATCACCAACCTCCTGAGGGAGAAAGATGAGACTTTCTATCGCTACAGAGGTCGTTCTACCCCGTCCTATAAGGCCACTGTGAATCAGAGTTCACTCCATGGCAGAGAGAGAGAGATGAGAATTTGAAGCAGCGGAAGGAATAATACAGCAATAATTGTAGGGCTGGCATAGGGCCAGGCAGTCATTCCTTCTGCTTCACATGGGGTCACTTTGAATCAGAACCAATTTGAGGGCACGTCGCAATAACAACAAATGTAGCATCATTAAATATGCAGCGTCAGTGTCTTTGCTCACTCAGCTGCCTCTTTGACTAATGGTCCAATTTGCAAATGGTTTAAAATTCAGTTCACTGAGTACTTCCTTTGCTGCTGAGCAAAACCTAGCCGGCAGTTCTCTACGATGCTCTGCTTAGTTGCATCTTCAGGCTCATGCTGCTCAAGTTGGCAGCTTATCCCATAATAGGGCTAAGAGACCTTGAAGAGTGTTTATTTCCCATCCTACTAATTAGGCCTGGGTATCTGACCTTATCCATCTCTTAAAAGAAACCTCAACAAAAAGCACTGCATGAAAAAGATATATACTGTAATGTTCTTTGAGGGAGAGAGAGCTTGAGAGGCAAGATCGAAACAGTAGAAAAGAGTTTCAGGAGGTGCAAATATCTCTAACTACCCATATGATCTTGATAAGACCTTTTATTTTCATCATCTAAGCATAGATACAATATTTGACCAGCAAAGAATGACAAAACATAGCGTGCTATAAACTGTACTAATTCACAGAACAGTGTGCTCCAAACTGTACTAATATGGGAGAAGCCCACACGAGCAAATACTTTAATGTGTTCCTTGGTTTTCTCTGTAAGAATATAAGCACTCCTCAAAATAGTCCATTATATCATCTATATTTGTCTTAAAAAATCTACCTATTTCTGCTTGGTCTATTGGTTTCTATTCATACTCGGCTTTTCTTTTCCTCTGGGACCCCTTTATCTTCCAGCGTCGTGCAAGCAGCGGTTAGAATCCTGTATCTTCATGTCTTCACAAATGACGCCCAGATTGCTACTGAATTTCCTAGTGGGTAAAAAACGGAAAGGGTAACAAACATCAAGAAATTCCTCTTGTGTTTGGCCAGGTCGACTTAAGAAAGAAATCCAGTGCCTCTCATCTATGTGTAAGAAAGAGCTTTATATCAAGAAATAATTATATATCAAGAAAAACCCTTAGCCTAGTCCAACTCAAGTCCATATAGTTGATACTAGTCCATAAGTCCCTTTTCAGACTCATACAGTCACAAGCAATGATGCAGAATCACAGGTTGGTGGGTGCAAAGTCCTGTGGATCCAATGGCAGTGGTAAAATCTCCATACTGGCAGCAACCAGGGTCAGCCGGCAGGAAAGTTGAAGCAGAGAGAGAAGGAAGGTTCTCAGGGCCCTCCTTATGAGCAGGCCATGCCCACAAGGAGGTACCAGCAAGCTATGACCTGATTGACAGGTTGAACTCCACCCCTACACTTTTATATATCTTCAAGTTGATATAAAACGATGTAACTGCCACACCTCCAGAGTTTTATTTACTTTCCTCTTCTCTCCTACTTGACAGTAACTAACATTTTAAATCTGATAAAAAGGGCATGAAGGCCATGGGCCCCAAGTCTTCGTTTCCAGATTGTACGGAAGTAGAAATAGAGGGCTGTGGTTGATACCTGTGTACAAGAGTTAGCAAAACCAGGGTTCAAGTTCCCACCTCATGGGAACCCTAGACTCATGGCTGTTGTCATTGTAAATTTCCTAGAATTACCTCTATCTCTTGGTAACCTTATGGATGACAGAATGAAATGTGCCTGCTTCTTTGCTGCCAGCAGGATCACTGGTATGCTTGAGCCCCTTACTGTGGCTAACATGTTACTTAATCTCAAGCGTGTTTCCTGGTTAGCATAAATGAGCAAGCACTGGGTTAATAACAGGAAGGTTGGCTGTTCAAATCCAGCCCAAGATGCCTCTGAATCTAGGTCTGGCAATCAGCACATGGTACTTGGTACTGGTCCCAGAGGACTGCTATAGAAGGAGATGACAAACAGAGTTCCAGGCTTAAGAGACCACACAATAACTTGTATATTACAAGTATCCACCAAAGGAACCCTGTGTGGATACTAGTATCCACAGTGGCCAACCAAAAGGTCTGCGATTAAAACCCACCAGTAAGGAAGATGTAGCCATCTGCGTCTGTAATGATTTACTGCCATGGAAATGCCAAAGGGCAGTTCTACTCTGTCTAATGTGGTCTCCATGTGTTGGGATTGACTCAAAGACAATGCATTTGGATTTTTGGTTTACTTTACATAAAAATCCCCTACACTGTAGCTTTTATTATCCTCAAAATACTATGTAAAAGTACACATTTAAAAAAAATGTAATAGTACAAATTAGTTCTTCTGGCTGAGGTTTGACAATCTATGCTTAAAATCTTGGTTTGTTGTTGTTACTCCAAGCTGTCTTTTCCTTCTACCCTCAACAAGATGCGGTGGTACAATGGCTGCAACAAGGGGCTCTAACAGGAAAGCAACAGTGAGGTGACACCGGCGCAGGCACTGTGACATTCTGTTGGTTATAAGGTCACGATGTGCTGGAACCGACTCACAGCACCGATCAACAGCGTGCGATTGCAGCTTTATCAGTGTTGCTTTGTTTTGGTTTTGATTCTATTCATCCGTGCCATCAAGTTCTACATGGTAAATAAAAACAAACACAAACATTATCCCCAAAATCTAAGGGTGACTCTGTCTCCATACGAACTGTTCATGAAACCTACTCAGTGGTCTGCTGCCATCTTTTTGTCTTGAAAGCCATCGAGTCGCTGGTTCTCAAGCTCCAGCAGGAAAGATCTAGGATGCTTATGTGTTAACAGAGTGGGTGTGTTTGTCTTCTTCTCCCCTACTAGGCCTGCATTAACAGATCCTGGAACTCCTGGAAAAATAGAAAGAGAAAATGCAAATGCAAAGAGGAAGCAAAGCACTTAATCCACTCTAGTCGGTTTGTGAGACATATGGCCTACTGAGTAATTTAATCCAGCCCACCATGGAATCTGAAAATTGCTTCTTCCATCCCCTGCTGTACTGAAATGCGAATGCAGGCACAGCCAGCTCCAAAACAAGAGATCCTGAGCACTGTTTCTAGGGGGCAAGGCCACCAAGGTGTGCGACGGGGTGGGGGTGATGAATTCAATTGACTCATATTCGGGGCCATGAAAGAGAAAGGACTGTAGATGGATTCTCTCTCACTGAACTCTGGGTTATATTTAAAGGAAGCCATTCAAGACTCTCCACTCATTTAGAGGCAATGATGAGCCGGGTTCGACCCACAGCGGAAAGAGAATTTTCGGAAATTCAGAGTTCCCATGGATAAACTCATCTCTTACTGAGGCCAAATTGACATTGTTGTCCTTTGATTGAGAATCATGCTAATTTCTGCAAACAGCCTCTTCAATCTGTACAAACACACACACATACACACACACTTTAAAAGTTGATTGGTAAAATTTATGGATTCTTTAGGAGTTAATAATGTATAACCTTGCTTGAATCTGACCACCCCCCTCCCCCCCGCTTTTTTTTCCCTCCAAAGTATCTTGGATGTTTTTCCTGAATACATGTGCTTAAAATGCTGAAGGATACCTCTTGAAAAAAAAAAAGGAAAACACTTGATTTCAAGGAGTTATACTTCCTGTAATTGTTTCATTAATTAATTATCTCATAATGTCTACTTCAATTTATTTTATTTTGTTACTTTATCTTTTGGGGAGGGTCCTAAGTGGGCTTTCATTACCCATAGGACTGGAGCATGTCCCAACATAAGCACTACTATTGCATCCATTTAATCCAGTAGACAAGATATAAATTATCATGCAGTATGAGACACCTATTGGAAACATAATTTGGTAGAGATACTTTCAAGAATTAAAATAGTTTTCCTTGTCACCCAGCAGCATATCAGCATTATATCCCAGAAGACTGTAAGGCATAAAAAGTGGTGAACAAGCCTCCTTTAACTACAAGCCACCACTGGATTTGGAGAACGTTTCTGTCCTGGCCTTAGACAACTCTCTGAGTGCAAGCAGTTGTATAGCTTTTTAGAAGAAGCATGTTAATTCTCTTTTCTCTCTCTCTTTCTCTATCGCTCCTGTTATTTATTTAATTGATTCCAACTCACAATGACCCTATAAAATAGAGTAGAATTGCCTTGGTGGGTTTCCAAAACTGTCAATCTTTACAGTAACTGAAGGCTCCATTTTTCTCCCACAGAGAGGCTGGTGGTTTGAAATGCCAAGCTTGTGATCAGCAGTCTGACATGTAGCCCGCGATGCCAGCCATGCTCCTCAGACATTCAAAAAGTAAAACTAAGTCAACAGATGTCAGAAGGGAAGAAAGCTAAAACTGATATCAAAGTAAAACAAATAAATGCCCTCACTACACTGAAAGAGGGGGCATTGGATCAAGAGAGAGAGAAGAACTAGTCCATGCAATCTGTGAATACGGCATAAAAGTGTATCCTCAGTGCTTGTGTGGGTTGTGAAGGTAATCACTATGGCACATAGGTCCGGAATCCTTTTTAGTTGGTTTGCTTATTACGGTGGTATATCTGAAGCAACTCTGAAACTATTTTAAATGAAGTATACAATGTGCATAAAGGTAAATGTGCTGATGTTGCTGAGAGGAGAGGTTTCCCTGACAAAGTTGTTTGCTGTTATCTGACTTATGGTGCTCATGCAGAAAGGCCCTCAACTTGCCTGTTACGGCACCATCCCCGTGAGAAATGGTGGGTCAGATGGTTGTCATCCACAGGATTTTCATTTGCCTTCTTCGCAAGACCACCGTAGTTTGGGAGCTCCACTGAAATCTTCTCAGAAGCAATCCCTGCAGAGGAGTGGTGCCTGCCTACGAAGCACATGGCCCACAATCAAACTCAGGTCTCGCCCGTGGAAGAGACGATTCTACCACGGAACAACCAGTACAATCTTCTCTAAAAGTAGAGAGTTGCAAATAAGTAATAATAACAGGGGAACCAAGAGCCCAAACCACTGCCATGGACTTGGTTCTGACGCATAGCAATAATATCAGAGGATTTCCAAGAATGTAAATAATTACAAAAGTCAACAGTCTCTCCTTTATCCCTCTGAGTTAGTTGCTGGTGATTTTGAACCATTAACCTTGCCATGAGCAGCCCAATGCCTGACTTATAGCATGAAAAACACGACCCTGTGAATATTACTTGGAATTGAGGATACCGGTATGAACTCATGATCCTTAAAATATGTCTGTGTGCGTGTGTGTGCATGTGTGTCTTATATGAGTTTACTGAAAGGGCCTACTTTTAAAAAGGTCACAGTAGCTAGAAATGCACTGAATAACTAGATCTTGTCACTTGCCACAGGAAAGATTGACAGAAAAGAAATGTTGGTTTTGCCAGAAAGGTACAAATGACGTTGAAACACTAACATCTTTGTATAACAGAAAATAAAGAAATATTAAATGAATTAAAAATGAGGTGCCTCTTAACTACATAGGCACTAGATTGACGAAGCCCTCACTAGCCAAATCTGCGACAACTGAGTAACAAAGCATATAAGAGCATTATGGATTAAAAGCCACTGAGGTTCGAGGAAGAATGAGCCACTGAAGTTGGTATGCATTCTAAACAACTTCTACAGATCAATAAGTGGATAGAAAAATAAAGGGTGAAGGGGGGGGGGCTCATGTTTACCAAAGAATGCCAAGTGAATGCAAAGTGTTAGAGTTGGAAATATTTATAATTCTGCAACAATTTTACAACTACTATGGAAAAATGATTGGTTTTGATAAAAAGCATCAGTAGATACTAGGTCTAGGGAGAAAATTTTGATGAGTATCAGAATATTTGCATGATAATAAACAATCTATATATCAATTATTTAATTTTTGCAAGTATAAAACCCAGTAACTACATGGAAGCCTGTCAATGCTTACCTTGAGCCACCAAAATGACCATTTTAAATGAGAGGGAGATGAACATGTGGTTTGGGATGCGATGCCCTGTAGAGCTCACCATCACGTATCTAACATTTGAGTTGGGAATGAATAACCTAACAACAAAAAGTGAGGCACAACCTACTAAACTATTTTAAATGGATTGTTATTTTAAAATAGCTTTATCAGAAAGGACAAGGAAAAGCTAGGAGATGCGTTCTAATGAACGAAGACTCAAGAACATGACAACGAAAATCCATCCATGATCCTAGACTGTAAGTGTGCCCTAGAGGAGCACATGCTTTAAAGGACATTACAGGATTCATTCCCCAAGCCGGGAAACCAACAGTAAACTAGACAGAGCTACCTGAACCAAATCCATGCTAAATTTACTTAACTTGGTGACTGTATTATGAGACATCAGGGAATGTGATTTATTCTTATGAAACATATAAGTGCTTCAAAGAGTTCACGGAAACACGGAATGAAAATAATTTTTCCATGAACTTTTTGAAGCCCCTCACACAATAAAGTATTTGATCCACAATGTGGACCATTTATTTTGAAATTATTTGAGAAAATGTATATACATTTTTATGTGTATGGGTATGTATATACACCTACATACACATGTAGTTCCCCACTTACGATATATTCAAGTTATGATGAAAGAATTTATGACTATCTGTTCCCACAGTCTGTCTCATTAATAAAATGTACTATATACAATGTAGCAGTGCATAAATTGCTGATGTTATTCTCAAATGTTCATGCACAGATGTTTATATGTAATATCGCCAAAGTCAAAAGATAACAAAGGATTGGATTTTATATACTTATAATAAAAGACAACAATAATGAAAACTACAAAAAAGAGCTTTTCTTATGTCAGAACTATACTATAGAGTCATCAAATTGTATCTTAAAGTAAAACAGATACTACCTGTAAATGCAAGTATCTAACTGTATAAATATATAGATGGATGGTGGGTGGGTGGATGGATGGATGGATGGATGCAAGGATGGATGGATGAATAAACAGACACATTTGTTGCCCTTGTTTCCCACTTAGCTCTGCCTCATAGCAAACAGTTTTGCACCATTTTCTTGATCATTGCTAGGCAGGAGTACATTGTAAAAACATTATGTATTTGAGGTGCATTTCAATCTAGGGGGGGTTCATTTTTAGCACTATATTGGACATTTTATTGTGATTTTCATTGAATAATTTAAAGAAGGATACGGTCCAGTTTGTCTCAGTCTGAAACGCAGACAGTTTGTCTATTTGAAATCTGTCTGACATGGATGACCTTTTAGACAATAATTGAAATATTGGTGGCAGAGTGTCTAACATCATAACAACGCACGAGCTATCACAACACAACAAACGGACAGAGGTTGTGAGAAAGGGAGGGAAAGAGAAAGAGAGATGAAATGTGGCAAGAAATGGAGCAAATGAGTAATAGGTGACTCAGATGATACTCCGAAACTTACTCTTGGATATACAGTAAGAAAGGTGAATGGATTAAACAATGAGGTAATAGAGTTGAAGATATTTCAAATGACAGTTAAAGAATAAAAAATATAGTAATGAAGGATGCAAAAAACTAGAGTAAAAAAATTCAAAGGAAATGGATGCTTGACATTTCTTAAGCAAAAAGAATCGAAGATACACTTCAAATTTCAAGTTACAATATTGGGGTATTCTACAAACAACACATTGAATGGGGAAGCTACATCAAGGAAGAAGGAAGTACACTCACACAATCACTATATCAAAGAGAACTGGCTGACTTTAGAGCATTTCAAGACCTAGTATCTGATCAAGAACAACGGGGTTGGAGGAGGAAGTAAGTCCAAGTGGCATCAAAAGTATTGGTGCAAAATAGAGCTCCAGGAATTAAAAGGTACAATACTTTAACAAACGTGTTTACGAACATGTCACTTTGAGGACTAAGGTACACTGATTTAAATCATTGCATTTTCAATTGTTCATATACCTTTGGAAACTGGCCAAAGAATAAAGGAAACAAGAAAAATGGTCAACATGGAAGTCCGGTGTTGAATAAAAGTACGGAATGTACCAGGGACTACAAGAAAGATGAACCAATCTGTCGTGGAAGCACACAACCAGAATCTTCCTGACAAACGAAAATGGTAAGACTTTGTTTCCTATACAAGGATATGTTATGAGACGTGCCTCGTCCCTGTAGAAGGGCATCATGTATGGCACATTGGAAGATGACCAAAAAGAGGAAGACTTTCAAGGAAATGGATTTTCACAGTGGCTGCCATGTGGGCTCAAAGACAGCAACCACCATGAGGGTTAGCAGAACCAGGCAGGGCTTTCTTCTGTTGCAAACATGGCTACCATGAATTGGAGCCAGTTTGGTGACACCGAACAATGACAGAAGAGCAAAAAGAAGCACTAGAATGAGTGGCGGTAAAGGGGCTGGTCCGGATGGGAGCCACTGATCCTAACCACTTTGAAATTCATGAGTGAATTCACTCCTCATTTTTTCTCTATGCAAATCAGTTAAACCAATTAACTTGAAAATACTTTTCAAATTGCAAGGCAGTATAAAAGGCAGGGTATTAATTTTTGTTATTATTATCAGCCTTTTCCATCCTGGCACTAATATTATTACATAAAGGGGAATACAAACACAAAGAAAGATATAGACTCATTCAGCCTCCATTTAAGCTGGCTTGTATTCATGCAACGAACACTTTTTGCATATATGCTGGTCAGGCACCCTTCCAGCTTTTCAGTACCCATACCAAAGAATAAGTGCATTATCACAGCAAAAGATTACAGCAGCAGCGGCAGTAAACGGTTTAATAAGATGTGTATGTAATTTGTTGTTGTTGGAAAGACTATGACTTCAGGCACAGCCACCTATTAATTAAAGCTGATTATTAGTATTACAAATCTGTGCCAGACTACAAGCAAGGGAAGAATTCCCCATTGTTAAATATTTACCACGTGGGTCCTGCTCTCGCATTCCTATCAAGGCACAAACAGTACCTCTTTGAAAAATACTTGACAGTCAATTCACCCTTCTGCTTCTCCTCCATGAAAACAGAGACCAAAATGCCTGGCCATCCTAGAATTGAGCTATCATGACCCCCACAGTACAAAAGAGCCTGATTCGATGTCAGTCAGCAAGTGTTCTTGGTGATCTCTGCCGCAGTTCCCGTAGAAAGGAAATGAGCAGATGGCGGGGAAAGGAAGAAGAGGTATAGCCTTAAGAAAATTATTATTAGAGCTCTGTTAAGACTCTTAAATATATGAAACACGTATTTCACTCATCTAAAATGTTCTGTCTATTATATGGCACATAATAAATTAATAACATCATTGGTCTATTCAACCCCCTCATATTGTCCTCTCTTGAAGCTGTGAAGAGGTGGGAAAAGATGGGAGAGAAGAAGGGGAAGAGAAGTGGGAAGGGCGAAAATGAATAAATTTGGAGTATTCCACTTCATTGACTGTCAGGAGATTTTATAAATTATTAGGGCAAGTATTTAGATAGAATTTAAGCTAGATGAATTATTTAATAAACAGATGCCAAGTGGAAATGCATAATTTATTGTTGATATGCATAAATTGCTTTAAGGATTCCAAGGGTTTTTTCCTTGTTTGCTAGACTAAATTAATCCCACACATAACCTGTGTGCCTCTGAGGGAGAGCTCCAGAGCCAGGCTCCCTCACGCACTCTCACTGTTAAGTGTATTGCAGCAATGATTTATATAATAAGTAAATTTTCTTTTGTGTTTGAGGGGTATCTAATTAATTAGATAAATAGGAAATTAAAGAGTAAAGAACCCCCACAAAGATTAAAAAGTATTTAAAGACTCCTGTCTTTCACCAAAAGGTTTAAAATGATCACCCTTTTTTTTGAGCTAAATTTTGGGTACTTCTTCAGAAGCCAGGAGCCTAGATTGTGATCCATATTTCTGAGTCCTATAAATGCATTCTTCAGTAGACAATTCAAAGGTATTTTTCCATCTCACAATTGATAATATGATCACCTTCCTACATTTCACAGATGTGATGAAAACATGTCATAAAACCTATGGTGTGGTGTTACTGACTGGTCATCAGTAGACCATGAGCCTCTTGGGACCCAGAGAACATGTATCACTCAAATAAAGAGATATACTTTACACAATTGATCTATATTGTGATGAATTGTATGAGTCCCAATAAAATTATTTTTTTTAAAAACTAAAAAAAAAATAGTGAATGTGTGGGGTGGGGGGAGGAGAGAAGCATATTAGGAGGCTAGGAATATGGCCAGTGAAAGTGAGGAACAGGGATTCTTAAAATTTAGTGCCTAGATTTTAGGTGATTCAGTTTCTTCATCTCTAAAATATATAACATGAGGGGTATTATCTCATACTATTTTTATTAGAAAATTCATTAATGGACGAGAAGTCCGTCTGGAAAGACAGCAGTGGATACACAAGCATTCGATACGCACCAAAGCAACCTAAAGAGGAACAAAAGAGGACGTGTCTTAGGTTCCTTCATGAAGTGGTTTGGTAGAAAATCACTGGATGCCGATTTAATTTAGCTTTAGTTTCCGTCTGGCTATGAGTTCGCTGTGTAACTTGGGCAGGGGGAAGAGGGGTGGGAGAGAGCATCATACTTCCTAAGGCGTGACATTGAGAGGTATGGAATACATTTTAGCTTAGGTTTTCTCCAGTGATTCATCTGTATTATTTCTTATGAAGGCAGTGGTTTGCAACTGAATTTATCCCTTTTATTAATTGTTATAAGGTGGAGTATTGATCACAAAGGGTTTGTTTTTTTCCACATTATTATTATTTAAAGTGGAGCTAAGATAAATCAGATAAATGTTACTTAGTTTGGAGGTAGGTGGAGTAACTAAACAAGAGCAGAGAAAGAACAGCTTATTAGTTGGAAGTTATCTTTTCATCAGAAAGGAAAAATGGCAATTATGTGCTAATAATAGCAAATGTTAGTACAATTATCACTTTTCAGGCCTGAACTTCTGCTTTGTAAAATGAAGTGGGATCTGTAAGCTGACCTCAACATTTTTTTCTGTATATTTTCAATGTGCCATATAAGGGGGGAAATATATTTTCTTATATAGATATGAGAGTAAGAGCTACACCAGCTAATTATGAAGATCTCCATAAAATCAGTCAGTGACTTTACATGTTATTCATATCTTTCTCTGTCTCGATTATTCCTGTGCTGGGAGACCTTGGGCCTTATCTTTCAGCGTCATGTCTGCGTTATAAGCACAGATTCCCATTCTAACCCGTAGGCCTCCTTCTTCTGACTCGTTTTCTACCTTTCCACCAAGATTGTAAGAAACTTCTAGTACTCTATTTACAGGTTACAAATAAGATCCATTCCTAAGTGCGTCTGTAGGTCTAAGTAGTCTTTAAGTCAAATTTGTTTGTAAATCAGAACAGGTCCATAGGATTCTAAATTGGAGTATTTTCAATTATTCCAAAATTCCACCTACAGCATGTGAAAGGGATTGTGAAGAAGAATTAGTTATGAAAAGGGGTTGCATCAATGGTTTACAGATGAGGAAATAATTACATAATATGAATGGGCAAGTACTAGTTGTAAGTTCATGTTCATAACACAGTTCATAACTGGGGCTGTGTGTGTGTGTATGTGTGTGTGTGTAGTGGTTGTTGATAGTTGCCACTCAGTCCAGTCCAACTGATTGTGACCTTACATGTAACAGAACAACACAGTTCCTCCCATTCTTTCCTGGTTGATACATTCAAGCGCAGTGTTGCAGGCACGGTGTCAATGTTTCTCCTTGTGAGTCATCCTTTTCTTTACTTATTTGGCATGATGCCATGTCCTTCACCAGGGAATGTCCCTCCTAATAGCATGCCCAAAGTCTTGCGATTTGAACTTCAGAAGACCATTCTGGTTATACTTCTTCCAAGGCAGATTTGTTCCTTCTCCTGCTAGTACATGACAAGTTCAATCTTCCTCACCAACACCATGATTAGTCATTGGTACTTCTTCAGTCTTCCTTATAAATTGTGCGTTCACATGCATATGAGGCAATTGAAAACACTGTGATTTGGGGCTGGTGTACTTTTGTCCTCAAATGGATGTATTTTCTTTTTAACACTTTACACAGTATTTTGCAGAAGATTTGGTCAACAATTTCTTGACTGCTATTTCCATGGGCATTGATTATAGATGCCAATAAAACGAAATCCTCGACAACTTCAATCTTTTCCCCATTTATCATGATGTTTTTTGTTGGTCCACTTGTGAGGATTTTTGTTTCCTTTATATTAAGGTGCTATCCATACAGACAGTTGGTCTTTGGTCTTCATTAGTAAATACTTTAATTCCTTTTTGACTTTGAGCGAGTAAGATTATGCAGTATGCATACCCCAGTTGTTAATGAATCTTCTTCCAATTATTCTATGCCTTGCTATTTTTCATATAGTTCAACTTCTCAAATTATTTTCCCAGTAGATAAATATATTGAATAAGTATAGTGAACGGACACACACATTTACTGATTTTACATCATGCATTGTCCCCTTATTCTAATAGAATGGTTGCATCTTGTGGACCTATAGAAGCACAATTAAGGGTTCTGAAATTCCCGTTCTTCACAATATTACCCAGAGTTTTGTCTGACCCACACAGTCAGGTCAAATGCTATTGCATAATCAATAAAACAAAGGTAAATGTTTTTATGGTATTCTGTGCCTTCAGCCAAGATCCATCTGACAAAAACAATGAGATTCCAACTGATCTTCTGAACTGAGTATCTAACGACAGTTCTGTTTATGTGCAGCTTTAATCATTTATTTACTTGCATGTGATATTAATGATATTGTTCGATAATTTCTTTAGAATAGGCACAAATATGGATTTCCTCCAATTGGTCTTAAACATTTCTGGTTCATAGACATGTGAGTGCTTCCAGTGTTACATCTGTTGAAACATTTCAAATGTTTTTCTGCCTCTTTCTGGATCCTTGCTTTTTACCAATGTGCTTAGTAGAGCTTAGACTTCTTCCTTTGATTACATTGTTTGCTTTGTTTTGTTGTTATCATATGCTACCTCTTGTTTGAATGTTGACCTATTTTTCTTTTGGTAGAGTAACTCAGTGTATTCCTTTCATCTTATTTTGCTATTTTCTATGTTATATTTTAATGTTTTTCAAAACAGGAAACATCTCAAAAGCTATAGTATTCCCAAATAGAGTATAAGCACATCTTCCTGTTTCTATGCATCAGAGTACCCAAGGTACAGATTTTATGTGATTAAAAAATAATAACCCATAGTACATAAATCATTCAAATGAATTGTGACTATATAAACACACTATAAAAGGCTATTATAAAGTCTTCTAAGTCACTAGCTTACTTTCTCTATAGACTCAAGAACACAAGAGAAGATATCCTGGTTAAATACAATTATTACTCTTTATAGTATGATTTGATGAAGAACACTGTTAGGTATCATCAAACAAGACACTTCTAGTAAAAACAGAGAGCTAGATGCTGAGCTCAAGCTTCATTCCACTTGCATCTCAACATTTGGCCTCCTTCACAAGAGAGTTGGAGTCCAGGATGGTATGAAGTGTCAACACTCCAGGATGCTAACATAGAGGCTAGTAATGCTAGTACACCCAGATGCATCTGAAAAGAGCAGCCTGACAATCTACTTCTTAAAAAAATCAACACTGAAACACCATAGAACACAATTCTACTCTGACATATATGCGGTCACCATGCGTTGGAATGAATTCAGGGCAATTGGTTTGTTTGCCTTCTTGTTCGTTTTTGACAGGATACGTGTACCATAAAACCTGCTACACAAGTAAATGATTACCATGCTAATCTTTTTTCGTGTCTCAGAAGGCATTTTCTTGGCTGAGATAGGATGTTTTCTCTGGACCAGGTTCTACACCAAGCACTTTTCATGTACTCTGCGTGTCTAGCACTCAACGAATGAATGTCCTTTTACCAAATTCCTTTGTTCTCATCTTCACCCTTCCTCATTCTTACCCCAGTGTGTGATATGCTGGCCTACATTTAAAATTTTGTTTGAGCCCATTGCTTCTTCTTAAACTGTCTGAATGGCTCAAAGTCTTGCAGACAACACACCAAACCTAGAATCTGGACTTTCCATACACTGTATGAGGCCAAGTGTCTAGCTATTCAATAGATTCCATTGATATGTTATAGTACTGACATGATATGTTTGAATTGGAATGCCTTTTGTGTGTGTGTGCATACATAGGTGAAGTAGTTTTTCTTTATCCTAATTTGAAAAATCTATTACTAAAAGATACCCCATTGTGGAGTTTATGAAATAAATTTAATGTAATAGATGATTTATAAATTTAGATATACATATAAAATGAGAAAAACAGAATATTATTGTTTCATTATCTTTGATAGATTAGAGATGTCATTTAGTAATTTAGCAAGAGATAACGGGATTTTTGTCCTTCATCAACTAATGACTAAAAGAAGATTTATTATTTAGATGGAATTTGGTGAATTTAGTTTGTTTACATAGATTACTGAAGCTTAACAAACAAAAAAATTATGATGATCTATGCTGTTGAGTCTCAAAGTTTACTTTATAAAATCCTACCCTGGGTTTATTTTTCCTCTAGATGTTATACTTTAAAACATGCAATATTTAGTATAAAATTATTTTACTTCATGGGGAGAGTAAGTGCATGGAATAAATGTGTCATAATTATAGTTTGTGTCAACTTGACTGGGCCAAGATTTTCAGTGGTTTGGCAGTTACCTCGTAATCCTCATAAGCTGATCTAATATAATGTAATAACAGTCAATCAGTTGTAAGAAAATTAGAGGAGGATCTGTAACGCCCTTACAGGTCACAACCCTGATGCAACCAAGTGAAAAGAAGCTTCCTTGGCCTGATGAGTTACTTCAAATCTAAAAGGAAACTGTGGGAAAGCTTGGTTGACTTCATGCTGGGTCTGGATCCTGAAGCTGCCCCATTGACCTCCAGTTCTTTGGGATTGACTGCCAATCTGGAGAGATGTCAGCGGGTTGCCATCTGACCTGCCAACCATGGATTCATTCACCTCTGTAGCCACCAACCTTCCTGTTGACCTTAGATGTTCTTCCAATTAATCGTGGATTCATCAGGTCCCTAAAGTGAAGTAAGGAGAAGGCTCCAGCCAGCATCTGATCCCTGGGCTTGGAAACTGTGTGGCCTTGGACAGGCCCAGTTTTGCAATGGTGTGAGACATTTTCTTGACTTAAATTTATCTGTGTTTTTCTTCTGCTCTAAATTTCATTGGTTTTATGTCTTTAATGAACCCAATGTAATACAAAATGCTTTGTTTTATGTTGGTAGAATATCATGCTCTCCAATTTACTTGCTCTACTATCCCTATAAGGGGATATTTTTTCTTTATATTCTAATTTTGCACATTTCCTTAATTTTCTATACATTTTACAAAGAACATATGTAAGAAAAAGATCTGTCATGCCTGTTATTGAGTCCATATTGAATAATTCCTACATGAGTCAATGGAGAAAAGACTAGATCAATTCTTCTGAAAAAGGGGACTAGACAAGGATGTCCCTTATCCCCACTCCTATTTAACATTGAGCTGGAAGTCCTAGTTAACAATATAAGGCAATGAAAGGACATCAAAAGGGTTCACCTGGAAAATGTAAAAATGAAACTATCGTTATTCGCAGATGATATGATTTTGTATATGGAAAATCCTAAAAGTTCCACAAGAGGAGTACTGGAAGCAATAGAGGAATATGGCAGAGTAGCAGGTTACAAGATCAACAAACAGAAGTCTATCGCACTACAGTACACATCAGACAAGGACACAGAAGAGGGGATCAAAAAGGGAGTACCCTTCACAATAGCCAAACACAAATTGAAATATCTAGGGACATACCTGACTCAAAAAACAAGATCTGTATGGGGAAAACTACAAAACGCTATTAAAAGAAACCAAGGATGACCTCAACAAATGGAAGGCGATCCCATGCTCGTGGATTGGCAGACTCAATATTGTAAAGATGTCAATTCTACCCAAGGCACTCTATAAGTTCAATGCTATCCCGATCCAAATTCCAGCAACTTTTTTCAAAGAGTTGGAAAAACAGATTACCAACTTCATATGCAGGGGGAAGAAACAGAGAATTAGTAGAGAACTCCTCAAGAGGAAGGACAAAGTTGGAGGGCTTGCTTTACCCGACTTTAACACCTATTACACAGCCACAGTGGTCAAAACAGCATGGTACTGGTATAACAATAGGGAGGAGAGGAGCAAATCAGAGTGCAGTGTAGTAACAATGAAATGTGCAATTTTCCTCTAGTTATTAAATGCTTCCTCCCCCTCACTACCATGATCCCAATTCTACCTTACATATCCAGCTGGACCGGAGGATGTACACTGGTACAGATAGGAACTGGAAATACAGTGAACCCAGGACAGATGAACGCCCCAGGACCAGTGAAGAGAGTGGCGATAGCGGGAGGGTGGAGGGAAGGTGAGGGAGAAAGGGGGAACAGATGACAAGGTCTACATATGGCCTCCTCCCTGGGGGACAGA
>NW_022103922.1:22658077-22671683 GCF_000313985.2 Echinops telfairi
AGAAAATGTTTTGAGAATGATGTACAAATGCGCTTTACATAATTGATGTGTGTATGGATTGGGATAACAGTTGTATGAGCCCCTAATAAAATGTTTAAAAAAAAAAGAATAGTTGTGAGGACGGCACAGGACCTGATGGTGCTTTCTTCTGTTGTACACTCGGTCTCTATGAGTCAGAACTAGTGTGTGTGTGTGTGTGTGTGTGTGTGTGTGTGTGTGTGTGTGTGTTTACTTATATACAGAGAGAGAGGGAGACCCAATCTGATACCTGTAATTGAGTACTTTGAAATCTCTAGTATACTATGGCTTTGATGATAATGTCTGAAGCCACCCTGCTTAGTGAATAAATTTAACATTATTGGACACAATATTTTTATGGTAATAACCAAGACAAAGCAGACATGAGTTTTACTGTCATTTTTTTCCTCATTTCCAAGAGTAGATATAGTTTTTCCATTTTATTATCACTCTGTATATTTTTCTCTATATAGAATACACTTTAATTCTTGTACTTTGTTTCTCTTGATAGTCTAACAGAAGAGCCTAAGAGGATTTCACTTTCATTTATTCTATATTTTCCCCTAATGAATTATAAGTAAATTAGCACTTTGATGGAAGGCACAGTGTATAGAGCATTTTGGCACTGCAGAACACTTCAAAACATTTCAGTGTAATATGATTACAACATTGAAAAGAGCCATCACAAATTTTCTCTTGTTTTAGTTTCCACCTAAACTCCCACTGTGACATGAAATAGCAGTAATAAAATTATGATTCTTGGAAAACTAACCAAACTTTGTCAACAGTCTTATCCATCCAAGTGAAAAACCAGGATAGAATGTTTATCCATATGAAAAGATGGCCTATAGCCAAACCGTAAGGACAATTAAAATGCCATGCTTGCAGTTAAAGATTCTATGTTTTCATAGATATTCTAGCAACATAACTAGGTCTTTACTCTAGAAATCTCCAGGAGAAACAGAAGCTACAAAGCATAATAAAATGAAAATCACTAGCAAACTGGAAGGAGCCTTAGAGCTACAGCCGTAGGTTAGGCATTGGGCCGCTGATCTCAAGATGAGCCTTTTAAACCCAACCTTCTCTCTACAAAAGAAAGATGAGGCTGGCTGAGCCCTTACAATTTTACTAGAATAGAGCCCAATAAAGAGTCACTATAAGTCAGTCTCAACTGCATGACAGTGTGTTTGGTTTGGCTTGAAGAAAATTTCTTCAAAATAGATTTGTAAAGACATTTTACTGTATTAAGATTTGACCCACAGAAGGTTACTTAACAGGGTTTTTGTTTTTTAAAGAACTGTTACCATTTTCTTCAACTTGTAATCAGCAGGTCTATTCTTTGTTTAAAGAATCACCAATGACTTAGATACTTCACATAAAAAAAATTACAGTCTGATAGGATACCACCAAGAATTATGATTTTACAAAGTAATTATTATTTTACAAAGACGATAAATATGTACTATATTTAGAATATGTTTACTGCTCAATTGGCTAATATTTTTCATATAAATTCTATTTCATAGTTTACTGAAATCATAAATATAAAAGCATATCTTTACCAAATTGAGTTTCACCGTGAAAGAGTCTCACTGTAAAATGCATGTGAGGCTTCCTAGCCTCTGAAGGAAAAAAGTGGTTACTTGTATTTTAATCCCCTCTTCCCACATTAAGGCAGTGTGGTGAGTAATCATAGGACTGCTAATTAGAAGGTCAGTGGTTCAAACCTAGGAGCTGTACCATGGGAGTAAGATGAGGCTATTTGCTGCCACAAAGCTCCAGAAACCCTATATGGGATTGCTATAAGTCTAAATTTACCCTACAACAGTGATTTGATTTGGGTTTCTTCATTCTCTCCAAAATGGAAATATTTTTATCTATAGAACTATAAAAAGAACAAAAATTGCCCACAGTCTATACCTGAACAAATCTAATAGATACCACTGCATGCGAGTACATGAAAGACTAAATCCAAAATCCAAAAGAACCGGATCACATTTGAACAAAGTCAGGAGGTTACCCATCAGAGCTCCATTCTTGAGAAGAATGAATACGACCTTGACAGGCACTCTTGGGAAAGCCCTGAAAATTGGTGGATTCAAATATTGACCTAAAAGAAAGGAGCCTAGTAGCACTCTAAGAAAGACAGTTCATTTTGAGAAGAGAGAAAGAGATACTGGAAAAGTAAGTACATTCAGATATTTTCAAATTGACTCTGCTTTGAAATGACCTCAGTGAGGGGAGTTTCTAATCCCATTGGGTTTCTAGTGACAGTCGTGCTGGAGTAGAGTACAGGTCTTTCATTAAGGCATCTTTGGTTGAACTCAACCTTCAACCGTTTTGTTAACAGCCCATTGCATCACCCGGTGCCTGGAGGAAATATATACCAAGAAACAAACCACACCTACAGGCGTTAAAGTATTCACCTGCTAATCGAAAGGGAGGTGGTTCAAACCCACAGATCACTTCGTGAAGAATGATGCGGCAAGTTTTAAAGACTAAAACTCTGGAAACCTCATGGGTCAGTTCTCCTCTTTCCAATAGGACTGCTAGGACTTAAAATGGACTTGAAGCCAAAGAGTTTGGTTTTACGTTTTATGGGTCAACATTTTCTTTCTTAAAGGGGTTGTGTACCACCACTTTAGTAAAAGTATAATGTGATAAGTAAATCATTAGTAAATACGCATTTTAACTTTATATTTTTATGTAGTTATGTACAACTTTTAAAATAGAAGATGTGTCGTGGAAACATCTATTCTTTATCATGAAAACACTTAGACACATGAAAACACAGTAGACCTGTGGTATATCAACTAGACATGTCATCAGTTTTTAAGTTCTTCCATATAGGTTATAGATTAATTTTAATAGAGCTTAACCTATCACATTTCTATATTTACTGCCTGTTGATAACTATATTCCCTTTTCATACCTTATGTTGTTTTTAGTAGAATAACTTTTTTGTCCTTCTGTTTTCTTACTGGTCCCATCAAATACCCATTTCACCTAACAGAGACCCCAGGTGACCAACTAGAACTGCCCTATAGGGATTTCTAGGTTGTAAACTTTTTGAGAGCAAAGTCAGCGGTGCATTCAAACCGCCAACCTGTTAATTGGTAGCTCTGGGCTTCACTATGGTGCCACCAGGTCTTCTTTGTCCTGACATAATACACCTAACTTTGAAGATGGCATTTTTATACTTGATAACTTGCTGTATCCTATCTTACTTTACCCACTGTTTTAGAATGTTCCTAGTTACAGATGCGTACAGGGTTGCACAGATAGAGACAATGGTGAATAATTCATTCACAAGGGGGATGGCATTTTTCCACAATTGCTTTGTCATTAAGTTTACTAATCAAATCAATAAAGGATCGATAGGTTATGCCACAATTAGTACAGATGTTTCAGATTGCTGAAAGCTAGGTTTAAATGCTCCTCTTGTTATTTCAATTTGGTCCAGTTTCATTATTTCATAATAGGAATGTATAACTCTTATACATCACAATCATTTTACCCCTTCTATTTTATGCTTCCTTCAATAGGGATCAAATACTATAGGATCTTATTTGTTGTCTAGCTTCAACATTATTGTCTTCCTTTGTTCAGCGGGGAAAATAATTATCCTGAAACTAATAATAAGGTATTTAAATATTCAGTACAAGACAACTTAAGAAAACTTACTTTAATTGTGATTTTTATCTGTTACAGAGAGGCTTAGCGAGAAGATGATTGTATTTGAAAATGATAAAATTGATCACAGCACTTGGCAAGTGGTTAAGTACTTTCCTATTCAGTGAATGGTTGAGAGTTTTAACCCACCCAGAGGGCCCTGATGGGAAAGGCCTGGCCCGCTGAGTCTAACACATCACCATCTAGAGAGCACTGCTAAGGCCAGTTCCCGCCCCTGACCCCCACTCCCTGAACACACTGAGTCAACAGCTACTGGTGACTGTGTTAGGTCAAGAGTAGGAAGTAAATAAATCAGTTCTGAGCTGCTAAGGCCATTAGTGAACTTGTGTTTGTGTTCCCACTTGGTTGGACGAACTTTCAGTTAATATTGATGCCTTGAGTTCAATCTTTAATAAGCCTTCTTCATTCACTCTCCTATCGCTGTCCTCTGTTGAAAGCATGGATTTATGACTGTGGTAAACCAGGAAATCAATTTCAGATTCAATTTTGCTATTCTTTAAAATTCCTTTCTTCAGGTATCTAGCTGTTGATCTTCGTCACTGATGTTCCTGCACCGCATATGAGGAAATGATCTGGTATCTATTTCCAAAATATTGCTAGATCTCAGTGCTCACAGCTAATATTAGGAGTGCTCTCAGACTCATTTCTCTAAGTTTCTGAGTTCCTTGAACTTCGTCTAAGGTGGATACACATATGAATCTCTCTCATTCTCCTCTCAAAATGAAATTTCTTTCAACTTTCTTCTCTGCCCAAAGCAGGAAACTGCTCTCCTGGTTCCTAAGTGGTTCCCCTGATGTTTTCACAATACCAGGAGGCACTGTCTGCAATTTGGAATCATTTTGGCTTTTCATAAGGGCTTATACTGTACTTCATTAGCAGAGCTGCTGTGAAATTACGAAACATTTTGGCGAACAGTGCAAGATATTTAGATTTGTTTCTTGCTAAAAATTATGCAAAGTCCCTTAGGGAAAAGACAGGCAGATGGTGTTGGAGACATGTATTATTTTCTTATGTACCAGTATTTGTAAACAAATACTGTAAATTTGAGTTTCAGAATGATCTTTATGAAATCTAGTAACAAATTAATATATGAACTGATATCAAATTCACGTAAAGAAACAATCATTTCCATATTACCAGGGCACTTCTTTCCTGTTTTCATGGTAATGGTTTTTTAAAGTTTCAGAATTGATCCAGATATAATGGTTGAAAGAATGTGGAATGTGTGTGTGTGTGTGTGGGTGTGTGTGTGTGTAGAGTGAGAGAGCGAGAGAGGTGTCTGGACATATATATTTACATATATAAAACATGAGGCTAAAGGTACTTGTGTGCGGGCGTGTGTATGTGTGTGTGTGTGTGAGGCTCTGGTTGCATAGAGATTATGCATTCAGGTGAGATTCTAGTGGTCAGCAGTTCTAAACCACCAGCAGCTCCACCAGAGAGACTGGGTTTTCTACTCCTATAAACTGTTACAGTCTCGGAAACCCAAAGGGATCGCTATGTGTCAACACTGATTAAATGGCACTGAGAGAGAGATATTACATATATAATATATGTAAAGAACGCATACGTACATGTGTCACCTGAGGCCCAGGGTGTGTGTATATTCTGCACAGTCTATATACATGAAGCTCGCCGCAATGGAGTCAGCGCTCCCTCATAGCAACTCTCCATGGGGTTCTAAGACTTAACTCTTCACCAGAACAGAAAGCCTGGTCTTTCTCCCGCAGTGCTGTTGGTGGTTTGGAACTGCCAGTCACGTGGCTCGCAGCTCCTCTCCGAACAACTACACCACCAGGGTTCCATTTTCTCTGTGTGTGTAGATACACGTATATATTCTGCATCTAGACATACCTCGGCCTCCGGTTTTTTAGTTGTTTTGTAGAAGTCGTCTTCTGTTTTTTTATCTAGGTCTAATTTTGTAACTCATGGAGCTCCTATGATCAACACTACCAACAATATTATTACCCTCCCTTAAACACACAGCAATATTTCAAGTAGCTAGCCTTAAAACTTCAGGGAGCAAGAGTCCACAGACTTCTAAAAAGGAATTGAATTATTCACTTCTTACCATTTAAGAATCTAAAAATGTCATTTACATTCTTTGCCAGGTCTCTCCAGGGAAGAGCCGTGGTGTTGGAAAGCTTACTGGGGCTACCCTGAGGATGGTATTGGAGCAAGTGGTAGCGCATGAATAACAGTAGGAAGGAAAATATTCTGATTTTCTGGCTGCTTTTGCAATATATTAAGTCTCTAAACAAGAAAACATCAGTTGTAGGAGTCAGAATTCAAACCTTATATTCTTATGCAAATGAGGTTTATGCTCCAAGTATAAATCAAGGAATTCCTTCCACTAATTGATTTAAACCTTCCTTTCTACTTTCACAAATGTTCTTTTCCCTTGTTCTCATAAGTCTTCCTTTGCATCCTACTTTTCATTCTCTAATTTTGTTTATAGAAATGAGATATTTGATCACCAGGAAAATGTGCTCTAAGGATTATGTAGTAGAAATAAAACACTTTTCGGAGCTTACCTTCCAAGATATCGATAAGCAGTGTTCTTTCAGTGTAAAACATTTGACTTTATTTTGACAATCTGATTAATTTTCTCTGGCTCAAAATGAGCACAAACACACAGAGCAAACATGCTATTTGAGAGAAAAAGGTTAAGCGAGTGAATCATATTGTTTTTTTGGACTGTAATAAATAAAGCCATTTGCCCAATAGTCTCCAAAGAATTGAAGTTAGAAATTGAATTGTCTGTTCTCTTTCTTCACCCTTCTTAGCAAAGAAAAAATTCTTAGAAAATAAATGTTTTCATTCATTTTTCTCATGGGTTAATAATTAGACATATTCCAAACTTACTGAGGGATTATAAAGGGGTATATTCACTATGAAAGTGGTCCGACTGTTAGGACAGTAGCTAGGTGGCTCTCTTAAAAGGAGTTGTTCATACAAAATGTGCTATCACAAGTCCAGAGCCACATTCTCTGCAGACTGCCCCCTGGGATAATTTCATAATAATAATATATAACTTCTCTAAATAAATATTTACCAGGCTTTGTAGGCGTTATGAGGACTTTTAATGTGAAAAAGAAGGTCTCTACTGTTGAGCAGTGCTGTCTGCGGCTATGTTAGGGGATGTGAGTCAGTAAGAACTCAGTGACACTGCGGGGGACAAAGGGAAACAAAGGTGCCCGATGTTACATCATCTTCACACTCGTTGTTATGATTGAGCTCAATGTTGCAGTCACAATGGCAGTCCACCTTCTGGAGTTCCTTCTCCTTCTCACTGACCTTCCACTTCACTGGGTTGACTAGAGAAACAAATTCATAGACACTCATACATGTATGAGAAAGCTTATATACAAGGGCAATTGAATATTGAGAAAGCATCTCAGCTTAGTCCAGATCAAGTCCTTAAGTCCAATAATTGTCCATAATTCCAATACCGATCTATAAAGTCCTCTTCAAACTCATGCAACACATGCAATGACGCAGAATGCAGGAAGATCACGAGCCAGTGGGTAGAAGGTCTTGTGGATCCAGTTGTGTTGTAAGCATCTCAGTGCTGACAGGGGGCTCCATGTGGCTTCTCCAGCAAGAGAGCTCTAGCATAGCTCCATGTGTCTTGTCAACAGACATGTCTCACAGAGCGTGAGCATGTGTCCCACCTCCAGCGAGCTATTTAACTCCTTAGCACCTCCAAATGAGGTCATCAAGCTGAGACCTTATTGACAGGCTAAACTCAAATTGACAACAGATTATGTAACTACCATATTTACCATGCATGGCACCATTTTCCAGGGATTGGTCTGTCCTGATGACATGCTCAAAATACTTCCTTCCAAAACTGATTTGCTTGTTCTTGCAATTAGCGGTACTTCCATTATTCTTTGCCAATAGCATAATTCAAATTATTTTGCAGTTTTCCTTATTCACTGTCCATGATTCATGTGCACATGAGGCCACTGAAGACGCATGACTTGGGTTAGGTACACTTATGGCCTCAAAGTGACATTTTAGGCTTTAATACTTTAGAGAGGTCATGTACAACAGATTTGCTCTCTACATCATGGAAGAGATCATTACGATAGAATTTTGTGGTCTTTTTATCCCTCCTCCACCCCAGTCCCATATTCCGTTTAATGTCCCTGAATGGTACAAATAGTGTATACTCAGCCAATAACCTAAAGGTTGGCAGTTTAAGCCCACCCAGCAGCACTTGGGAATAAGGATTGCTGTGATTTACTCCATATAATTGTAACATAGAAGGCCCTGTGTTACTCATGGAGGCCACCATGAGTCAGCATCAGTACAATGGCAACAGGTTTGCTTTTGGGTTTTATTCATAGAAACAATTACAAAATTAAATCCAAATGAAATTGGTAAAAAGAATTTCAATATTAAGACTTCTCTGGGATGACATTCTATATTCTTATGCAAATAGAGTAGAACATGTTTCCTGTTCTTCATTTATTTGTTTATATCCTGATTTGAACTAGTGACTGAATCTATTTTTCAAAGTACTTGGTTAATATTTAACTTCCAACAGAGCTTCTATTGCCTTATTCTCCTGTCCACGTTTTTCAATGTTCTCCATCAAATAAATAAATAAGTGATTTATAATCATTTCTTTACATCAAAATAAATTTATTTTAAAATGTTGGGCAGAAATCATAATTATGGAAAAGAAAACCTGAGGAAGTTGAATAATCTAGCTCCTAACACAGAATAGCTACACTAATAACCCCTGTCTTGTGCTTCTCAACGTAAATGCTAGACTAATAGCTAGACTAATAACCCCTGTCTTATGCTTTGAACGTAAATGTACCTTAAGATACCGCAAGCTACCATCTTCATTGGCCTTTCATATGTAGAAATTAAATGGAAATGCATTTCACATCTTATCTTTTTTTTAAATTTTACCCTTTATTTTACTTTCTTTGATATTTTGCCTCTGCTATATTGTAATGAATTTATTATTTTTTCTAGTTCTCTCCCACTTTCTCTTCGTTTTTAAAAAAAATCATTTTATTCAAGGCTCTCACAGCTCTTCTCACAATCCATCGTGTCAAGCACATTTGTACATATGTTGCCATCATCATTTTCAGAACATTTTCTTCCTATTTGAGCCCTAGATTTCCCACCACCACCACCTCGCTTCCTTATTGTGCCTTCCTGAAGCAACTCCAGCCGGTCCAAGTTCAATCTCCCAAGGAGAGTGAGAGAAAGGATTTTCAGACAGTTGCTGGGTTCTAAAGTGACCTGCTCCTAAAGGGGACGTTTAGTTGAATCGGTAGGTAAGTCAGAACAGTGACAGATAGTTATTCTTTTGATTTACTTTAGTGCAGAAAGGGCTCAAAGCCTTTTCAATTATTTGAAAACTACAGGTGCGGTAAGTGAAAGTAATTATGATAAAAAAATTAGTTTCAAATAGGACTTGGTTCAATCCTCAAAGGAAGGGCAAATTCACAAAACATTGAAGGTCAAGTATGAATTGTCCACAAGTGGGATGTTCATAAGCCAGTAACTCACTGTATTCAAAATGGACCAGAAATGTAATTGTTTATGAAAGTCTGGGTGTCATGTATGACATAATTACCATTAATACCCTGAAACCAAATGTGACTTCTTTTACATTACCATTGTACTTGCCTCTGGAAATACAGCACTTGGATTTTGTGCACTTTGTGAAATTCAGGAACTTAAAAATATTCAGGTACTTGGAGTTAGTGCATATACCACATGAAAATGACAATTCTGCTTCAAAAATAACTATTGCCTAGGAAAATGTCTGTGACAAACGATACTGTGAAAATGAATCAAACTTCCAGTTTCTAAGAGCCGAGCTTGACGTGCCTGTGCTGCAAGAAGGAGAACCGAGCCAAGCCAGTTGCAGAAAGTTCGCCGTGATGTGCGGAATGAGTCGCAGACGATTCAGGACCAACCAGAGGTTCACACAGTCATGACCAGGCATCAGGAAGCAATGAGATGGTCCAAAATTACCCTCTGAGTTTTGGGTTTTTACCAAAATAGTTTACAAACTCTCGTTCTTGAATAAAATGGAGATGGATGGTAAAGAGATGTTAGAAGAGAAGTTTATAGTCATACATAGATAGACCAGGAAAATCGTTAAATGATCTCAAATAATTCCTGTATTTTATGTTGTTGCTAGCTGCCAGTGAGTGAGCTCTGACCCACAGCAACCCTATGCACAGCATGGGAAATACTCCACGGTCTTGCGCCATCCTCACACTTGTTCCCATGCCTGAGCCCATGGAAGCAGCCACTTCATTTTATAGAGAGTGAAAAAATGATCACTATCTATAAGCAATGAACTGGGAAATACCACTTAGTGAGAGCTTAATTAGACTCGGATTCATTCATTCACCTTTTGGCGCCTTATGTGTTCATGTTCATTCATTCTTCAGATTTATTTTAAGTGTCTGTTCTATGCCAGATATTATTCAAGGTTCTAGAGATAGAGCAGTAAACAAAATTCCTTGGCTCTGTTGTGCTTACGTTTGAGTTAAGGAGGGGGAACAAACAAATAAACAAGTAAATGCACAGCAATTTGAGAGAGATTTAGTACATTGATGACATAGCTAGTGAGAGAGATGGGGGGAAAAGGTGGGAGAGAAGGGAAACCTGGTATTTTATACACTGCTCAAGAAAATGAAATAAATGGAAGACAGGTGCATATACTTAGCTCCTCACTCATTTTTAGTACTTTTCTGGGAAACCAGGCTGTGTTAGTCCGGGTAGACTAAAGAAACAAATTCATGGACACTGATATGTGTATAAGAAAGAGGTATATACAAGAGTAGTTGAAGATTGAGAAAACATCCCAGCCCGGTCCAGATCAAGTCCATAAGTCAGATATTAGCCCATATGTCTGATACCAATCTATAAAGTCTTCTGCAGTCCCACAAAAGACATGCAATGACACCGAATGCAGGAAGATCAGAGGCCCGTGGGTTGGAAGTCTTGTGGATCCAGTGGTGTTGTAACATCTCAGTGCTGGCAAGGATCTCTATGGCTTCTCCGGCTCCCAGGGCACAGGGTCTATCAGTGTAGTTCCATATGCCTTGTCAGTAGAGCACCTCTCAGGGAGTGAGCTAAGAGAAGAAAATGCCTCCTACCTCCAACGAGGAAATGCAGGAGTTCCCAGAATTCTCAGGAGAAGGTCAGGCCCACACAGAGGCCTCATTGGCAATGACCCGACTGGCAGACTGGACTCCACCCTTTCATTCTTAATCCTCTCAAGTCCCAAATTGACACCAGATTATGTAACTACCACATAGGCTATCTTTCTGAAACTGTGGCCACTGAAAAGGACACTTTTCTTCAGCCCGTGATGTTTCAGAAGTATTTGTTCTACAGAGACCATGCTTCCTAACCTGAGCTAAAATAAAAGTCCTTATGATGTCTTCATATTCCTTCAACTCCCATCACTGGTCGTCTCACCTTTGAGGAAATGCTTTCCTATCTTGGAGGGTGAGAAACTACTCAATTTAGGTTTCCATGTCAGGTTCTCTATCGCTTCTTTCTCCACAACCCCCCTAACTTCGTTTGAACCACCACTGTGAATTACTTTATAAAGTTTTATAGCTCTCCAACCTGGCTTCTGTGAATAGAATTCCTGGGTTTGAAACCTTGACTAGAATATGGCTTAGCGAAATGATCCTATGGAAACTACTTAACATTTGATTCCTCTTTCTCTCATCTGTATTCATTGGTGTACATTCATATTCATCTGTATAATGGGCACAATGATAATATCTTCCTTCCAGGCTTGTTATGTAAATTAAATAACTGATTCACATAAAGTGTTTTGAACAATGCCTGCTCATCAGACATGCTCAGTGTGTGCTAGCTATTATCAAGTATCAGCACAAACAAAAGCAACAACCAACACAAGCAGCTGCGATGGAGGGGGTTCTGACTCCAGTGAGCGCATGGATTTCAGAGCAGACTGCTCCCTAGGATTTCTCATTGGCTGTAGTCAGTCAGCAGTAGATAGCCAGATCTTTGTTCTAACGTTCCTATGGGTATATTTGGATGCTTTCAATCAGTACCTGAGTGTTTTAGCCAAGCATACTACACAAAAACAGAGCAGAACTGTAGGATGGAGGAGAACTGCCCCTTCGGTTTTCTGAGGGTGTCAACATTACTGGAACAGAAAACCTCATTTTACTCTCCTGGAATAACTGGTGCGTTAGAATTGCTCATCTTGAGGCTAGCAGCCCAATGCGTAATCCACTACACCACCGTAAGGACCCCTCCTAGTGCTTAACTGTGGTCTCTTGCAAACTATAATTTTTTAGTTAATGTCTCAATTTCTGAATCATCTTCTGAGCTGATGCTAATATTTCCTAATGTTTAAGAAAAGAACGTATCATGGTAAGTACACAGACATCACATTTTCCACATCCACATTTTTTATGGACTATACTTAGTGACACTAATTATAGAGTGCTCCTAGATCCCAACCAGGTTCAAATTAACATGTCACGTATTCTACTATGCATCCTCATCCAAAATCATCCTTGTCTTCCTTTCTGTGCCCTCTCACTTCTCTTGACATCATTCTAGTACCAACACATGGAAAAGAAAAGCTTGTCCGCCCATACTTTAAAATGAAAATGCTTCCAAATGGGGTTTACCCCCTTTAAGTTTGCCTGAAATTCTCCAAGAAAGATAAAAGCTGAACTCATGAAACAATAATTACCAATTTATTTAACTGGACATTTTAAACCTTATCAATAAGCAGAGTCTGAAAGATGAAAGATTCCACCAAAGGGTAAGGACGTCGCTAAGCACACAATTTTCATTTTGTCTCTGTTCTTTCCCTTTCCTTTTCTCACTATTTCTGTTTGGTTTCACTTGCTGGTGGTTGCTAAGTAAATGAACATCTTTGTTTTTGTAAATAAATATTCATAAATCTATGTATGTACGTGTAGAAATCTATAAAATGAAGAAAAATATGATTGACAAGAACAGCTTCTCGAGAATTGCTAACAACAGCGCCACCCCAATGAGAAAATGATGCGAGTGACGTCAAGTGGCTGGTCCCTCAGCCGTCACGCAGCTCTCTCCAGGAGGAACACAGAAGTTAGAGGAAACAAACAAACAAACAAGAACAGAGAGGACCATGGCCTGGGGGAAAGTGGAACAGGGTCTCCTGATTTCCCTGTCAATTAGTCCTTACAGATAGTAGGTTCCCAGACTATCCAGCCCACCATCTGTCTCTCCATGTGTGAACAGTGGTAGCTGGCATGTTGATAGGATGATGCGAGTAGGATAATTCATGGCAGACAGGTTACCTCAAATCTTCCAGTCTAAGACAAACAAAAATCTTCCAGTCTGGTGAACAAAATTAGAAAGCGAAAACCTGTGGTCACCAGAGAATATTGTCCAGGTCACTTTCGTAGGACATGCCAGTCGGAAGGATGAATTGCTAGAGAAGGACATCACGTTTGGTGAAGCACGGAACTAGGGAAGTTCAAAGAGACCTTCGGAGACATGGATGGGCACACTAGTCACAGCAATGAACTAGAACATGCCAGAAATTGTGAGGAGGATTCAGGACTGGAAAATGCTTTGTTTTGTTGTACATAAGGTTGCCATGAATCAGATTCTATCTATAGATCCACCATTAACGCTATTCTTCAGGGTTTTAAGTGAAATTTATGATTCTCTCTAAAGTAGCTCCATGAACAAAGCTAAGCCATGTGACGTATGGGCATACAAGCGATCCAAATTGGTGGGGAGGTGGGTGTGGGAGACCTGGTAGGGCATGATCCAGGGGAACGTAACAAAGAGGAAGTGCTGAAATCCTGGTGGGGACTGAGCATGATAGTGGGACAGGAGGAGAATCAAGGGAAATAGA
>NW_022103922.1:22672561-22748907 GCF_000313985.2 Echinops telfairi
AGGATATGACAAAATAACAATTTATAAACTATCAAGGGCTCATGAGGGAGGGGGAGTGGGGAGGGAGGGGAAAAATGAGGACCTAATGTCGGGTGTTTAAGTGGAGAGAAAATGTTTTGAGAATGATGTACAAATGCACTTTACACAATTGATGAGTGTATGGATTGCGATAACAGTTGTATGAGCCCCTAATAAAATGTTAAAAAAAAAGAAAGAAAGTGAATAGGTCAAACAATGCTACAAAGTATCAAAATGGTAAGCTATTTTTCTCATCATCTCTCCATCTGAGTCCATATTGCTCCCGAAGACTGGGTTACCATCATTCTAGCCCTTCTGTGATCTGCCACTCACAGCAGGTCAAAATGGAATAGCAGCATAGGCATGCTCCAGGGGCTACATTTGTGTTCTTTTAATTGTTCTTTGAATTTGGGGAGAGCCATAAAGAAAGATGTCTGAGGGGGCAAAATCAGGACTGCAGGGCAGGTGGGCTAAGATTTCCCTAAGAAGTGCGCGGGGCAGCTGTTGCTCCCTAGAAGAAAGCACAAGTGCATTGTGTGATTCAATACACTCCTATATAGTTCAGTTCCAGTTTTTCCTGGCACTTTCCTCACTAACTCAGTTTTGAATTTTACATCTTCATGGTAATTCCTCATGATTATCTTGTGTCGTTTGGGAAAAAATATCTATCAAGATTATTCCTTTGGGAGCGCAAAAAAAAAACCAGTCATTGTAACCTTCTGCTGAACTGGCCTCTGCTTGAATTAAACTGGCTTAGTAGAGCCACTAGGAAGCCATTCTTTTGATTGTACCTGATTCTTTGGATCAATACAAGCCTTGTTCCTAGTTATGAGTTGTTCCAGAAAAAGCACGTTCATTCACATCAAGCTTGCTTAAAAGACGGCGGGAGAGATTTGCTCTTAGGTTTAATCGGCTTTTGCTGTGTTCCTGTGGTGTTCCCCAAACTGAAAGCTTGCTGAGGCCACACTGTCTTCTTAGGTTGAAAGTACCAAATCATGGGAGCTCCCCGATCCCAGTGCTATGACATCAACAGCAATTGTATGATCCTCTCCCCCTCGTTTCTCAACTTCAGCCACAGTTTCCTCATTCACTGGGATTGACTCATTGCATTTCATTGTGATCGCCTTCCCTTTCTTTAAAAATTTTTTTAAAAATTGTTTTATTAGGGGCTCATACAACTCTTATCACAATCCATAAATACATCATTTGTGTCAAGCACATTTGTGCATTCATTGCCCTCATCATTCTCAAAACATTTGCTCTCCATGTGATGCCCCTGGCATCAGCTCCTCATTTCCCCCCTCCCTCCCTGCTCCTCCCTCCCTCATGAACCCTTTATAATTTACAAATTATTAATTTGTCATATCTTGCACTGTCCGACATCTCCCCTCACCCACTTTTCTGTTGCCCATCCCCCAGGGAGGAGGTTATATGTAGATCCTTGTCATCGGTTCCCCCATTCCACCCCACCCTCCCTCCACCCTCTGGAATCGCCACTCTCACCACTGGTCCTGAATTGATCATCCACCCTGGATTCCCTGTGTTTCCAATTCCTCACTGTACCAGTGTACATCCTCTGGTCGAGCCAGACTTGCAAGGTAGAATTTGGATCATGATAGTGGGGGAAGAGGAAGCATTTAGGAGGCAGAGGAAAGTTGTATGTTTCATCGTTGCTACATTGTACCCTGACTGGCTCCTCTGCTCCCCGCGACCCTTCTGTAAGGGGCTGTCCAATTTTTAAGGCCTTCTGACATTCTTTAAAATAGTCGATCCATTTAAAACTATTATCTTATTAGAAACAACATCTCCACAAGCTCTAATGATTTGAGAAGATTTCCACTTAGGATTGGTAGTATCCCTGCCTTCAAAGTCATTTTTTCCCATGCCACAATAAGTATCCTCAATGTTAATGGGTGCATTAATGAGACTGCAACACATACGTTACTGAAAGAACTTATCTGTAGTCTTCCACTGATTGCAGGGATGCTGAAACAGGTTTCATTCAGGAAAAACCCATGCATATATGAACTGGAGCTTTATCAGCAATAATTTATACTTAATATTATATACCAGCTACAAGAGCTTGAAATCCCTAAGTATTTCTTAGCTGCCCAATCTTATTTATGACTAGAGTTGGAAAATGTCAGTGGGCACCGAGTCACAGTATATACTGCATTAAATTATAATCTAAAATGTGCACCTAAACAAATACATGCAAATATAGACTGTAGCATTACAGGGTTCTTATAGTTCCAAGACTATTACACTGTGACCAGATTTAACTTTAAAATCAGAGACAGGGGGCACAAAGAGGGGTGTGTTTACCTGGTATAGCAGGTAAGTTTTAAAATGTGAGTGAGTTAAGGGGAACATATAAAACCAAACCCAAACAAATTTACTGCTATCAATCCATTCCAACCCATAATGACCCAATAAATTGCCCCCTGTGGATGTCTGAGACTGTAACTCTTTACAGGAGCAGAAAGCTTCATATTTCTCTCTCAGAGAGACTAGTGGTTTCAAACGGCTGACCTTGTGGATGGCAGCTCAAGACATAACCCTTTCTGGGGTGGTGTAGTGGTAATGCACTGGGCAGCGGTAATCGCAAGGTCAGCCGTTTGAAACCACCAGCTGTTTCTTGGGAGAGAGATGAGGCTGTCCACGCCAGTGAAGATTTACAGTCTCAGAACCCCACAGGGGCAGTTTTACCCTGTCCTGAAAGTTCCCTATGATTTGCAGAATTCTATAGGGGTAATATATAGTGTCAGCAAAAAGACCCACATCGGGCTGATTCTCATTTCCTGCCTTCCTTCTAACGTCTGCTATCTCAGAGAACCTGCTAATGTGTCAGAACCCTGTTCTGCTGAAACTGTCCCTTAGAAATAATACCTCTACAGTCATCATCGATAATGCAACAGCCACAGAGAAAATCCAGGCCAGTTACAGTGCACGGCACAAAGCTATCTCGAATATCCGTGTGGGCGTTTCAGCTTGGGTCTTATCTCATTTGAAATTGAAATATGTTTGCAATGCTTGAATGTGGGAAGATTAATTATCACCTCTGTTTCAAAATAAGCAGCAGTAGAAACCCATCACATGAAAATGTGAAAGTGACATTGTCGACAGCTAACAAGAGAGGTTTTCAGCTGGAAAAGAGTGCAAACAAAAACAAATGCATTCATTTTTCTAATCTGCAGCCAAGCAAGAATGATGCTTGATACTAGCTAAGCCCGCCTTGGGAAACTGAAGCCTCATTTTGGTTAGGTCGTGAAAGGCAGCAATATGAACCAAGGAGTCCTCTCTCCCTGTTAGTTACACCAATGTTTTCATATGTCCCAGATCAGCACTTCTACCCGCACCAGCAGCACCACAATAAGAAGGGCAAGATCCATACCCAGCCCACCAGGCGACTAGCAATGGGACCTCAGGTAAAGTAATGAATTTTTCTAAGCCTCAATCTAAGTGCCCCCTTAATTCACAACGTAGATGCAAGCCAATTATGTATTCGTATGAACAATTAATTAGCCCAGTACTGGGTATGCGGCAAGCAAGTAGCAGTTGGCTAGCTAGGGCTATTGCAAAGTCACCACACTCTGTTTGGATAGCACTTCAACAAAACAAAAAACCCTTCCTGTCTAAAAGCAGTCTTATCACAAGGATCGACGGTGATATGGGTTTCAGTCTATACCTTCGTCTTAAACATCCGTGGTTAGAAATGATCATTCTGGAAGGAACGATGCTTCTTTGTATTTCCTTTCATTTTCAGGTTAGCCCCACCCCCGCCCCCCTTGTTAATATCAGGTCTTTGGGAGGAGCAATCTCTTGGGCCACTTGCACACTAACGTGGTGAGACCTAGGTTTCATTACACATCCCTTTGTTAATGGAGAAGTTTGAAGCTAGCAGGGTTGCTTCCAGTACTATACATTGAGATAATGAGATGAAAATGGTACAACTCCAGTCATTTGGCCCCTACTCCAGCTCTATTTCTCTCTCAATTTATGTTACACAATGACATAAAGTACCGCATTTAGAGGTGAGCCTGCCCCGTGGTTAATCATCCCGATACAGGCGAAAATACCGCGCTCTATAATTTAACATGAAGAACAGCTAGGAGGTTGTGTTGAAACTGTCATGACTCACAGGAATCTACTAATTTTGTCCCGTTCACCTTCATTCTATAACTTTGCAAGAATGTTCTGCCAACATCGGCGGGGGTGGAGAGAGTGCAAAAAGAAAAGGAGCTCTCTGTGAAATGGCACCTGGAGTCGATGCCATTGATAGTGTCGCCCGGATTCCCAGACAAGCTCGTTCTGAGCCACTCTAAGCCCTCCAGAGACCATTTCTTTTATGAAAGGCAAGCTTCCTTCTATCAGCCTCTCACATCTGCCGAAACGGTAATCATTCTTGAAGCTACTAGTGTTGCCTGCTATCTTGATGTTGCTGGTGCTGAAAGAGGCAAATAGAGTCAGCTTGATTGTTTTAGGTTTTGATTAGTCTGGAGTGCGCAAAGAAACATTTAAAAAGACTTATTTTGACTATCAAAGTGAGTCGATATGACAGCAGTCGTCGGGGGAAAATGTGCACCATGCAAACACACAAACATCCCACGGCAACCAACCCCAGTTACTTCGCTGTAGCATGTTAGAGGGGAAATTGCTTTCCTGAACATCAGTGAGAAAGAAGGCAGCTGTTCAGGTTACTTAGGAAAAGGTAACAACCACAAAGTGGCATCCAGAATGTCAAGGAGGTCAAAAGAACTTGGAAGTAAACTCTTCCAACGTTTAATCTCACCACATTAGCTTCATGGTTAGATACAGATGTGCTATGTGTAGGATGTAACTAGAAATGGGAAGCAAGTGGCAGGCCCTGGCCCCTATGGACAAATAAACTGGGAACAAGCAGAAAGGGTGTGACAGCCGTTATTAAATTAGTAAAAACCAGACCGATCAACAAAAAGTCAAAAGCAAACTAATACATCATAAACACATAGCAACAACAGAGAAAACACAAGCAAAACACATGACCAGCCAGTCAGGTTAACATTTATTTACTGTGAGCAGTTTTAGAATTCAACTCAGCTACCTCAAAACCAGACTTTGTAAACAGAAGGCTGTGCAAATAACTCCTAGCACGAGGAGCCTTTCAGGGAAATGAGAAAAAGTTACCAGTGACCTGATATTAGAATTTCCTGGCTTCTCACAGAATGAATGAAAATAAAGATGGACTCTTTGTTACAACTTCTAAGTAATCAAGTTTATACTTAATTCGTTTGAAATATCATATAATTGTTATTTTCCAAAAGAAATGAAATCTCCCACATTTTTTCCAGAAAAATATTGATGTCTACCTCCGAGGCTACAAGAATTTACAATTGCCAGCCTTTTCATTTCAAATAGAGCAAACAAAATACTCGTTGGCACAAACAAATATTATTTGGAAATAATTATCGCTGTTATATTCCCAAAATGTAGCAGAAATTGTTGTGTGATCAGCTCCAAATTTATAAAGAAGGAAAACAGGGCAATTTATATTGCTTATTCAAAAATTTTATACAAAATGTTAATTAGATCATCTGTAGTGAATATATAGTTCTATTTTCTAAATAGTCTACTCTTTTCGATGTAACTATGTGCTTCAAATTTCAGTGCTGTTATTGCTGCTGTGGCTGTAGGCGCCATCAAGTCCATTATACCTCACAGCTACCCCTAAGCACACAGAACAAAACACTACCTAGTCCTACACCACCTTCACAAGTGCTATGTTGGAGTCCATTGTTGCAACCTCGAATCAAGCTAGCTCCTTGAGGGTCTTCCTCTTAAAAAAAAAAATCTGATCTCCTTTACTAAGTATGGTGTCCTATTCCATGTGCTGACTGGTCTCTCCTAATAACATGTGTCAAGAATATGAGACGAAGTCTCCCATCCTACCTTCTAGGACCATTTTGTCTGTACTGTACTTCTGCCAAGACAGATTTGTTTATTCTTTTGTCACTCATTACTCGCTATCACCAGTCAATTCTGACTCATAACAACTGTGGTAGTTACATAATCTTGGGTCAATTTGGGACTCAAGAGTATTGAGAGTGCAGGGGTGGAGTCCTGTCTGTCAATGGGATTATAGCCAATGAGGCCTACAGGACATGGCCTCCTGAGAATTCTGGGAAATCTGTTTTTTCCTCCTTGGAGGTGGGAGAGCCCTCACTCTCTCTGCTTAATCTCTGGGATACATTGCAGCTGACAAGACACTTGGAAGTATGCTAGTGCCCAAAACTGGAGAAGCCATATGGAACTGCCCTGATGCAACCAGACCTCTAAAGCTGGAAAAGCCATATAGAGACCAGACCCCTGCCAGCCCTGAGATGCTTACAATGCCACCGGATCAAAAGACTTTCTACCCACTGGCCTGTGATCGTCCTGCATTCGACACCATTGCATGTGTTTCCTAAGTCTGAAGAGGACTTTATAGATTGGTACCGGACATATGGGCTAAAATTGGACTTATGGGCTTGGACTAGACTGGGTTGGGATGCTTTCTTAATGTACAATTACCCTTTATATAAAACTCTCTTTTATACTAAGGTGACCAGATTTTAACATTGGTAAAGCAGGACACCATTGATGAAACTCATACCCTGGCGAAATAGCCACATGGCAGACGAAAACCGTATACCCTAGCTTGTCGTGCATTCTTTTAAAAAAATCGGGACTTTTTAAAAACACTGCGGGACACAGGAAAAATTGTTAAAAATCGGGACTGTCCTGCCAAAAGCGGATGTCTGGTCACCTTATCTTATACACATATGTGTGTCTATGAGTTTGTTTCTCTAGTCTATTCAGACTGACACATTATGGTACCTTGGGAGTGGGTACTAGAGAAACAAATTATAAGATGGAGAGTAGATGTTTATTTGACTTCTGCCTCATGGTAGTGTTTCTTCTTTGTCTAGCCAGAATTCAGATATATCCCTTCAGTTTACCGGGTTGTTTTCTGGAAAGAATATGGAAAGTTAAAGTTTTGATTACTTTGTTTGGTTGTATGTAGTCTTTGATTAATCCTGTTTGAAAAGGTAAAAATGAATGTGATTAATGTATATTTTAAGCTCAGGGTAGAAATTGCCATTTGAATTTCTCAGAAACCATGCTGCGTAAGGAAAATGGCTGACAGGTCAAAATGGCTGACAGAACCCCTAGATGTGATTTGATATTCTCAAGAGGGATAATCAAATATTCTGTATCAATGCAATAGTTTAGATAAGGATTTAGATAAGCTAAATATGGATTGAAATTGACTGTTTTAAGAATTGAGTTTAGTGCCTGATACCACTTTGTTAATACTGATTTTTTTTATTATTCTTGCTGATACAAGGATTTATATAAATGATTTTGGGAAGTACTAAAAATAGAGAGCTTGTAAGACCACTTGCCTCAAGCCATTGATTTGATCTCTAGATGGGTTTAGGATACAACTGCAAAGAAGTCTCTAAGAAGATAAGCACCACCCAGTGCTTTGGAGTACTCAGGCCATTTACATTCCAAGAGACTTGCCTGGGGCCAAGATTGACAGATTGAAAAAAAAAAAAAAGGGACTCTGGATTTATAGTTTGAACTCTAGTGGGTTTTGTCAGAAGGTGGAAAAAATCTGGAACCATGAAGAAAACTCCTCTCTGGGACTGAACATTAAAGGAGGCCTATGGGCAGGCTGAAATGCTTGCTAGGTGACCATCTGGATCCATTTGTTGAGTGGAAGTTGGAGAAATGCAACAAGAAAGAGATGGGTTGAGTCTGGCCACTGACACCCGTGGACTTGGTTTACAGGACCTAGAGGAGAATAGGAGAGCAGGTTGAGTGGTCTGAACTTCTTGATCTTGCCAAAGGGAGCGAGGCTTGTTGACAATCTGTGATGAGCCCATGGTCTAAGGGCAAGGCAACCAATAGGCACCCTGGGAAGGCTTAGTGAGACAGTCCACATTGAGTTGACCAGAACCAGACCAGATGATGAGAAGATATTTGAGCCTGTAAACTGGTGCATATTGCTGCAGACTTTATGGATGGCCTGTCCTGATTTGACTTTGCTTATGGATGCAGACTTAACAAGGTTCCAACTGGAATGAAGAATCTTCACATCAAAGATTATGATTGTCTCCTCAGAGCACTGGGTTGCTGTAAGTGGGTAGTTTAGAAATTGGATACCCAAAATCTGGGGGTTAAAGGCATGAAGTGGTTGATTTACAAGCTTTCATAGGTGGGGGGGAAACATATCCATATTCATAGGATTATAGGATTAAGGTGTAGGTGGTACTTAACTGAAATTGTTAGTCATAGGATATTTTCACTGTATTCATTTATAAAATGCTATGTTTAAATGGGGGTGGCACATATTGAATTGTATACATTTTAGTTTTATCCTGTTAGGTACAGATATGATTTTATTATTGTTTGTTTGAAAATTGTATATGGCTAGAGTTGTATGAAAATGTCAAATTGACAAGAGGTGGTCTGTGATAGTTACATAATCTAGCATCAATTTGGGACGTGAGAGGATTAAGAGTAAAGGGGTGGAGTCTAGTCTGTCAATAGGATCATAGCCAATGAGATCTCTGTGTGAGCATGGCCTTCTCCTGAGAATTCTGGGAAATCTGATTTTTCCTCCTTGGAGGCGGGAGAGCCCTCTCTCTCTCTGCTCAATCCCTGGGAGACATTGCAGCTGACAAGACACATGGAACTATGCTAGTGCCCAGAGTTGGAGAAGCCACCTGGACCTACTCTGATGCAGCCAGAACCCTGGACCCATTAATCTCACTTCCGATAGCATAATATGTTGGTCTGGGTAGGCTAGAGAAACAAATCCATAGAAACTCATGTCCCATACCAATCTATAAAGTCCTCTTCAGACTCACGAAACACATGCAATGATGCCTAATGCAGGAGGATCACAGGCCAGTAGGTAGAAAGTCTTTGGATCCGGTGGCATTGTAAGCATCTCATGGCTAGCAGGGGTCTCTACATGGCTTCAGAGATCTGGTTGCATCAGGGTAGGTCCATGTGGCTTCTCCAGCTCCAGGCACTAACATAGTTCCATGTGTCTGTCAGCTGCAATGTCTCCCAGGGATTGAGCATAAACAGAGAGGGCACTCCCGCCCCCAAGGAAGAAAATCCAGACTTCCCAGAATTCTCAGGAGAAGGCCATGCTCACACAGAGGCCTCATTGGCTATGACCTGATTGACAGACCAGACCCCACCACTTCACTCTTAATCCTCTCAAGTCCAAAACTGACACCAGATTATGTAACTACCACAACAACCTTATATGGGAGTGTAGAGCTGGTTCTGTGAGTTTCTGGGACTCTTTACAGGAGTAGAAAGTCTTATCTTTCTCTTAAGAAGCAGTTAGTGGTTTCAAACTGCTTACCTTGCAGTTAATAACCCAACACATACCCCAAAGTATCAGTAGGGCTTCTATTCTTCTATTGGTTCATGATAATTATAAAATTGTTCCCCAACAGCATAATTTAAATGCATCAATTCTTCCTCTGCGCTTCTTATTCAATGTCCAACTTTCACATGCATATGAGGCAAGTGAAAATATCATAGCGTGGGTCAGGTGCACCTTAGCCTCAAAGTAACATCGTTATTCTCCAATATTTTAAACAAGTCTTGTGCAGCAGATTTACCCAATGCAATGCATTGTTTGATGTCTTAAATGCTGTGTTCATGAGCATTGATTTTGGACTCAGGCAAAATTAAAAGCTTGACAACATCAATCCTTTCTCCATTTATCTCAGTGTTGTCTATTGGTCCATTTGCAGGACTTAGGATTTTCTTTACATTGAGTTACACTCCATATTGAAGGCTGCATTGCTTGAGCTTTGTCAAGTTGCCCTTGCTTTAAGTAAGCAAGTTTTTTTTCCATCTACTTATCACTAGTTTTTAATGCTGATGCCTAGATCTTCTTTAAAGATTCAACTTTCTCAGACTATGTATTCAGCATACAGATTGAATAAGTAGAGCTAGGGTGAAAGGATAAAGCCCTGATGCACTCCTTGCATGACTTTAAACTACACCATACTTCCTTCTTCTGTTCAGCCTCTTAGTCTACACAGGTTCTACACAAGCACAGTCAAGTGTTCTGGAATTTTCTCTCAAGGTTATCCATATTTTGTTATGATTCACAATGGCTTCAGATAGTCAACACAAACATAAATCAGCATCTTTCTGATAGTCTCTGCAACAAAGACCTATCTGACCTCACCAATGACATCCCTCTTCCCAAGCCCTCGTCTGAATCTCGCCTGAGTGTCGGACAGACACAGTACAAAGCTGCAGTCAAGTCTTTGACTCCATGCTCACCAGAATGTAGGAGACAAGAAAAGTGACTAAGATAAGGTAAAAAACATATATAGATGTAAACAAACCCTCTGATTTCACATTTCACAAATGAGATAATTTAGATCAAATTATCACAAAAACACTTCAATTGAGGTATGAAATGGAAGGCCCAAAAGCCATATTTCTCGTTAGTTTGTGAGGGAAAAAGAAACAAAATCTCTTTGATGCCCCACCAGTTGAAGGCCAGGTTTTATCAGAACGACCTGGTACTCATAGCGCCATTGTTAAGGGCGGCTATTCCCATCTTAGTCTATGTGAATTGTGCCCTCCAACGGGAGTCAGAATCAATTCGATGGCAACTAGTAAGAGAAGGAAGGGAGACCATCCACAGCAACCTTGTCTACAGAACTCCCCATTTATGTCCTGGAGGCTGAGCTTGAGGACAAAGAGTCTTGTGAAACTGGAAGAGCAACCTCTTATTTAAGTAATGTATGCAACAACAAAAAAGTAATGTATGCAAATTTGCCAGGAGAGTTTGAAGTCAACACACCTTGATTTGAAGTCATCTCTAGTCCTTCCATTTGTCTGACCTGATTGTGATCACCATGTTTTGGGGTCTTTCTCTAAGGCCTCTATTATGGTGACCTGAGATCCCTTATCTCTCACCTGATGAAGCTTCTTTAAATTCAGAGAAAATGTTTTTCTATAAACTCAAGACTTTGTGTATCTCTCTTCACTTAAGCCTTCATGCAAAGTGGTCTAATGACTCTATTCCCCCCAGGTCAGGATATTTTGACTATTAGAATTTCACCTGGAAAATTTTTGGCCCCCCCCACTTTTTTTTTAATGCATGTTTAAAGAACCACCTATACAATACGCTCTCTAACACTGGCTTTGGAAATTTCATAGGATGCACTATTGGAGAAAGTTAAATGTGTATGGTTATACAACTCTGCCACAGTGAACAATGAAATGACCCAAGAATGAGAGAAGGTTTCATAAACTAGTACTTGTCCAGAAGAATGGAAAGGGAGGTTTCCTCGTCTTCCCCGAGTGGCATGGCGTGAAATCCACCTTTGTCCACTCTGACAATTTTCTTGATGGTGGCTCAAGGATATATAGAAGGGCTTATATGCCCTGTACACTGAAAACAACTTTTCAGTCACTTTGTAACACAGCCTTGAATTATTCCAATTTGAGTATGCCATTTGTTCCCGACTGGAACCATGGCTGATAGAAGCCCCAGCTTTCCTCCTCTCACATTGGTTCTCAAATCACCAGAGCCTCCAAAAGCTCTTAGGTCAAATTCCATCTAATCTTTTAATTATGATCACCATGTCATTCAACTCACTGCCAACAAGTCAAGTCTGACTCATAGCAACCCTGTATGACACAGTAGAACCACCTCTGTGGGTTTCAGAGACCGTAACTGTTCATGGAGACAGAAAGTCTCATCTTTGTCCTGAGGAGCTGCTGATGGTTTCAAACTGCTGACTTTGACGTTAACAGCCCAGTTCAGAACCACTACATCACCAGGACTTCCAGTTTGCTTCAAATTATTGAATTGACACTTTTATCTACTTATTAAATACTCATGGAGGGCATACAATGTCTTGGACACTAAACCAGGTCCTTAAAACATACCCAGGAACAAAGAGAGATCCCTGAAAATATAGAACTTGCATTCTAGTGGGAGTGCTGTAGGAAAGAGATTGGATGGGCAGGGGAAAAAATGGACATGATAAATAAGTAAGTTATGTATTATATTAAAATGTGGTAACTAGAAGCCAATAAGGGCTACCATGAATGTTGATGATTAAAGGATGCAATACTAAATCTAGGTAATCAAGGTAAACATCATTAAGTACATGAGCCTTGAGGGAAAAATTGTCAGAGGATTAGCCAGGCAGACATCTGTGGGAGTCATCAGGCAGAGGGAACACCCAAGTTCAAAGTACCTAAAGTGGGAGCATTCCTAGAGATGCTGAGTGAAAATAAGGAATTCAATATAATTGAGACATTCTCCATTCAGGGGTACAGTGCAGTGAAATATTTATTATAACTCTTCTATCATCTTTATTGTGAATTCCTAGTGGAATATTAGTTACGCATTGAGCTGCTAACTGCAAGGTCAGTAGTTCAAAATCATCAGTCACTCCATGGGAGAAATCTGACACCATCTACTCCCTTAAAGAGTAAGTCTTGGAAACCCACAAGGGCAGTTCTACCCTGCCCTATACAGGTATTGGGAGTCAGAATCCACTCAGTGGCAGTGAATTAGTTAGTTAGTTAGTTAGTTAGTTAGTTAGTTAGTTAGTTAGTTAGTTAGTTAGTTAGTTAGTTCGTTCATGAGTTATAATCCTTATTACTTCCACCAAATGCCCGATGGATCTGGGTGTGAGCAGGTCTGGGAAAACACCAGTAGGATTCAGTTGTGAGTAATTGGCGGTGAGTTCGTTGTGATTGCCATTCTGCTGGGTATAAGAGGCGCCATCACAAGAAGCAAGCGGAGGGTATTCCACTAACATCAGAACAGAAGAACCAGGAGTGGATGACTTCTTTGGACCCCAGGATCCACTAACATTGAACCTCCTTGACGCACCACATTGACACTAACAGAACGAAAAGCCAGAAATATTCATGCAAATATATCTTCTTTGGAGAAGATTTTTGCCCATTTTTTAATTGGATTGTTTGGATTAAAATTTGTTTTATATGTAGAGGTTTTAAAATATATTATGGGTATTATACCTTATGAGATATATCGCTTGATTTTTTTTCTTCTATTCTGTAGGTTGTCTCGCCGCTGTTGATAAAGTCCTTTGATGTTCTTACATTTAGGTCTATGATCCATTCATTTTTATATAGGGCTCCAAATCATAAGATCCTTTTGCCCTCCTATCACTTTTGCAGTGATTATTTTCACCATTGAATGGACTCGGTTCTCATGTCAAAAATCAATTGACCAGAAATATGCCTATTTATTTCTGGACTCGCAATTCTGTTCCATTGAAATCTATTCTGTCCTTAGATCATGGTATAGATTGAATCGTTTCCGATCAAAGTTTGCATCAGTTTGGCTGTAGTATCTGCATCCATGATGGTGAACAGCATAGGAAACTTACCTTTCATGTGAAAATATCTCAAACACCTACAAGTTTCTGAATTAAGTTCAGTTACAATAAAGGTTCATTTGAGGTGTATGAGATTTGCAAAGAAGGCTTTCATGGTTGTGATACTTCTTTAGAATAAGTAATGTTTTTTATTCTACTGTATTGCTCAGTTATTTAAACTCTGCCATGGAAGGAGATGCAGATATAAATGAATCTCAAGGGAACACTTATGTTTGGGCATTTATTAAAATGGATGTAAAGTAAATGCCTGCTAAAGTTTTCACTTATTGTGCCACTGATAATTGTATTACGATGGTATCACTAGAATAGTTAATACTTGTTTTATTTATATTAGCTACCCCTTTCAATGATCTGTTGTCTCTTTGAGGTAGTAGATGGTCTCACTATTATAGTTTATTATATTTGAGAACTATAAAAACACCTACCATCTTTTACTTCCATTTCCCATGAACTTTTAAAGCCTCATAAATGTTGAAAACAGTTTAGTCAGGGTGAGAATTAGCACTGAAAAGAGCACAAACCTCTGAGCCCGTGGGATGTGCTGTCGTTGGGTGCTTTCTAGTAGGTTCAGACTCCTAGCAAGCCTCCGTATCACAGAATGAAATGCTAGTTGGCCCTGTGCCTGTCTTACAACCAGTCCTCTGTTTGAGCCCATTGTTGTAACCACAATGTGGATCTATCTCTTGAAGAGTCTTCCTCATTTTTACAGACACTCAGCTTTACCAAGGATGGCATCTCTGGCCAGGGGCTGGTCTGTCTGGTAACATATCCAAACTACATGAGATACAGTGTCCTCATCCTTGCTGCAGGCAGCTGCAAAGCCTTAAGAAAATGCCTTTCACATTTTTCTTTTATCTGGTTTTATAGAAGAAAGCATCATTTATATTTTACTATAAATAATGGATTTATGCAATCTTACATATGGGAATAGATCTTAAATGATGACTGCTCAGAAAGTAGTAAAACCTCAATATTTAAGATTATCCCATTCTGTCATTATAATTTATAGCAATGTATATTTTACACTACAATGGGTCATATTTAATGTTTTCCATCACTTCTGGGAGTATCTGACGATGCTTTTGGCTCAAGCAGAAATTCAACTTGCATATTATTTAATCAAATGGTAAAATCAAAGAAATGATCTGCTAACACCTACATGCTAGGCAATGTTTTATATGCTTTCAATGTGTCATGGTTTCCATCATACAGAGTCATGAAATCCCTGATATATTGTGTAGATAAACTTATCCAAAAGTAAAAATGTACATGAAATCTCAGGGCAAACTACGGAGTCAGCTTGTGAGCGGGAGAAGGGCTACTGGTTGTTTTCACTTTCAGTGTCCTCATTTCAAGCCCAGTTCTCTTCTTCCACAGGAGTCACGTGCCTTTGTTTTTCAAAAGTGTTTGCAGTTAATAGATGTACTACTGAAGTCTATTCAGCTCATTTTCCTTGGTTAGTAGCCAAAACATGGCAATGAATCGCACTATTTCATTAGACTTTTCCGCTTATCCAAAGTCATGGCTTCTTCTATTTTTCTTATAGAATTTCTTTAGTAAAGCTACCTATAATTTACAAGTAGCCACTTACTGATTCCCAACTAAAAATATTACAAATATCTTGTGGTAAATATATGATGCATGATTTCTTCCCTTTCTGAACATAATTTTGAGAACAATAGAACTATGACTAAGAAAATCTAAGGAAACCGATCTTTATCATTCTAAAAGTACAATTGTTTTCCCTACATATTTAGGTTTAGTAACCCAAACTGTTTTTTACAATAAAAGTTACTATATTACAAATTATAATTCTTCCAATATTAACTAAAATAATATTTTAATCACACGGTATAATTGTATCATATATCTCATTATCATTGAATCATTTCTGATGTATTACAACCCTCTGGACAGAGTAGAAATGCCCATGTAGGTACCCAAGACTGTAACTCTTTATGGAGTGGGCCTCATTTTTCCTGCAGAGTGGCTGGGGTTTCAAACTGCTGACCAAAGCATAATCCACTATACCACCAGGGCTCATGTCATGCAGAATAGATAGTAAATACTATTTTTCTAACAGGAATAGTATTCAGTTTGTGTTTGGCCACAATTGTAATATTTTATCATTACTATTATTAACTAGAAAAAATGATATAATAATAATTACCAGTTAATAGCTAAACCTATTTCATCTTTATTTTCAAAGCACAGTGATATTTTACTTAAAATAATTAAACTCTAATATTTTAATTTCCATGCACTAGTTGTAAATCCTTGAGAAATATTTAAGAATATGAAATCACATCATATGTTACCTTAGGAACAAACTAATTTTTAAATAAAGATGAAAAACAAAAATTAAACCAAACGAATACACTTTTTTGTTACATCTTTTCAAATACATACATACATACATATATATATATATATATATATATATATATATATATACCTCCAATATATATAAATATACTCAGTATCTTCTTATACAAATAGTTTTGGGAGAATAAAGGTTTAAGTATTCCCACTAGAATTTTATCCCAATGAGACAATTATTTTCTCAGAGAGAGGTAATTCTTGCAGAGGTAACTGTGCCCAAGGTAATTGTTTAATGAATAATTTCCAAAAGAAACATGGATCATAGAAAAGTGGGATGCAGATCTAATATATTTTTGAAAAACAGCATTTAAAGAAAGATTTATGAGGACAGGTATAATTCTTGGTATGGGGAAAGAACACAGAAAGCATACAGCAATCTAAAATGAACAAATTATTCACTAGTCCCCAGAGAAAGACATCATGCTGGTAGAGGGTTAGTTTAAAAAAAAAGAAGAAGATCCTTAATGAGTTTTATTAATGTAGTGATTACAACAATGAGTTCAAACACAGTAACAGTGGCGAGGATAGCCCAATAGTTGAGTGAAATACACGAGGGCCCTGTCTGACCTCCTCTAGCTACACCTGGGAGGAGAATCCAACTCCTCACCAGTCCAAAGCCTCTTGCCCCACAGCGGAGCTCAGAGGTGCCTCCATTCTCCATCCTTCTACCTATTCTCACATCAACTGTTCCTCCCACGATAATCTACTTCTGTGCTGGGTTGAATAATCTTATAATCTGTTACAATGGCTACACATAACTCCTAGGCACTATTAACAATCCAGGAGGGTTTTATAGGGAAGTTAACAGGTTGCCACCAGTCTACATTATAAAACTTTACAGACACAGTCATTGGCCCACAGCCGCACCTCTCCTAAGACAGCAGCCACGATTCTCTAGCCGTCCACTTCTCAGCCACATGGTCTCTTGGCCTCCACTTTGGTGAGCCAGGAAGCCAGCCTGCTGCGCTGCCTCGCATCTCAGTCTCAGCACTGCTTCCATGGTCTGCCTCATGATTTGTCTCAGCTAGCTCCTTGGCTCTGTCACTTCAGACAGATACCGAATGTGATCCACGGCTTGCTGTTCTAGAGAGGCCTGAGGTTTCTCCCAGGTCCCCCTTCGGAGCTGGCTCATTCTTCTGACCAGGGTAGTAGCAACTGAAACTGAACAATCCGCACTCTGATTGTTACATACCTCCATTTGCATGGTCCCCGCCAAATATTTGGTGGGAGTTATAGGGACATAGATAAAAGAGCCATGCTAATAAATTTTACTTTACAACTATAGGGTATCTGTGTATTAACAAAAATGTAAATTAATAATGCTAAAACTCTAATTTTCCTATATAGATAAGAACTTTTAAAATAACAATAACCACTTGAAATGTGAGCAAGAATCTCCCAATTGATACCAGTGTTAAAGGGCTATATTTTGATCCAACTACCCCTATTGGGTACTTAACTAAATATTTACAAAAGAATAATCGGTCACAGCATCCTTAAATACTAGTTCCTATCGAAAGGAACTGAGCTTCTTGGATTAAGACAAATTAAACAAAATCTGATTCTAGGTTCTCACTGCCATCTAGTCAATTATCATAAAGATCCTATAGAATCGCATGGAATTGGCCCCGTGAGTTTCTGAGACTGAGCGTAGAAAGCCTCGTCTTTCTCCTGTGGAGTGCTCTAGTGGTTTGGGCCTGCTGACCTTGCAGTTAGCAGCCCAAAGTATCACCACAGTGCTACCAGGGCTCTTGATTCTAAGTAGCACAGGAAATGCTAGAATGGTATCAAAAGGATAAAAGGTTCCTACTGGTAAAAGATGGGGCAATTTTAGAACCTTTGAGAATAAAAGTGATGATACAACGTTATTATGGTTAGGTGCTATCTAGTTGGTTCTGACTCATGGTGACCCTAAGTGTAACAGAAGCGCGCACTGTCCATCCTGCACCATCTTCACAATTGTTAGACTGGAGTCCATCGTTGGAACCTTTGAGAGTTGCCCCTCTTTTTTTTTTCTGACAATGAAATGCATCAAATATACTTACATTTATAAGTGCATCATCTTTATTGTTGTTGTTGTGAGGTGTCATTGAGGCTGTCTAACCCACTGCAGAACAAAACAATGCCTGGTCCTGTGCCATCGCTCCTATTCTTGAGCCCACTCTTCCTACTGGTCCTCACAATTGTGCCGATGCTTGAGGGCACTGTTTGTTTTTCTTTTTGGAGTGGGGGGTAACATTTGATGGTGCTTTAGGTGAAAGTTACATAGCAAGTACGTTTTCCAATCAATAGTTCATACACAAATTGCTTCAAGGCATTGGTTGCAATCCCTGCAACATGGCAATGTATCAGCACTCTCTGATTTCCTCATTGGGTTCCCTGTTCCCATTTAGTCAATTTCCCTGTCATCTCATCTTGCTTGAGTGCACTGTGCAGCCATTGTGTCAATCCATCTCTTTGAGGGACCTTCCTCTCCTTCACTGCCCCTCTATTTTACCAAGCATGATGTCCTTCCCCAGGGAATAAGTCTTTCCTGACAAAAGACACACCAACCTCACCTCTAAGGAGCACTCTGGATGCACTTCTTCCAAGACAACTCAGTTTGTCCATTTCGCTGTCCATGGTATGCTCAAGATTCCTGTGCAACACCATGATTCAAATGCATAGATTATTTTTCAGTCTTCTTCATTCAATGTCCAACTCTCACATGCACATGAGATGATTGGAAGTATCGTAGCTTGGCAGACATACTTTAGTCCTCATTGCAACCTCCTTGCTTTATAATACCCTAAAGAAGTCTTGGGTAGCAGATTTAGCCAATGTAATATGTTGTTTGATCTCTTGACTGCTGTTACCATGAGCACTGAGTTTGTATTCAAGAAAGACAAAATCCTTGATAACTTCAACCTTTTCTTCATTTCCCGTGATGTTCTCTGTTGATTCCGTTGGGAGCATTTTCGTCTTCTTTACATTGAGCTGTAATCCATATGAAGGCTACAATCTTTGATCTTCATCAAGTGCTTTAAGTCCTTCTAGCTTTCCATGAGGAAGGTTAGGTCATCTGCTATCACGTTATTAATAAGCCTTCTTCCAATTCCTGGGGTCACATTCTTCTGCATATAAGACTGTTTCTCTGAACAGAGAGGCTCAACATACAGATTGAATAAATATGATGTGAGGGCACCATCCTGTCACACATATTTTCTGGTTTTAAACCACACAACATTCCCTTGTTCTTTGACTCTTGGTGTATGTACAAAGAAGGTTCTGGAAATCCCATTCTTCTCCAGCTTATATCCATAGTTTGTTAAGATCCATATAGTCTCTGCTTTGACATAGTCAATAAAAAACAAGTAAAAATCTTTCTGAAATTATATGCTTTCAGCAAGGATCCATCTGATATCAGCAATGATATCCCTTGTTGCACATACTCTTCTGAATCTGGCCTGAACTTATGGTAGCTCTCTGTCAATGTACTCCTGCAACCCATTGTGGGGTGATCTTCCGCAAAATTTTACTGGCATGTCATATCAGTGATATTGTCTTATGATTTGAGCAATCTGTTGAGTTGCCTTTTTGGGGAATGGTTACAAATATGAATCTCTTCCTGTTAGTTGGCCAAGTAGTTGTCTTCCAAATTTTCTGACAGAGAAGTGAATGCTTCCAGTGCTTCCTCAGTTTATTGAAGCATTTCAATGGGCATTCCATCAATTCCTGGAGACTTGGTTTTGGCTAATACTTTCAATGCAGCTTGACTTCTTCCTTCAACACCATACGTTCTTGTCATATGCTACCTCTTGAAATGGTGGAATGCTGACTAATTCTTTTTTTACAGTGATTCGGTTTATTCTTTACATCTTCTTTGGATGCTTGCGTCCTTCAATACTTTGCTGATAGAAACTTTCAAGGTTATAAGTTTTGTCTTGGGTTCTTTCCGTTTCAGCTGTGCTGACTGCTCTCCTCTTGGGGTTTTCTAATTCTAGGTCCTCGCACATTTCATTATGGTATTTGGCTTTGTCTCCTGGAGCTGACCTTTGAGAGTTTCTATTCAGCTCTTTGACGTCATCATTTCTGCCATTTGAGTCAGCGACTCTATGATTAAGAGCAATTCTCAGAGTCTCTTCTACCGTCCACTTTGATCTTTTCTTTCTTTTCTCTTTGTAATGACCTTTTGGCTGTCCTCCTGAAGATGTTCTTGATATCCTCCCACAACTCAACAACTCTTCTGTCACTAGTGTTCAGTGTGTTAAATCTGCTCTTGAGCTGTTCTTAAAATGCAGGTGGGATAGATTCAAGTTACATTTTAGCTCTCGTGGACTTGTTTTCATTTTCTTAAGCTTTACTCTGGTGGTCTGGTGGTTACACATTAGCCACAATCCTCATGATAGGCAGTTTGAAACCACCAGCAGCTCCGTGGGAGAAAAGCTGGGTTCTCTGTGTTGCGATGAATCAGCATTGCTTGATGACAGTGAGTGAGAGTATTCTGAACTTCCAGATGAGCATTTGATGGTCTGTTTCACAATCAAACCCTGACCTGATTATAGCAGTTGATATTGAGCTTCCCCATGGTCTCGTTCCACAGATGTAATCTATTTGATTTCTGTGTATTTCATCTGGAGAAATCCATGTGTATAGTCACTTTTTGTGTTGTTGAAAAAAGTGTTTATTAAGAAAATGTCATTTGTCATTGGGCCTCTACTCAAGTACAGTACTCCCTAAATGCAGGAACACTTTGTTCTTATAATCTGGCATTCTGTGATGCTCACCTTCCTGACATAATTGCTGAAGACAAAATGGGTGCATAAGCAAATGTGATAAAGAAAACTGATGGTGCCTGGCTATCAAAAGATATAGCATCTGGGGTCTTAAAGGCTTGAAGACAAATATCTAGCTGTGTCCACATGGAATTCCATAAAGTCCATATGGAAGAAGCACCCCAGCCTGTGTGATCATGAGATGTCAATGAGATCAAGTATCAGGGATCAATGACCCAGAACAAAAAAAATCATATCATTTTGAAGGAGGGGGAGTGTGGAGTGGAGACCCAAAGCCCATCTGTAGACAATTGGACATTCCCTTACAGAAGGGTCACAAGGAAGAGACGAGCCAGTCAAGGTACAGTATAGCACCATTGAAACATAATTTTCCTCTAGTTCCTAAATGCTCCCTCCTCCCCCTCGCACTGTCATAACCCTAATTCTCCCTTATAAATTTGGCTAGACCAGAGCATGTACACAGGTACAGATAAGAGTTAGAAACACAGGGAATCCAGGACCTATAAACCCCTCACGACCATATTGAGAGTAGCCATACCAGGAGGGTAAGGGGAAGGTGGGGGGAGAAAGGGAAAATGGATCACAGTGAGCTACATATAACCTCCTCCAGGGGGACGGACAACAGAAAAGTGGGTGAAGGGAGACACTGGTCAGTGTAAGACATGAAATAATACAAATTCATAAACTATCAAGGGTTCATGAGGGAGGGAGGGTGGGGGGGTGGAGGGGAAAAATGAAGAGCTGATACCAAGGGCTCAGGTAGAAAAAAATATTTTGAAAATGATGATGGCAACAAATGTACAAATGTGCTTGACACAATGATGTATGGATTGTGATATGAGTTGTACGAGCCCCCAATAAAATTATTTTTTTAAAAGAAAAAGTTGTTTTTCAAAATTCTACCTCCACCTTCTTATCTATCACCAAATCTGTATTTTCAAACTACTGTTCCTTCCTGTTTGTTTACAACTTTTATATTTCAATCACCAATAATTATCAATGCATCTTGATTACATGGTTAATTAATTTCTGACTGAAGTCGTTGGTAGAATCATTTAATTTCTTCATCACTCTTTTATGGTTGGTACATAAATTTGAGTAATAGATCTATTAATTGGATTTTCTTGAAGGAGTATATATATATATGTATTCCTGTGATCGTTATACAATTTTATGCCAATTTGGTAATGGAATGAAGGGGTGGAGTGTAGCCTGTCAATCAGGTCACCCTGATTGATCCCTCCTTGTGGACATGGCCTTCTCATGAGGATTCTGGGAACTCCTGTCTTCCTCCCTGGAGGTGAGACACACACTCTCTCTCTGCTTGTTCTTCCTGCTGACAAGCCACATGGAGCCACACTGATGGCAGCCAAAGCCCTGAGATGCTTCCACTGCCGCTGGATCCATGAGACTTATCAAGCACTGGCTTGTGATCTTCATGTATTCATTATCAATGCATGTGTTGCGTGAGTCTGAAGAGGAATTTATAGACTAGCATAAGACATATGGGCTAATATTAGACTATGGACTTGATCTAGGCTGGGCTGGGTTGTTTTCTTAATATACAATTGTTCTTTGATATAAAGCTCTCTTTAAAAAAAATCATTTTATTGGGGCTCATACAACTCATCATGATCCACACTTACATCAATTGTGTAAAGCACATTTATACATTCATTGCCCTTATCATTCTCAAAACATTTGCTCTCCACACTTTTTTTTTCTTTTTAAAAAAATCATTTTATTGGGGCTCATAAAACTCTTATCACAATCCACACATACATCAATTGTGTAAAGCACACTTACACATTTGTTGCCCTCATCATTCTCAAAATTTGCTTTCCGCTTGGGTTCCTGGAATCAGCTCATTTTCCTTTTTCCCCTTCCCCTCCCTCCCCGCTCCCCCCTCCCTCATGAACCCTTAGTAATTTATAAATTAATATCTTATCTTATCTTACACTGCCCAGTGTCTCCCTTCACCCACCCTGCTGTTGCCCATCCCCCAGACAGGAGGTTATATGTAAATCCTTGTGATCAATTCCCCCTTTCTACCGCCCTTCCCTCCTGGTAACAAAGCCCACAGAGAAGAAGCACTCAAGCCTGTGGGAACATGAGGTGTTGAAGGGATCAGGTAGCAGACAACAAAGAACAAAAACCATCATTGTGTGATAACCTTCCCCACATAAACACTGAAGATGAATGTGTGCATAAGTAAGTGTGGTGAAGACGGCTGATGGTGCCCGGCTATCAAGACCTATAGTGTCTGGGAATTAAAGGCAACTTAAGGCTTGAAAGTAAACAAGCGGTCATCTAACCCAGAAGCAACAAAGCCCACATGGAAGCAGCACACCAACATGTGTGATTATGAAGGGCCGAAGGGACCAGGTTTCAAGCACCAAAGGTGGGGGGTGGAAAAAAATCACATCATCGTGAATGAGGGTAGCACGTGACGGGGACCCAATGCCCATCTGTAGACAACTGGACATCCCTTGCAGAGGGGTAGTGGGGAGGAGATGAGTCACTCAGGATTCAGTGTAGCAATAATGAAACTCACAACCGTCCCCTAGTTCTTAAACGCTTCCTCCCCCCAACTATCATGATCCCAATTTTACCTTGCAAACCTGGTTAGACCAGAGGATGCACAGTGGTACAGATGATAACTGGAAACACAGGGAATTTAGGACAAATGAACCCCTCAGGACCAGTGGTGAGAAAGCTCTCTTACACATAAATGAATGTCTCTAGTCAACCCAAACTAACACAAATCCTATCACGGTAGCAACGTATTTTAGATTAGTTTTGCAATGTCCTTTTTTGATAATGAATGCCAAGCCATTCCTCTTGTATTATACCTTGCAAGGATAGCACATAATAAGATTTTCTGATTCAGAATGGCCATTGTAGCTCACTAATGCCTAGGATATCAATATGATGTGCTTCATTTCATTTTTGATCACTTCCAACTTTCCTAATTTCAGACTTTTCACCTTCCAAGTTATTATTAGTGGATTTTTGCAGCTGTTTCTCCTTATTGTGGGCTCCACCCACACAGGTTTTACCCCACTCAGATTGCCCTGATTGACTCCACTCAGAGAAATCAGCTCCTCCTCTGTCACATTTTGAGTGCCCTTGGGCCCATCCTCCAGCACTATCTCAGACAAAGTTCTGCTCCTACTCATTAGGGCCTCAGTATCTGACAGTGTTTCAAAGCTTTGCGTAAGATTTTCAGCAGTTCCTTTCTTGGAAGTGGGAAGCGGAGTCTTTCTTTGATGTCTACTCTAAGCGTGTAAGCTCTACTACCACCTGTTCACTTTGGATAACCCTCCTGGCATTTGAAATACCAGTGACCTATGTTCCAGCACCACAGCAATAAGGAAGCCACCACAGTATGACAAACAAGTGGTGGATCACCTTTATTAAAAGGTTCCAAATTCAGTATTCAAAAGTTAGAATATATGATTCAACATAATGAACACACACACAAATTCACTGACATCAACTCAGTTCTGACTCATAGTGACCGTAGGGGTGGAGCAGAAGGACCCCTTGAGTTTCTGAAGCTGTACATTTTAATGAAGGCAGACTGCCTCATCTTTCTCTGGCAAAGCAGCTAGTGAGTTTGTAATACTGACCTTTTGGTAAGTAGCCCAATGCTCAACCAGTTATGACACCCAGACTCCTGAATAAATATAGAATCTCAATAAATAATGAGGCTTTCTATTCCTGTAAAGGGTTTCAGAAACCCACGAAGGCAGCTTTACTCTGTCCTATAGGGTAGATATGAGATGGAATCGACTCACTGGCAGTGAGTTTTGGAGTTTTGTCAAAAACTTAGTTTCCTTTAATATTAGAGAGATTTCCTTAAAATGATTGTCTTATGAAAACATTTGCCAATTTCCATTTTGTCTGTTAATTCCAAATATGATTATATCTTTCTATTACTTCAGTGCTTAACAAATATTAAACATTCAAATCCTTAAAGTGATCTACTTTGGGGTACATAATAAATAAATAAATTACAAAATAAATAATGGCAAAATTTCTATTATTTTCCAGGAGTCCTTGTTGCACTACAGTAAAGCATCCAGCTGACAACTCAATTTTGGCCATTCAAATCCAATCATCCCCTCGGTGGGAAAGAGACCTGATGTTCTGTGCTAAGAGGACAATCTCGGAGCTTCTACTCTGTCATGTAGGGTCACTATTTCCATTATCATTTATTAAAAATGCTTACACTTCCATATAAAATTAATACCTTTTAATTTCCCAGATCACTCTAAAAGCAGGAACACTAAAAGAGAGACTTAATGAAGGAGTTTAAATGGCAAATTTCAAATCAAATGCCAAATTAACTTTGATGTCTCTCTCCCTTGCCTGAATTTTATTTAAAATTTACTGTAGAGGTTGTTTGCAATTTAGGAATGTCTTTCTTGGTATGTCTCAAACATTTCCATTAGCATCATCTGGAAAGCTTATTAAGCCACAGCTAACTGGCTCTCACTGAAAGTTTGAGATTCAGTACAGTTGAGTCATATGATACTGTCTGGTCAAAAAAAATAGTCAAACATGAGCAATTCATACCACACAACAAGAAAAACGATGGCTTCCAAAGATAGTCAAATAACGTATTGCATTGGGCAAATCTGCTGCAAAAGACTTCTTTGAAGTTTTAAAAAATAAAGGTGGCTCTTTGATGACTAAGCTGTACCTGACTAGAGTCATGGACTTTTCAGCTGCCTCCTTTGCCTGGCAAAAAGGAAGACAGGAGAACTGAAGCATTCAAACGATGTTGTTAGTAAAGGATGCTGAGCGTACCATACACTAATCGAAGAATGGCCAGTCAGAGGAAAATCCAACAGAATGCTTCATAGGAGCAAACAGCATGAGATTTCAGCTCACTTACATTGGACTCCTCGTCAGAAAAGGCCAGTCTCTAGAAAAAGACATCCTGGTTGGTATCATGGGGTGGGTGAAGGCAAGGGAAGCCTTCAGAGAAATGGATTGACCAATTAGGCCAACTAATGTACTCAAAGATAAAAAATGATTATGAAGATGGCCCAGGACTGTGTGGCACTTAGTCCTGTTATACATAGTCTCTATGAGTCTCAGTGGATTTTATAGCAACTAATACAAGCAATAACAAAAATTTTGAGGAAAAATTTTTTTCTAACAATGCTTTTCGTCAACATGCTCCTTGTGAGTGATGTTTGAATAGTGTTTTCACATTCTTTCTAATGGAGGTCATTTTTGTCTCCTTCATTCTTTATTTAAAAACAAGCAAATTAAATAATTGTAAATTCTCAATATTTTGCATGAATGGGTTCCTATGTAGAAAGTAGTTTTCCAAGTTAATAATGTTGCTACTTGAATTAAAATAATTACCCATAGTCAAATAAACCTGGGGAGTCCTGGCTTAAGCCAATTTACACATGTTTCTTTACTATTCAGAACCTCTAATCAGGCAATTTTACTAACTTATTTCACTTGGGAAGCTTTGACTTTTTTTCGACCTAAAGAAACTCCCAATGACATCCCCAAAGTCAGTATGATCTCACAGAATACAATTCTAAAACACTATTCAAAATTATGAGTTTTAATGGTCCAGAAATTAAGGGACATAAGAGCCAATTTAATGAAGGGTGAAACTGAAAATGATTCATAAATAAACACCGTTTCCTAGTCCGTTTTGGGGTTACCCCTGTACCAAGAGCTTTCACTGCTCATAAATGACCTGAAGGTTGAGTAATATTATCATATGTCATGGATAATAGTCAGGAAGTACCAGTGTTTGCCTAAATGTACACATTTGACTGAGTTTGGCATGTGAATAAGCAATATTGAACAGTGACCCTCTATTCAGAGCCTACTTTGGCTTCTTAATCTCTTAGGTTCATATTAAATGGTGTGGCAGTTACAGAATCTGCTGTCAACTTGAACAAAGGGGTGGAGTCTAGCCTGTAAATCAGGTCACAGCCAATGGTGCCTCTGTGTAGTCATGCCCTTCTCCTGAGGAGTCTGGGAACTCGTGTCTTCCTCCCTGGAGGTGAGACACACACTCTCTCTGCAGGATATTCCTGTTCACAAGCCACATGAGCCACACTGATGGCAGCCAGAGCCCTGAGATGCTCCCACTGCCACTGAACCCACAGGACTTTTCATCCGCTGGCCTGTGACCTTCCTGCATTCATCATCATTGCATATGCTGTGTGAGTCTCAGGAGGATTTTATGGACTAGTATGAGCTAATATCAGACTTATGGATTTGATCTGGACTGGGCTTGGATGTTTTCTCAATATGATATAAAGCTCTCTCTTACACATATGTGAATGTCTCTGAATTTATTTCTCTAGTCAACCTGGACTAACACAAATGGGGTCCATAATATATATAATATCTGATACCTTGTGGAAAATGCTATAATTAGTAAAATTTTACTTTTAAAATATTAATATTCAGAAATGAAAATGTTAATGTTGCATTTTTCTTTGGGTGTTTTGGGATCAATTCTTCTTTTTATTTCATGTCCTTTGTTTACAATAGAGTAAATAATGAGTAATGTAACACTACCTACTTTTGTTATCATCTCGGCATAATCTAAAGGCTTCCTGACACTCAGATAGTAAATACTGTTTTGTATACAAGACCTTCATGAAGCTGAAAATCTCAACAAGAAAAGAGGTTATTTGTTCACAGGTCTATGGTGAAGTGAAATCTACCCCTTGGCTCTGTAATTCCAACCAAATGATTGAGTGGGACTATGTAAACAGGTGTGTGAAACATTAATAGAGGGGATTGATCAATTTGGGTTGCCAATACCCAGGCTGTAAAACCGCTGCCTCATAAGCAGGCACAGGGAAAGTTACCAGGATTATCCAAGAGGAAATGCCACCATTGAGCGTGTTCAGGATCCCTGCCTGCAGTGGCAGAGGTTGAGTCCAGAGAAACTAGAGTTGCTGTACTGGATGCATGTGACAGCACTGAGACAGAGCAGAGAGACTATTACAAAGAGACAGCGAGACAGTGAGGGGAAGTGGTGGACAGGCTTCTGGGCCCACAGAAGCAGAGGCTAAAGATCCATGTGGCTGAGGCTGAAGACTGAAGCCAGACTTGGCTGCTGGCCAAGGAGAGGCACTGCTGTAGACCAAAGATGATGTCTTTAATGTGGCCATTGCAATGAATGTGGCTGCGGGCTGCCTTAGATTGGATTCTCCCTTGTGCAGCTACAGAAGCTCAGATATGGCCTCCTTGCTTTCTTCTCTATGCCCAGTGCTTAGAATCATATTCCATACTTACTAATCTTGATGATGATGAGCTACTAGGATATGATTTGGTTGGACATGCCAATTAAAATTTTAATTATAGGTACCAAGTTAAACTTCCAAAGGTAAAAATGAAAATGGAGATCTAAAATTGAAAATAGACTATAAAACTTTAAATAATTTAATTTCAAATTTGCTTATATGACATAAGAACCAAACATCCTGAGGCTCATTTCAGATCACAAAAGTATGTTAATATATGTAATTCCGGGAAAATATTCATCTCTGAAAATATAGCTCTATTTTTATTAATGTAATATAAGTGGCAACTAAGATTTATGTGCACAACTATATGCACATAATGTAAGAAATTTATGTTGCTTCACAATTTATTTGTAAATATTATTCATTGTTTAATACATATTGCCAATATTTTACAAATAATTATAAGGAAAAAGCCAATGATAAGTAAGATCATACCATTATTCCATGAATGTCTGGAACCAGAATTCCTGCAAAGAAGGAAAATATGTGTAGTTGGAAAGTGTCTTGATAAATCACTGTAGACTGAAGGTGCCGTGCCCAGGGAGCACAAGCAATCACAGCAACAATAAAGGTAATTCTTTAATGAGCATTTGCGTAGCTGACTCTTTGTGACAAGCACTGTTCTTAGTACTAAGGCATGTTAGCTTGTTTAAGCATCAGGTTGTTGTCGCTGATGGGTGCCATCAAGTCGGCTTCGTTCCACAGTGATCTGATCGCATGAACAACAGAATGAAATACGACAAAGTGCATCATCATCCTCTCCTCACAATTGTTCCGAAACCTGATCCGACTGAAGCCGCCACCGTGTCACTCCATCTCGTCAAGGACCTTCCTCGTTTTCTCTGCTCCTCCACATTCCCAAACAAGATGTCCTGCTCCAGGGACTGGTCTAACAATATGTCCGAAGTATGTAAGAGGAAGTCTTGCCGTCCTTGCCTCTCAGGAGAACTATGGCCTTACTTCTTCCAATACAGATAGGTATGTCCTTTTATCGATCCATGGAACTTTCACTATAATTCTCTAGCACCACAATTCAAATGCATCAATTCGTCTATGGTTTTCCTCATTCAATGTCTAACTTCCAAATGCAATGGAGAATACTATGGCTTGGGCCAGATGCACTTTAGTCCTCAAATAAATATTGCTCTTCAATACTCTAAAAAAGTTGTTGTGCAGCAGATTTACCAAACACAACACGTGTTGGATCTCTTGAATGTTGATTCCATGAGCATTGATTGTGGAACCAAGTGAGACAAAATCCTTGACGGCGTCAATCTTTTCTCCGTTTATCATGATGTTACCTCTTGGTCCAGTGGAGAGGATTTTGGTGTTACATTTAGTTGTAATCAATACTGAAGGCTACAATCATTGATCTTCATCAGTAAGTGCTTCAGTTCCTCCTCACTTTTAGGCAGAAAAATTGTTATGTCTGCATACCATAGGTTGTTACCAAGCTCTCCTCCAATTCTGATGCCCCCACCTTCATCATATAATCCAGCGTCTCTGATGATTTGCTGAGCGTCTGGATTGCACAAGTATGGTGAGAGGATGCAACCCTGATGCACATACGACAGTATTTCCTGATTTTAAACCATGCAGGATTTCCTTGTTCTTTCTCACTGCTGCCTCTGGGTCCAAATATAGGTTCTAGATGAGGACAATGAAGTGTTCCGGAATTCCCATTCTTCTCAAGTTTATCCACAGTTTATTATGGTCAATGTAGTCCAATGTCTTTGTCTAGTCAATGAAACGCAAGTAAACATCTTTGGCATTCTCTGCTTTGAACCAAGATCCTTCTGCCCTCAGCCGTGATAGCCTTTATTCCATGTCTTCTTCTGAATCTGTCCTCACATTCAGGCAATTCCCTGTCATCAGACCTGCTTTCAAACCACAAAACTCATTGCCATCGAATTCATTCTGACTTACAGTGACCCTATAAATTGAGAAAGTACATTTATCATTTCCACATCGGAGCATACTGATCCAGTTTTTAAAATGTACCTTTTTGATTTAAATGTTTCATTTTACTTAGAAATGGAAAATTAAAAGAATACCTTTAGAACAAAGTTTTATTGTTGTTATTGGTTGCCATCCCATTGCTCTTGACCGCTGGAAGCCTGTGAGTAGACTTGGCAGAGTACACTTGCTCTATAGGGGTTTCAAGGCCGTGACCTTTCAGAAACAGAAAGGTTATTTTTTTTCAAAGATTTTCTTTTATCTCTAGACAAGGAGGTGTACACTGGGCAGCCAATTACTGCTGGGTTTCCTTTGGTTTTCAGAATGTTTCTGAATGACTGTAAATACGTATTTCCATGGGGTAGAATCAAACTGTTTTCCTTTGCACGTGAAACTAAGATGATCCTCTTCCTCTCATCTATATGCCATCACAGCCCAAACCAGGACAAACTGGTTGAATGAGGGGCATTTCCAAGCTGATGACCTGGTTTACTGTGTGCACTGGCTGCTACAGTGCATCGGAGGCCATGTGGGCCCCTGAGGGCTCCCAGGCAGAGCTTTAGCGGGTGGGCCTCCTGGTAGAGTCAATGAGAGGACTAATAAGCTTGTCTCAGCTGGATGGTACTACTTGCATATCTTTGCATGCCCTTGTTCTGCCAAGGAACAGCCTGCAGGAGAAAATCCACCCATGTCACCAATTACACTGCTACCCAACTGTTTTGTGGATGCTTGAGCACACTTATTTGTTGCACACAAAGCTAACCTTTCTGGTTACACCTCTTCAGTTTTCACAGATTAAAAAAAAAATAGAGCAAGAAACTTAAATGGCTTTTAAAAGAGGAGATTTTCACTCATTCCTTCATTAAACATTTATTGAGAATTCAATATAAGCTCAATCCTAGACTAGGAACTTTGAGGCAAAATAAATAGTAGGAACCAAGAATAGTTTTTGAGTATGTGTGTGCCCCATATCAGGCCCTACACAATGTGCTTTTGGGCCACCATCTTGCTTAATTGTAATCACAACCGTGAGAGATATGTCCCTTGGGGACAAATTAGGAAACTAGGGCTCAGAATGCTTAAGCATCTTGTTCAAATCCATATGGCTTCTAAACTGCATGTACCATCTCAGGTCCACGTGGCTCCAGGGTTCCTTCTCTTAACAATTCTACTAGAAATAAATGGTTCTGACTCTCAAAACAAATACCTAATTAATTATATAGGATGTAATAAGAAAAAAAGGAACATGGTAAGTGCTAACATAATGGCCTATAATAATGGCCTCCTCAAGGTCCATGAGCGAAAGAGAGAGAAATGGTTTCACATTTTGCACTTTGCACGGAGAAGCCTAGAGACTGACACAGAGCCTTCGGGCAAAGATGGACTAGTCACGTGGTTCAAGTGAAGTGAATACTGAAGACACAGGAAAGGGGTCAGAAGCAAAAATGTACCAGGGCAGATTTAGAGTAGACTATATTTCTCTATCACAAAGTGTCACTATAGTCATAATTGTTCAATCCAGGAAAAGTACCACTGTCTGTCAGTGTGTTATACTGTGGTGGCTTATATGTACTGTGATTCTGGAAATTAGGCCACAAGTATTTCAAATGTCATCAGGTTTGCCCATGGTGGACCGAATACAGCAGAGTTTCCATACCACACTTGACTAGAAAATGACTTACTGATCGAGGTCATACAATGAGGTATGGATCCGAAGAGGACATTAGCTGAATCATTTCCTTTCAACACATCATCAGAAAGATCAATCAGTGAAAGTCAGCATGTTTGGGAAATAGAGAGCCTGTGAGGGCAAAGAAGACCCTGGGGGAGATTAATCAGTTGGTACAATACGTACCATGATGGAGCCAAACATGCTGTCAACTGAGGATGACACAGGACTGGGCAGCCTTGAGTTCTCTTGTCCTTGATACAGCCACATCAGCACTATACCTATCTCTAACTCTACTCTAGGAAAAATACGAAGAGTTGATGTGGGGTTTGAAAACAAAATGAAGCTAAGGCAAGAAATAGCCTTGGATTTCACAGCAACCAGAAGAAAATATCCGTTTACAGTCGTCACATTATGAACACTAAGAAAAATTCCATCTTTAATGAAGTTTTTCAGATCAGAGGGCACACTGTTTCTTCATAGATAATACATGGTATTGTGATACTCTTGTCCTTTCTACGTATTTTTCTGTTGTGCAGTTCACACAGACTGGACTCCTGAAGTCATATAGGCATTCAACATACATCTAGAGCAGCAGGCATAATAGTCTCAACTATTTCCTCACTTTTCTCTCAGGACAGGATTCAAAGTTTAGGTTTCTTCTTCAATGATAGATGCACAGTGGTGGCCCTGTGGTTTCCAGGACTATAACTGTTTATGGGAGTGGAAAACTCAATCTTTATCCCATGGTGGTACTGGTGCTTTTGAACTGCCAACTATGGGGGTTGCAGACCAACGTGTAACCCCTATATCACCAGGACTCCTTTTATTATTTATTTTAGAGTGTTAGAAGCTATGTGAGTGGCATTTTTAAATACCAGTAAGATCATCCATGGTGGACAAGTGTTAGCAGTTTCCAGACTAAAGAGGCTAGGAATAAAGGCTTGGCAATCTACTCCCAAAAGGGAGCCAGTGAAACTGTATGGATCAAAACAGCATATTGTTCAATATGGTGCAACTAAGGGAAATTGCACTATACAATAGAAGGAAACCATATACAAGATGGACTGGCAAAATACTGACCGCAGGGAAGGAGACAGGATGAACAGCACATTGATCTAATAAGGTCAGAGCTGATTCAACAGCAACTAACAACAAAGGAATGTTGTTAGCCTTTCCCTGGTGAAGTTTAAAGGGCATCTTTGTCCCAGTAAATGGGATTTATTCTTTCCTAAGCGTTTGTGGAACCATAGATTAGTCAATAATTAGATATTGTTATTTTTGCTATGGCAACAGCAATGCCTTGGCATCTAAATCTAAGCACATGGATAATATCAAAAGCTTAATGCCAGTAGGCTAAACCACATGAGGATGGGAAGTTAAGTTGATGTCCGTTCTCTTGTTTTGTTTTAATGTCCTGCTGAAGTGACTGTAGCCTCACCCGAGACTTTGCTTTCATTACATCCTTCAACCTTCAAAAGCAATCCTGGAGGTGTTTTGTGAGATGGTGGCTTGCTGAAATAGCCTTGATTGTGCTGAGAATCACCACTGCACGCCTTTTGATTTGTAGGGAGCCTCTAGCAAAATGTGTTGCTTAGTGGCTCCTAAATTAATCTACTTTCAATCTACTAAGTCCCCCTACCACTAGTCTCAATTAGTGGCATTTAATCTTATTGGGTGCACTATGTGCTAACATACAAATCATTCAAACACTATCGATATTCTTAAACTACACACTCTTTTCTATTAGAAGAATAATGATTATTCAATTATTAAAATCTTGGAAATTCAAAAACATTATAAAAGAAGGAAATATGCTCTCTCATACCACCACCATTCCATAATATAGTATTTCTTTCCAATAGTCTGTTATATTAGCAGGGTTTTGTTTTTATATTGATACTGTAGTTTAAGAAAAGTAGCTATAGAACAGAGGGTGCTCATTTCTTTTAAAGAAAGCTCATAATGCATGACATTGAAAAAATTAAACATACACACAATTTATTGACGTTAAAATGTCTTTCTGATGAAAGCTCCCCAAATTCTAGCAGCATTCTTAAATTTTACTGTTGTTATTTCCCCATGCATTACTCATATTTGCTATCATGAAAAAGGAGGGGTCAGGGTGGCAGGGCTGTCAAGTTAAATAGTTGGTGAGTTTTTGGTTTAGAACATGTAAAATTAGCTTTTGAAAAAACTATTATACTGTTAGGCAAAAGAACAGACTGTTGCCCTAGTAGGCAACCTATGACCTTGCTTCCATTGATTTTAGTTCACTTGTTGTTCCCTTGTCCCTGGGTTGGTCCGCCCTCCCCTTCCTTTCTCCCCCTCCCCTTTTCCTATATTGCCCAGGACCATTGGTCCCATTCTTTTCATATCCAAATTATTAATCTCATCTATCTTACCCAGATAGACATACAGACACATTAAAAAAGTGCAAAAACCAGGCAAAGCCAAATAAAACAACAAAAGAAGTCAAAACCAACAAAACAATAACTAAGCCCACAACACAGGGAATCCAGGGTAGATAAACCCCTCGGGGCCAACAATGAGAGTAGAGATACCAGGAGGATTAGGGGAGGGTGGAGGGAGAAAGGGGGAATTTATCACAAGGATCAAACTAGAACCCCGTCCCAAGGGGACAAATAATGGAAAAGTAGGTGAGGGGTGATGGAGGACGATGTAAGATACGGAAAAAATAATCTATAACTTATTAAGGGTTCATTAGGGGGGTGGGCAGGGGAGAGAAGGGGAAGAAATAGGGAGCAAATATCAGGGGCTCAAAGTGGGAAGAGAATGCTTTGAAAATGATGATGGTAGCATATATGCAAATGTGCTAGACACCTGGAGGAATGTATGAACTGTGATAAGAGATGTAAGAGCCCCCAATAAAAGTATTTTAAAAAATAAATTTAAAAAAAGAACATACTTGTGTTCAAAGCATTTTGATCCATTGTGCTAGATTGGAAGTGAGTTTCACAGCCACCACTGGACTGTTATAGAGAAGAGCTGTCAAAATCCCATGGGAAAAACAATTAGAACCTAACTGGATTCCAGTAGGGTGTGGGTTACTAATAGAGAGATCAAAAGACATACAAAGAAATGGTAGCATTCAAAAAGCCTTGTTGTTGTTAAATCCTGCCATTGCAACTCCCGATTCATGGTGAGCCCCAGCATAACAGGATCAAGTCCTGCTACTCTGTCTGAGTCTGGAAGCACTACAGACATCTGCTCAGTAACAGCCACATGCAAGCTCCACTAACACGTGAGTGATGACAACGCCTGATGAGCACTGACTGGGAATCAAACTCAGGGATCCCGGAAAGTGAGAACTACCACTTGCCTCTGAAAGTCATTACGAATGAGTTTGTTCATTTTAAAAATTTAAACATAGCAGTAATAGAAGGATTTGGGAGCAGGAAGAAGTTATGAACAAGTATGTTGATTGGCTACTTGGGCCACTGTGCTAGGCATTTTCCAAATATCTCATTGAATTGTTACAGAAGCAACCACTCTTATGAATGCTTTCCCTCTATCCAGCTCATTTCTAAGTCCTTTATAGAAGTTTGAAAGGGTTTGTTAACCCCCACCCCCACCACTTAGTCATACACTTGCAATTGAAAGTGTATAACAGAAAGTATAGATCAGATCCTCACTAATCACTTCTATACTCCTGCTCTTTTTTAAAAATCATTTTATTGGGAGCTCATACAACTCTTACCACAATCCACACATACATCAATTGTGTAAATCATATTTGTACATTCATTGCCATCATCATTCTCAAAACATTTGCTCTCCACTTAAGCCCTTGGGCAGCAGCTCATTTCCCCCCCTCCCTCCCCACTGCCCCCTCACTCATGAATCCTTGATAAATTATAAATTATTATTTTGTCATATCTTACACTGTCCGACGTCTCCCTTCACCCACTTTTTGTTGTCCATCCCCCAGGGAGGAGGTTATATGTAGATCCTTGCAATCGGTTCCCCCTTTCCAACCCACCCTCCCTCCACGCTCCCGGTATCACCACTGTCACCACTGGTCCTGAAGGGATTATCTACCCTGGATTCCCTGTGTTTCCAGTTCCTATCTGTACCAGTGTACATCCTCTGGTCTAGACAGATTTGTAAGGTAGAATTGAGATCATGATAGTGGGAGGGATGAAGCCTTTAGGAACTAGAGGAAAGTTGTATATTTCATCATTGCTATCGCACCCTGACTGGCTTGTCTCCTCCCTGCGACCCTTCTGTAAGGGGATGTCCAGTTGCCTACAGATGGGCTTTGGGTCCCCACTCCACATCCCCCCTCATTTACAATGATATGATTTTTTGTTTTTTGATGCCTGATAACTGTTACCTTCGACACCTCGTGATCTCACAGGCTGGTGTGCTTCTTCAACGTGGGCTTTGTTGCTTCTGTGGCAGATGACCACTTGTTAACCTTCAAATCTTTAAGACCCCAGATGCTATGTCTTTCAATAGCTGGGCTCCATCAGCTTTCTTCGTCACATTTGCTTAACACACATTTATCTTCAGAGAACGTGTCAGGAAGGTGAGCATCATGGAATGCCAGTTAATAGAACAAAGTATTCTTGGACTGAGGGAGTAGTTGAGTGAGGCCCAATGTCCATCTGCAACCTTAATACTAAACCAATAAATATATACACAAAGCTGTGTATGCCAGTACTTCCTCTGATCTGAATCACCCAGATCTCAACAAGTTAAAGGACATGGTTTGCCAGGCTGCAAGGAGCCCTAAGACCTCAGACTCTAGCTTCAGAGTTTCCAGGACTCCCTTCACTGCTGGTGTGCCTGCTCGCTACAAAATTGAGCTGTCCCTCTCCCTTTGGAGGATACCAGCCTCAAGCTCATATGTCTCCAATGCACTGTGTCTGACCTTGGACTTCCACTACTCCATAAGTGTAGCAATGCCTTCTGATTCAAAGTACTATCCGTACAAACATGAATAGAGCACAGTTTTATTATAGGATTAAGAAAAAAAAAGAAGAGCACTTTTTCTTGAAGATCCTTGCTATGTCCATACAGTCAGTATGAGGTGGTACTATCAGGTAGACTCTCCTGACTTGACCAGTCTCCACCCAACAGGTACCTCATAGGCACAACCTGAGGTGAGGTGTAGTCTAGAGTTCTTACTGAAGACATTGAAGAATCTACTCAATGGCAGAGTATTTGGGTAGTTGAATTTAGCTTAGCTTAGTTTTGAGGCTGGTGTTTAAGCCATTAGGAAATTGCCAAAGTTTTAGAGGTTCTCTCTCAAGAATGGAGGACAATGACCGAATTATTAAAGGGAAGCACCACAGCAACTTTTTAAAAAGAGCAGCAGCATCAGGAACTTCAACATGAAATGCAAGCAGTTTGTGAAAATTATGAGATACTCTTTTAGAAATTCATGCCAAGAACTTCTTTTGCTAGATCTAGAAAATGAATTCATTTAAACAAATCAATATATGGCTTATCAAAATAGCTTTCGTATTTTAAGAAAATTCGTGACAGAATTTCTATTCTGTTGGAGTTTTTATTTATTAGGACTAAAGCCTGAAACTGGAATCAAAATGATTCTTACACTGTCAATACAATTTTAGAGGATAAATTCTTGTAAACATAACCTGGCAAGCAGGCCATTTATTATTTAAGGTCACACAAAAATTATTTCAAAAAGTGTTGATGTTTATATATAATATAAAAGGATTCAAAACATGAGACCATAAAAGCAGCTTTTTCCTATTTTGATGTTTTTACCTGTTAACATATATTTAGTTCAAAGCAACAAAAACATTTAGAGAGTGTATTATTTTAAATGTACTTGCCATCAAAATATTCTTAACATCCTTTTTAATATAAGTTACAAATAGGAGAAACAATATTTTAAATATGGCAAATCTGATTAAATAATACTAAATTGACGTTAGATGATTAAATGATATATGACTATAAAATGTCCTATTCTACTTCAAATCCCTTTGTAAAACTCGTGTTCTAAGCTTGAAATTATGTAAAAGTCTCTTACCACTGAGAAATTGTTAGATTTTATATTATTATGCACAAGTTTAAAAGGATGAGAACAAATTGTAGAAAGTGAGAAATGCCCACTGGAGGCTCCCCAAGGCCTTGCTTTTGGAATCGCCACAACGAGCAGCTTCTCATCTCCGTCCACCCACGGACTGAGGCCTTGACAAACAGAAATGGGAAAAGGAAGATATATAATAGCTCCGGTGGATCGATTCAATCCTGAGACATAAATCAAAAGGAAAAGTCTGACTTGTTTTTAAGAAAATCTATGTATCCTCAAACTCAGATAAACCTTCTTTGATAAAAGAGTAAAGCTCAACAAAATGCTAAGTTCTGTAGTTACGCAAGGCACCAGTTCTCACAACACTTTTTTAAAAATTATTTTATGGGGGCTCGTACAATTCTCATCCCAATCCATGCATCCATCCAATGTGTCAAGCACATATGTATATTAGCTGCCCTCATCATTCTCAAAACATTTGCCCTCTACCTCAGCCCTTGATATTAGTTGCTCATCCCCCCCCCATGAACCCTTCAGAATTCACAACTTATTATAGTTTTGTCATAAATTACACTGTCCGACGTCTCCCCCACCCCACCGCCCTCTTCTCTGCTGTCCCTCCCCCAGGGAGGAGGCAATACCTAGATTCTTGTAATCAGTTCCCCATTTCCACCCCACATTCCCTTCACCCTCCAGGCCTCACCCCTCTCACCACTGGTCCAGAAGGAGTCATCTATCCTGGATTCCCTGTGTTTCCAGTTGCTATCTGTACCAATGTACATCCTCTGGTCTAGCCAGATTTTTAAGGTAGAATTGGGATCATGATAGTGGGGGCAGGAAACATTTAAGAACTAGAGGAAAGTTATATGTTTCATTGTTGCTACCCTGCACCCTGACTGGCTCATCTCCTCCCCACAACCTTTCAGTATGGGGTTTCCAGTTGCCTAGCGATGGGCTTTGAGTGTCCACTCTGCACTCACCCACTAGAACTCTAAATTTTCTAGAAGTCAACAGTTCCTGATATTGTCAATATTGTCAATTTGACCACAGGATCAACATTCTTGACAAGTGGTAGTTGCATGTTTTAGTTGCATGTTCTACCAATGGTGGCTATTTAGCAAAGCTAACTGTTTTAGCATCCAGTAAACCTAAAGTGGAAAAATGCATCATGCTTGGTAAATTTAAAAGGCTACAAGAAAAAGAAGACCCTGAGCAAGGTAGATTGGTATGGTGCCTGCAACCATGGGCTCAAACGTAACAATTGTGAGGATGCCACAGGACTGGCAAGGTTTTGTTCTGCTGTGCACAGGGTCGCTAAGAGCCTAAACCTAGTTGAAGCACACAAAAACAGCTACAATAAAGTCTAAAGGAACAAAGAAGAGCTGATGAAAAAATGAGTAAGCCCTCTGACCTTTCCTCGGAGTAGATTTCTTACTGTATTTGAAGATGCGGTTGTGAGTCGGCTAGGTAAGAAATCCTTGCTCTTTGGTGTGATGGTTTTGACGATAATGCAGAATATATATTGAAAGGCTGGATTCAGCATTATGGCAAATTGACTAATCTCTTTCAGGACACAAAAATTAACAGCCTGTTATGTACATGTTTGAAAGGTTTAAAAGACAAATCAATATAGCCATACACACAGGACTGTGCTAACCCGAGTTGCTTATACAGGCCCTGTTCTCCCACACTGGGCCCATCGTGGAGAGCTGCCACGTCCAACACCTTCCAGCTGTTGGAGAAACCACACGAGGTGCCAGTGCAGACGCAGACACCCTCAGTCAGATAATTACCTTGATTAAGATTCCCAGAATTAAACGGAGTTTAATCAAGGACCCTGTGAAATTGTTAAAGTGCCAGTTTTCCGGGCTTGCCCTCCTTTTCCGCAGATGGTGAGTTGCCAAACAAAATCAAAGGAGTCTTAATTACAAGGATAAGAGGCAAAGTCAAAAGGGAATGAGAGAATCTCTGCTTTATGATGGGGATGGACCAGGACCAATCAGCGCACACTCAGCTCTGCCCTGCAGAGGGAGAGTCAAGAGGCATCAAAGCTGACCACAGGATCAACATTCTTGACAAGTGGTAGTGCTGAATTAATAGTTATGTCAATATATCTAAGGTTGTGCCTAATGCAGAATTCTCTTATGATATAATGATATATGAGGCCCTCTTTTAGACAATATTTAGACTGTTATTATAAAAGACATCCATGCCACTATCTGCTATTAAGAAAGCATGCACCAGCTCAAACTAAAATAATATAGGAAATAAGATTCTATATAAATAAGAAATCTGTAAGAGCAATGATATGGGAACAGAGTCAATATTTTTACAATTTTCCCGCTTCCTTTCATTTGAATTTGGACCACATTTGGAAGTGACTCTAAAGGGGATTAATTTTACAAAAATCATAAAAATCAATATCTCCTCCAATCTACTCACTATACCACTAACATTCTTTTCATGTATATTCCTATGAAAGCTTTGTCCGTTGCCCTGTCAATTTTGTCTATTTATAGGAGGATTCTTGCTGGTGCAGTGAATTTTACAAAAGGCTACTAAGTGTAAAATCATCATTTCAAACCCTCTAATCAGTCTAAAGGAAAATGAGGCTCACTGTTCCCCTAAAGATTTACTGTTTCAAAAACCTTATGGAGCAATTCTACTTTGTACTATAGGGTCACTGAGTGAAGAGTGAATCCAAACAGTGGAGTGGTTGTGTACTTCAAGACTGGTTGCATTGAGAAAATCTGTGTCACACAATCTACTACAACTGTTCAAACAAAGATGTCACTCTGACGCATGAAGTGTGCCTGACCCAAACCGTGATATTTTCAATCATCTCATATTTGGGTAGAAGTTGCATAATGTGTAAGTTAAAAACAAAAGGAGACTGGAGGCATCTGGATTGTGGTGCTGGTGAAGAATCTTCAATGCCCTAACTGGCCAGAAGAACACACAAATCTGTATTGGAAGAAATAAAGCCAGAATGATCCTTGGAAGAGAGGATGTTAGCCTTTGTCTCATGAGTTTTGAACATGTTATCAGAAGGTTCCAATCCCTGGAAAAGAACTTTGTGCTGGTTAAAGTACAGGGTCAGGGAAAAAGAGGGTGATCCTAAGGAGATGGACTAATACAGCGGCTGCAACAATGGGCCTAAACGTAGTAAGGATTGCAAGGATGGCACTGGACCGAGCAGTGTGTAGTTGAATCTATGTGGACCCAACTATACTTAACCTTGGCACACTTAGATCTCTTAGGGTTTGGGGGTCATTGTTTAGAAAATTTGGTCACTATTGGTCTTGTTGTTAGGTGCCCTGGAGTTGGTCCCTAACACATAGCAAATTTACTTACAAGGGAACAAAACCTCTGCTGGGTCCTGCACCATCCTCGCAATGGTTGATGGGCTTTAACCCTATGTTGCAGCCAGTGTCAGGCTAGCTCATGGAAAGTCATCCTCTTTGGGGTGCACCCTCTGTTGTACCAAGCATGACGCTCTTTTGATGGCATGTCCAAAGTACCTGAGATGAATTCTTGCTATCCTCCGCTAAAGTTCGTAATTATTGTGCTTCTGTTGGGGGTAATTATTGTGATGCAGCCACTTCGGAGCAAGTTGCTGTGGTTGTTGGCTGCCATCAAGTCAGTTCCAAATCATAGCAACCCCGTCTACAACAGACCCGAACACTTCCTGGTCCTGTGCCCTCCCCACCAGTGTTGTGAAGTTCGAGCCTATTGTTGCAGCACTGTCTCTGTAGCATTGAGAGCTTCCTCATTTTCATTGCCTCTCCACTTTACCAAGCCTTGTATATCCTTCTCCAGGGACTGGCCTCTCCTGATATCATGTCCAAAGCACCGGAGACCAAGTCTTGCCACTCTTACTTCCAAAGAGCGTTCTGACGGTATTTCTTCCAAAACAAGAATGTTTCTTGTTCTTCTGTCCATCCATGGTATTGTCAATATTTTTTGCCAGCACCATCATTCAAGTGTACCGATTGTTCTTCAGTTTTCATTATTCAATGTCCAACTTTCACATGCTTATTTTTCAATGGAAAATGCCAGGGCTTAGTCCTCTAAGGTGCATCTTGGCTCATCAACACTTTAGAGAGGTCTTGTGCAGCATGTAATGCATCCTTTGATAGCTTAGTTGCTGACTCCATGAACATTAATTTTGGATCCAAGATTGACAGCTTCAGTCTTCTCTCCATTTATCATAATAGTATCTACTGGCCCTGTTTTCATTACATTGAGTTGCAATCTATATTGAAGGCTTTACCTCTTAATCTTCACCAGATCTTCACCAGTAAGTGTTTTAAGTCATCCTTCCTTTCAGCAAGAAATTTCTCATCATTTGCATATCAGAGATGATTAATACCTTCCTCCAATCCTGATGCCTCTTTCTTCTTCATGTAGTCCAACTTCTCAGATTTCTGCTTAGCATACAGATTGAACAGATATGGTGAAATCACACAACCTTGACACACACCTTTCTTGATTTTAAACCACTCAGTATATACCCTTGTTGTGTGTGAATGATTGCCTCTTGGTCCATGTACAGATTTTACATGAAATCCACATGGTTATCGATGTTACCCATAATTTTGTGATCCACACAGTCAAGTGCCTTTTCATATTCAATGAAGCACAAGTAAACATCTTTCTTGTATTTTCTACCTTGAGCCAAGCTTAACCTCATATTAACAATGGCATCCCTCTTAACCACATTCTCTTCTCTATCCAGTTTGAATTTCTGGGAACTCCCCATCAATACACTGCTGTAACCTTGTCATATGACACCCAGTAAAACTTTGCTTGCAGGTTGATATTAATTATATTGTTTGTTTGATCATTTCCATATTCCATTGTGTCACCTTTCATTAGAACGGGGACAAATATGGATCTCGTCCAGTCAGTTGGCCAGGTAGCTGTCTCCAGATTTCTTGGTATAGGCAAGCAAGTGGTCCCAGTATTTCATCGGCTCCTTGAAACACAGTATTCTATAAATTCTTGGAGACTATTTATGACAAATGTCTTCAGGGCAGCTTGGACTTCTTCCTTCAGTACCATTGGGTCTTGATCCTAAGCTACCTCTTGAGTGGTTGAATGTTGACCAGTTACCTTTGATGCAATAACTCTGTGTCATCCTCCTATTTCCTTTTGAAGTTTCTTGCATTGCTCAATAATTTGCCCATAGAGTCTTTCAAGTATTGCAAATTAAGGCTTACATTTCTTTTTCAGTTCTTTCATTTTATGATATGCCAAGTGTGTTCTTCCTTTGAGATATTCTAACGCTAGGTCATTGCACATTTCATTATAACACTTGTCTTCTTTTTTATTATCATTTTATTGGGGACTCTTACATCTCTTGTTACAATCCATACATTGATTGCACCAGGCCTATTTGTACATATGTTGCCCTCATTCATTTCCAGACATTTATTTTCTATTGAGCCCTTGGTATCAGCTCCTCATTTTCCCCCTTCCCTCCCCTACTATAATACTTTGTCTTCTTGACTTGCCTTTGAAATGTATTTTCTACTCTTTTAATTCGTTATTTGTTCCATTTGATTTAGTGCCATATGATCAATACCCAGTTCCAGAGCCTCTTCTGAAATCCACTTTCATCATTCTTTCTTTCTTGTCTTCTTAATGACCTTCTGCTTTCTTTGTGCAGGATGTTCTTAAGGTCATCCCACAGCTTGTCAGGTTTTCTACCGTTAGTGTTGGAAGATTCAAACCTATTCCTGAGGTAGTCTCAAAATTCAGGTGGGACATACTCAAAGCTGAATTTTGGCTTTCAATGACTTGTATTTTAGGGAATAGCCTATTGTAAATACTATGGTTTTCCCTTCCCAGATAACACTGATTTTTATACACGATTGAAGTTAAATTTCATATGATGAATTAACAAAAGTCAGTGTAGCAAAGTGACTGATAGCATGGGGTCTAGAATAACATTGTGTGGGTCTCGGCTCCAGTCTGTCACTGGTTCAGGTTATGAAACTCCGTTGTGCTTAGTTTACCTATAAAGTGGGATGCTAGTAGTGTAATCCAAACTAAACTACATCCATGACACCGAGACAATTCGGAATTCTCCTGACCCCTCAACGTAGCAGGTGGTGTTCTGAAGTGTTAACCTTGTGGTGGATTAGTGACTCAGTGCTTAGTCCACAGTGCCACCAGAGTCCCTTCTATTATCCAACAGCCCCTTTTATTAGACTGTAGACTCTACTCCCCATGAGACGCTCCCCTTGCTTAGTCAGTAAACTTTATCTTTGGCAATATTATTTTCTTTGGGAAGATACTGCACTTAATATTTCTATCCCAGACTTCCCCCATTCCAGATTGTGTATAAGTATTATATCCATTTGCTCTGATGTCTCTATCTGTTTGAGTTGCTAAAGCCCAATATAATGATACTGAGTCTCTAAAGTTTCGGAGCTCATGGGAATTATGTCCCCCAAACAAAAATTTGCATGCCCCATAAAAAAATATGACTGCCCATAGTAAATCAATCAAGATTTCATTAATTAGGACATTTAGCCAAGAAAGAAACAGCATTTTCTCTTTCTACATTTAAAAAATACTAAAAAGGGCTTTATAATCTTGTTGGCATAAGTATACATGATCATAAACTGTAATGAATCAGACTTCCTCAGTTCTTTTGCTACTTCTTGATTTTCAGTTAACTAATTTTAGAAGCTGTTTCTTGATTACATGTCCCATAGAACCATTTAGCGATGTAATTGAATGCAGCTCCATAGCTAGGTTTAAGATAACGTAATACACAAACTCTTGAGAAAACGAACAACTACATGAAATGTAGTTTGCAGTTTTTCAAAACCTGTTTTACTCAAGTAACATCTTAGTGATAAAAGAGAAGCATGCCTTATGAATGTTAGAAGACTATCATTTCCCTAAACTAATTTGGAGGCTTATTGATTTTTAGTAAAGAAGCTCAATCTCAAGAAAATAATGGAATTGGAAGCAAAACAAAAAATACATAACATTCTCAGTACCTCCAACAGTATCTATAACAGGCATTATATAGAGTCCCTATACATATTTGCTTATTGAATGTATAATCAAGAATCAAAACAATTTGAGTACCAGGAATTTCCTTTTTTGGTGTCTCTTAATCCTCTTAGTTTCTATCACCCCCTTTCCCAAATCTGGGTGCTCCCCACATTCTCCAGATAGAAGTCTGAGTGCGTTAGTTGTGCACCTCACTTCTGCTAGGCTTCATGGGCATCACTCACTTACAAATGGAGACCACATTTAGATTAAGTGTTCAGCCCTGACCTACATCATAAATGGTCCCTGCTGAAAGAATATCCCTATCATGATTCTGGAGTTGAGAATTATAAAAATAAGTTTAATTTAGAAGTAGACTCTGAATATGGGAATCTAAAATAAATATACTCAAACATTTTCCAAATTTATTTCAGCATCAACTATAGCTTCGTACACCAATACATGAGAAACAACAAGATGGATCCTTTGGTAACATGTAGAACAAGAGTTTATGATGTTAAGTCAATGTAGCTTCTAAAAATAGAGAAAAATATTTACTGGAGACAACAACTGCTAAGAATAAGAGTGAGATGGGGTAGAATATCTGATTAAGATGGAAAGTAAAACAAACCCCAATCTTTATATTATTAATTGAAAGTCTGATGTAAAAGAGTGAGCCTAGTGTAATCACTTTAATATATTTGAAGGCAAGTCAGAAAGTATGACTAAAAAATGATAAAAATAAAACCTATCTTAAACAAAAATAACAAAGTGTGAAGCTTAGTATTTCTCAAAATATTCTCCGCCTAAGTCTATACACTCCTGAAAGAGGTGTTTACATCTCTCTGACACATCCTTGTAGATGTTTTGGGGGTTTTTTTGCCGCCCCTTGTAGATGTTTATGCTCTTTAATTTATAGCATGGGGTTGACTATTCCTACTGCCCGGTGTTGCTTAAAGATGGAATAAACTAAGTCATGCAAAGTGGTATTGATTTATCTGTTTCTGGTTGCATCGTGCTTATTAATATACTTTATCTACATCATTTCAATTGTTTCTAGACCATCCAGATACACCATGATGCTCTTAACAAGCAAGAGTCTTCCACATGTTGGGCAGCTAACTGCATAGTCAGTAGTTCGAAGTACCAGCCGCTCCTTGAAAGAAGGAAGGGATTTTCTATTGCCATGAGGGTCACCGTCTTGGGAACTCAAAGCACTGTTCCACCTTGTCTTCCTGGGTGGAATCAGCATCAACGCAGGAGAAATGAATTCGTTTTTCGTTTTCTTTGTTTGTTCTGGTTGACGGTGGCTTAGTGTTTGTTCTTACAACGAGACCTACAATAAATGCAGTGCACTATATCCTGGTGTACTTCACTTATGTATTCATATTTGGTAGGTATTGCAGATTACATTGGGTGCCAGTTTCACCAGCATGCAGGCGGGACCTTCTTTCTTTCCCAGTTCTGATCGCTGATAGCATCAACCTTTTCTTAACCGATTAAGCCATTATTCTGACTAATAAGCAGCACTGGTAGTAAATGGAGAATTGCTGAGACTTTAGACATAGTAAAAATATCTATTTACATGGTAGTTCACTAGGTTTGTTTATGAATTTTAAACAATATATTTTATATTTGATAGCTTGTGTTTGTCTCCTAATCTGATATCGAGTTATTTTTAAAGTGATAGAAATACACACATACATAGAGACTAAATCACTTGGGATCCCTTCAAAATTAAATAAAATAAGATAAGCTCTAGTCTTCTTATGAATTGTGTATTTTCTACAGCTCCCATAGCAAATCAGCATGGTATTACATGAGACCCGCAAGTATTGCATTTTCTTGGAAATTGAATGATATTTGTCTTGGAAAGGAAAAGCAGCATAGTCACTGAGGAAAGGAAATTTACGAATAAGAAAAACATTTTATACCACCATAGGATGTATTGCATTGAAAGGAAGCTTTTATCCTATTGATTCAAGGAAATGATTTCACCGTGCATTTGTACATTTTCTGGGCAGCATGCTTCTCAGAGACTGAAGGATGGTGAAGAGCTATAAGAGAGAGAGAGAGAAGGGTAAGGGGGCAGAGTCAGGGCAAGGTATGGGGAACCCGAACCACCCTCACTACCACAGAGTCGGTTCTGACTCGTACAACCCTAGGAGGAAAATAGATGGGTGTGAAGTGGCCTATTTTCATACACTTGGGGGATTCCCTTTACCTTCCGAAGGGTATTTTTTTCTGACACAAAGAATTCGTGCATCACCATTGGCTATCTAGCATTTTATTCTGGATTTTGTACTGATTTTGATGGTACTGAGCCCAGAGTAGCCTGGAAAGGAGGAGCCACATATAGGCTATTGTAGGCTATAAATCAGCAGAAAACAAAAGTACTGAAAATAGATTTTACCCAGAATAGACTTGAAACCATTCAACTTCAACCAATTCTCGTCCCAAAATGATCACAGGTGAACTTAACAATGATTTCATCACCGTGCATTTTGTTGTAGAGCATAGAGGAAAGGCTAGCATTGCACTAAGGGAACATAAGTAAATGACTACATGATAAATAAAAATAAACAGTGTTTATTGGGTAAAATGGTCTAGGAAAAATAGCAGCGCCCAAGTGCGTCCTCAGTCCTTCAGTATTTCACACAGGTAGGAAAGTGTACCGTGCAGAGCAGAGGTGGACTCGCTGGTATCCAGGTTAGGAGAACTCAGTCTTGTGAGAGCTTCCTATATTGAGATGCCCAGGAAGCAGGGTGGGGTGAAGGAAAGCAGGAGACCTAACCAGCTACACAACAGTGGGTGCTCTCTGGTGAAGGAAAGACATGGGGGGAATGAGAGCACCCAAAGAAAGAGACTTCTAAAGCTAAGCATCGAGTTTCATCCTGTCCTTCCACTAAACCCACTCTAAACAGCTGAGTCAGCTCTATACAATCTATATTGATTAAGCAGATAGAGTACAGAGCCTCTAGGGTCATCTCTGTTTATCTTTTTTCCTATTAGTGTGCTTATTCTGAATATTCTTTGAAGGTCCTAAAATATAAATTATACTACCATTTCACAGTATAAATATATTTCTTTGATTTAGATGTAATATAATGATACAGAATATCCAACTTCTTTTGGGGGTATATTACCAATGAATTATTTAGTATTTTGAAATTCTAACTCTAATATTTATTATATGTATGACCTTGAAAAAGCAACAGAACTTCATGGATCCCTAACTTGCTCCCTGATAAACTGAGGTTGACTATTCCTACTTTCTGGCATTGTTTACAGATGGATAAACGAAGTCAGGCAAAGCGGTACTGATTTATCGGTTTCTGGTTGCATAGTGCTTACGAGTTGGGCTGCTAACAGCAAAGTCAATGGTTCTAACCCACTAGTCCCTACACAGGAGGAAAATGGGACGTTCTCCTGCAAAGAGTCACAGTCTCCAAAATCCACAGGAGTAGTTCTACCCTGGCCTGTACCTCAATACGAGACAGAATTGGCTTGATGGTAGCGAATTTGGTTTTGGGGGCTTTTTGAAGAGGAGGCTTGGTTGTGCTTTTGGTTAAGTGTTGGACTGCTAACAGCAAGGTTTGCCCTTCAAACCCCTTGCCAGTCCATAGGAGAAAGACAGGGTATCTATTCCTGTAAGGATTTTTGGTTCCCTGAGAATAATAATGGAGTGGATGACGGTGAGTGGGTAGGCTTATTTTTGTTGTCTGTTTGTTTTTTAAGGAAGGGAAGAATAAGAATTTTCTCATAAAGAAGGCTATTTAATACAAAATGCTTTGCTTTCTTAAGCAGACGTTTCGCCATCTAGGACAGGTTATGTAAATGGCGCTGTTGGATAAGCTCTGGGCAGTTGAAACCCAACACGGGAGAAAGATGAAGCTCTCTGCTCCTGTAAAGATTGACAGCCTTGAAAATCCTATGTCGGATCAAAATCAACTCACTAGCAGTGTGTTTCTAAAGGGCCAGGCATGTGTATGTAACTGATCAGATGATTTCAAGTTATTACATCTCAGATTGTATTATCCCTGGGTGGTGCAAATGGGTTGCTGGCAGCTACTAATTGAAAAGTTAGTAGTTTAAATTTGCCCAAGAGTACCATACAAGAAAGCCCTGGCTGTTCCCATCCATAACATTGCTTCCAAGACAACTCTATGGAGCAATTCTATTTTGGAACACACGAGCTTGTCATGATCTGGAATCAACTTAGAGGCAACAGGTTGGTTGGTTGGTTGGTTGGTTAGTTGTTTGTTTGGTTGGTTGGTTGGTTGGTTAGTTGTTTGCTTGTTTGGTTAGTTGGTTGTTTGGTTGGTTGGTTGGTGGTTAGTTTGTTTGGCAGGATCACATCTTGTATATTAAGAATGGAATAAGGAGTCTTTAACATTTTAACATCTTCTGGTAGGAGAAGTTTTCTGAATCCTTGTTTCATCTCTGAGACAAATTATAACAAATGGTTTAAACGAAGCCCGCTTTCAAAACAAGCCAAATACGTGGGACAGCTGAATTAATACGAAGCAACTCGTGCCTGTTGAAGAAAAGAGATGGAGGCAGAAGAGAGAACGCTGCACCTATTGTTGGTATTGAAGTCTAAGTGAAAGAGAAAACATGATTCTCACCTCTGAGACTCACATCAGGGCTAGATTGTTTACTTCATTGTTTTAATGTAGATAACAAGGTCATTAAAAAAACCTCAAAATCTCTCTCCCTTAAATTCATGAAGCTAAACTAAGCTCAGTTGTAATCATCTGAGAATTTTTAATCTTTTTGCTTGAAGTTCTTGCTAAATTCTAAGATAATAAGGTTACTGTTCAAGTTCAAATCTGGTTTGCTTTCTGCTCATTTCAACTTATGAACAAACATTCTCAGCACAATTTAAGGTCTCTTTGGTACTGGTTTAGGGAAACGTGACATCTAATTCCTCTCTGGGTATTCTACAAAGGGCTTTTATTTGAGACATAGTGTTTCAAGAATGTGTTTGACCTGAGGCATATCTAAAATGAAATAATGGTGACATGTGTCAAAATGGGCTATTATGTTACCTAAAACATTTCCCCAAATCTCCCACTGGTACAATAATGATATTTTGGTTCTGAAAAGTAGGTCCACTCTGGTGGGAAAAGGCAGAGTCATAAGATCATCACTTCTGTATTTCCTAAAATCATAAGGTACCAGGGGGAAAAATGGCACATTTTTCCCATTAGAGAGCTCACGTTAAAATGTTTTCAAAAATAGAAAATACGTGAAGGTTTACTTTAAAATGCTGCAGTTTTCTGTTTGTTTTGCTTTTTAGATTTAGGGCAAGCACAATCACAGTCAAACCCTTTTTATAGAGCATGTCTCTACAGGACAGCATGGTTCTCTTATGATTCACCTGATATCACCCAATTAGCTGCTGGAGTGAGAGAAGCCACTTGTGTCTTTTGGGCAAGCTAATAACCCTCAATTTCTCCAACTTTCCATCCCAGATTTGGAATGAAAATTAAACATGCGATTGTAAATACTATGATCATCATAAAGAAGAATCTCAGCATTTGCAAATTATCTTTCACTTTGTGTGGAAAATATCCTAAGAACTTTGTTTGCCGTGAGCCATGCAGATGAGTCATAAGGGAGCCAATTACTATGGTTCTGGGCCCCAGTGACAAAAGAACAGGTTCCTGAAATGCACTGTGATGCAGTCAATGGAGACTATCTTATTCATCGATTCGAGCAGCTGGCAATCGCCCCCTTCTTCTACTAGCTCACATGATTAAAATCACACTTTAAGATCGGGAAGTTGACCTTTAAAGACCCACATCTATGAGTTCGAACCCTGACTCCACCCCTTAAGATGTGTAGCTATTTGGTCCCTTACACCCACTGAGGCCTAGGCTTCTCATTTGCAAAAGTGGGCAAGTGCCTAGCTCAATGTGTTGATTGCCAGCACTCCCTAAATGCCATGTGTTCTACAACACGGTGGTCTTTTCCTGAAGGAGAAAAAGTCAGTGAATGTGTACACTTTGGAAAATTCCTGATAATCAGAAAACAAAACAATACTTTAAAGAAGAAATAAAATATTCAATAAATAGGAGACAATGAGCAGAAGAGAAAAATCACTGTGTTTCTTAAGTGAAAATGAATGAGCAGATTGACAAAAACCCAAAGCTGCCCATTCAAGGGAAGCAGGTCTTCCTCTACCATCTCTCCTATGATTTCAGTTAGAACAAACAAACAAAGCGACAATGTGGCTTTCAGTCGGTGGCAGCTCGTGCGAAACAGGGTTTACAAGGCTGGAACCTTTCTGAAGCAGATTAACTGGACTTTATTCTCTCAGATGTCTCTTGGTTCGTCCTTTGAAAAAGAACTGCAAAACCAAGGCACATAGCCTGGTTAAGTGACTGACTGACTGACTGGCTGACTGGCTGGCTGGCTGACTGACTGACTGACTGACTGACTGACTGACTGACTGACTGACTGACTGACTGACTAACTAACTCCAGGCTAAAGACAAACCATTCCCCCAGATCCCTGCTTCTGCTACCCACCCCTTCCTCAATGAAATACACCAATGTAAAGCTATGATAAAAATGTTTTGTTCTCAGAAATCATTTCTAACTGATGTATGACAAAGTTGTAGTTTATGAATAAGCAAGTTATGGGAAGATAATAAGGAGGGAGGCCTAGCAACACGATGGATTAAGTGCGGGCTGCTAACCACACAGTCAGGGGTGTACAATTGCTGTGAGTTCCAATGGACTCCATGGCGGTAGATTTGGTTTGGGTGTAAGAATGTTGTGGGAAGAGAATGATAGGCATGTGATCCAAAAGATGGTTAGGTAAGATTGGCTTCAGAAATTTGCTTACTCAATTTTCCCGTCCCCCAATCTATGATTTTTTAAACGGCATTGTGAAAAATTTATTTGGAATTTACATGTAACTCCCTACCTCCTTTTGTAAAGATTGCCCAGACTTTAGATACTGCACATCTGAGTGGCAACCCAACTTCTGCTGTCACAAATACTCGATGGAAGTCTGTAGTTTCTTTCCTTATAGAATGTCTTTTTGTTTATTAATTTTTGACAATTCAAATTACCAGGTAAATCATTGAGTACTTACCTGATAGTGCTACCCAAGAACTCGGATATTAAGATCATATGCCACCTCAGGATATCAGAAGCTGGATTATTTTATTTAACCACAGTGAGGTTCTTGATTTTGATTTCTAGCCATTAGTCAACATAATACCCTCAATGTCAATAGTTATTGCTACTTAATATTGTGAGCAACCCTATTATATTTTAATATACTAATGAATATTTTTCACATCCATTCCTAAAATTTATAAATGTGGTATATTATCTCATGATACCTAATCATTAAATTTCAGTATTGAGTGATAAACTGTTGTAAATTTTAGCTGCTGTTTTGTTAGAAAGCTTGCAACTTAATCATATGATATCTGTAGCCTGTGAATTATATCATAGTCTCTAGGTAGATGGCTGTCTGCCACCAAAATAACATATGGTAGAATTAGACAGATGTCATTACTTGTGGAAGCTACTTCCAATTTTTCAAAAGTGAAACAACTATCTAACTCACAAAGAGTCAAAAAGATTCTAAGTCTCTCCTCCCCCAAATAAAGTGTGCACCAAGTGAAACACAATCCTCTCAGGAAATAATCAACTTCAGGAAATCCTAAGGGGGATAGCTTAATACATTTTTCCATAGCCTCTGTGTACAACTTCAGCATGAAATAGCAAGAAAATGCAAATAATAGTTTTGTGTACGGAAGACACTGCATTTCAATTCTTTTAAATCAATCCATCTCATTATCATTGATATAAACCACATATTCACTTCAATGAAATTATTCTGCTATACCAAAGTCAATAGAAATATCCACATATTCATGATATATCTACTCTTAACCTATCAAAATGGTCAGATTATAAAGACCAACCCATTATGTGAATATAGGTGTTCCAAGATCATTTAGGAGGATCTCATCAGAACATGAAAAGAGGATAATTACATCATAATATTACTGCCGAAACACTGTAAATTGTAGCTCACCTAAATCCACACCTACCTTAACCATCATACATTACCCATTCTCATCTCACACTTTAGTGTCCATTACTACCAGATGTACATCATTAATACATGAAGGAGGAGGAGAGAAATGTTCTTTATGACTGTTGTAATTATAAAATATTGGATAATGAGCTTGTCCATAAGTGAGTAATAACTATAAATAAGAGAGGCATATGCTGATACATTATTCACATCAAATATTTTGTAAAATATGAGAATGTTTCTTTTACTGAACTATGTAGAAAAATAATTTCCAAATACATAAGTTGAAAATAGTACACTGTCCAGACCTGTCCAATTTTCTAGAAAATAGGGAAGTGAGATTTCTTCAGATATCAAGGGAATGACACTTATTATTATTTATAACCAATAAGTAAATGAAAAACAAACCTAGAAAACCATAATTCAACTCTAATAAAGACAAGATTTTCGCGTGTACAATGTTGACAAGGAGGTGGGGGATGTCAGAAAGTAATTTGCTACAGCTGGGTTAGAGGACACGATCTGACAAACGCTATCAAATCACCCACCTTCCAAGCTTAGGTCTATCCTGACCTAAGCCATAGTCTTTTCAAGCACCTCATATGCAGGCCAAAGACGGCCATTAAAAAATTAAGAGAGAAGAATGGATACATTCAAGTTGGGATGTTGATGAAGAAGACAGCATAAACAGTGGACTGACCGTAGAACTGCGACCAACCAGAATGCGCCTGATTGCTGTTGTTGGGTGCTTTCGAGTTGGGGCTGACTCACAGCAACCCTGTGCACACACAAAGACACACTGCCCGTTCCTACCCCCTTCCACCAGCCGTAGTCACGTTTCTGCTTATTGTTGCAGCCACTGTGCCAGTCCATCTCATGAAGGATCCTCCCCCTGTTCACCGCCTGTCTACTTTACAAAGCACAGGGTCCTCTTCTGGGGGTTGGTCTCTCCTGATAACATGTCCAAAGTATGTGAGACTGAGTCTTGACATCCTTACATCTAAGGACCATTCTGACTAAACTTCTTCCAAGACACATTTGTTTGGGCAGTCCATGGCTCTTTCACTATTCTTTGTTAACACTGTAGTTCAAGTGCATTAATGCTTCTTGACTCTTATTCATTGTCCAATTTTTACATGCAAATGAGGTGAATATACCATGCTTGGGTCAGGTACACCTTAGTCCTCAATGTGTCATGCTTGCACTTCAAAATTTTAAAGAGCTATTGTGCAGGATATTTTCCCTATGAAATATATTTGATTTCTTAACTGCTTCTTTCAGGAACATTTGCTGTGGATCCCAAGAAATTAAAGTCCTGATAATTCTCTTCTTTTTCTCTTCTAATCCCCTGATAATTTGATATTTCCTTCTTTTATCATACTGTTGTTGTGTTAAGCCAGATTGACTAGAGAAACACTTGTCTTAGTCTGCATTGCCTAGAGAAAAAAATCCAGAGACATTCATATGTGTACAAGAAAGAGCTTTACATAAAAGAGTAATTATATATAAAGAAAACAACATCCCAACCCACTCAAGATCAAGTCCATAAGTCTGATATTAGCCCATATGTCCAATACCGTTCTGTAAATTTCTCTTCAGACTCACACAACACATGCCATGATGTAGAATGCAGGAAGATCACAGGCTGGTGGGTGGAAAATCTTGTGCATCCAATGGTGGTGGAAACATTCAGCACTGGCGTGGGTCTCCACGTGGCTCCTCTAGCTCCAGGGCTCTGGCTCCATCAGCCTAGCTCCACGTGACTTGTCAACAGGAATGTCAAGCAGTCTGGGTCTGACCTCCAGTGAGCTATTTATCTCTGTAGTGCCTCCAAATGAGGTCATCAAGGTGCGACCTGATTGAAAGGCTAAACTCCACCCTTTCATTCTTAATAGTCTCAAGTTGACACCAGATTATGTAACTACCACAATACTGGATGGCTAACAACAATGCTTTGTTTCAAGTCTACCAGTTGTTCCACAGGAGAAAAATGAGGCTTTCTGCTCCACAAAGATTTACAGTCTCAGAACCTATATAGAGCCACAGCAAGCAGAAAGCAGCTCCATGGCAAAGGATTTTAGTTTGCGTTTGTTGTTATTAGGTGCCATCAAGTCAGTTCTGAGTCACTGCCACCCGATGTACGATGTACAACACAACAAGCCACTGCCCAGTCCTGTGACCTCCTCAAAATTGTCTTATGTTTGAACCCACCCATGTAGCCTCTGTGTCCATCTATCTTGTTCAAGGTCTTCTTCTTTTTAGCTACCCCATTACTTCTCCAGCATTGGTTCTTTTCTGGTCTCCATTATTCAGTGTCCAACATTTACATACATGTTCATAATTTATCTGTAAAACTTCAGGATTTGGTTGGGGAGTCTGTAGATTTTCTTCTAGCTTTAAATATTTTATTTTGTGGCTTTGGGGGATTCCATGTTGAGCTGCCTACCACAAGGTTAGCAGTTTGAAAACTACCAGTGCTCCTTGGAAGAAAGATGAGGCTTTTTACTCCTATAAAGATTTATTGTTTCTGCAACCCAATGAGGCAGTTCTACTCTGTCTTATAGCATCACAGTCAATTGGAATCAACTCTATGACAATGGGTTTGGGTTGGATATGTATCGTACTCACAAGATGGGCTCCTGGTGGTGTAGTGGTTACAAGCTGGGCTGTGATTCACATGGTCGGCAGTTTGAAACCATGAGCACCTCCACGCAAGAACTGGGCTTTCTATTCCCATAAACAGTTACCGTCTCGGAAACCCACAGGGGGTCTTCTGTGAGTCAGCATTGACTAGATGGCAGGGAGTTTGCGTGTAATATGATGGGGTAGATTTAGGGAGCATATATGCCAGAAAGAACACATGAGTCCTTAGTTCAATCCAGAGGCAAACAAAACAAATCTACTGTCATTTCTATCCTTTTGTTTGAGACTACTTGGAATAATAATCACAGAAAAGATTTGAGCATAGCTATGCCTCTCAATGCAGCCTGTCACCCTACCCTCTGTTTTTCACATCTCTTCAGTCTTCCACTTCCAGTTCAGGACTTGTTGATGATTTCAGCAAAGGGTAGAAATCTCATCTCCACATGTAATATTTACAGATCACATGTTAATTGAGCAATGCATTAGGTACTATTGCATATATTGCTATACTAAGTTTAGAAGATAAAATGACAATGTAAAAAGAAAGCTATCAAAACATGCATAACTTTTGATACAATGATACCACTTATTAAATATACTTTAATACTTTTAATTTGGAGATAATTACAGACTTTAAAAAGTTACAGAGATAGTTTTTGTTATATGATCAGTCTCTCTGGCTCTTCTTGTCTTACTATACACATAAATAGATAGATAACACAATGCTCTTTTATATTTAATATTAAATTTGAAACATGCCTCTCATATTCCAGGATGTTTCCTAAAACAAGCACATTTCCAAAGATTTATAGGATATTATCAAAATCAAGAAATAATATTGATGCAATGTTATATAACTTATAGATGTTGCTCAAGTCTTTCACTTTTTATAGCAAAATAAAAATATACACATTTTATTGATCCAAGATCCAGTCCATAATTAAACATTGCATTTAATTTCCTGACTCCAGTCTGGGACAGTTCATTAGTGCATCTAACATGATTTTGATATTCTAAAGAGTACAGACTATTCATTAGCCCAATATCCTTCAATGTGGGTGATGCTGATGTTCCTCATGACTTGATTCAGCTATGCCTTTTTTAATAAGACTACCAGAGAAGTGATGTTGTATCTCTGTCACAGCATTTTACCGAGAAGCACAAAATGCACCCCCCTTTTTTTTAATCATTGAAAATTTTTAAGGTTGTTCACTTAGTAAAGGTTGGACCGATCATGTTTCTACACTGTAAAGTTACTGTCTTAAGTTTCTTAAGCTGCTATAACAGAAATACTACAGCACTTAATGGACAAAAATTATTTTCTCACACCATAGTGTACAAAGCTCACTCACTCACTGCCATCAATGACAACTCCAAGCAATCCTACAGGATAGGGTAGACCCGCCTCATGGGTTTCTGGAACTTAAATTCACAGAAGTAAAAAGCATTATCTTTCTACCAAGGAGTGGCTAGTGTTTTCCAATTGCTGACTTTTGGGATCACAGCCCAATCTGTCACTATTACACAGAGGAAAGTTGTATGTTTCATGGGTGCTATACTGCACCCAGACTAGCCCATCTTCTCCCCATGACCCTTCTGTAAGGGGATTTCCAATTGCTTACAGATTGGCTTCGGGCATCCACTCCACACTTCCCGTCCCCCCACCCCCTGCCCCTCATTCACATTATGATCTTTTGTTCTGGGTCGTTGATGCCTGACATCTGAACCCATTGACAACTCATGATCACACAGGCTGGTGTGCTTATTCCATGTGGGCTTTGTTGCTTCTGAGCTAGATGGCCGCTTGTTTATCTACAGCCTTTAAGACCCCAGACGCTATATCTTTTGATAGCCGGGCACCATCAGCTTTCTTCACCACATTTGCTTATGCACCCGCTTTGTCTTGAGGGATAAAATGATTTTGCTGGCCAGTTAGGAGGACATTGCACTTGTCTGGAAGAGAGGTGATACTCCTTTGTAAAAAGCTGATCCAAAGCTCAGAGATTCTGAAGATAGAATTTGCAGGGTTTATTCTTAGTTGGTATTAAAGAAAGGGAGGAAACAAAGGTGACTTTTGGGCTGGAGAACCTGTATAAACAGTGACCTCATTTGCTGAGCCACAAAATATGAGGACATAGCTTGGGGCGGGGGGGCGACAAACTATCTGTTTTGGATATTTCAAATGCAGGATATTTAAGATGAGATATCAAGTTGACAGCATTATCAAAAATACATAATATAACCTGCTAATAAATAGCCTCTTCATTTTTCAGAAAATCAAGTCTACATCTGGAAAAGGCAAATAGTCCCTTAGGAGGGCAATCCAGGCAAATAGCAACTAAACCATTTTCCCAACACAAGGTCATCCATATCAATTTTAACACATTAGAAACTGGTACTTGAAAACGCACACTTTATTAAAGACAGTTATCTCTATTATAGCTAACATATACTTTGTGACACATTAAAATCTCCATAAAGAACACTGAAAAGCCACAGCTGATCATGACTCTAGAGGGAAACTGACTTTTCTCATTTTACGGAAAGAAGATTTTTTTTTTTTATGTCCAGGGCAAAGTTTGTCATCTACGGTTATTTCACAAGTGACATAATTCACAAGTTATTAAAGGTTTCACTACAGTCTGAACTTTATATTCCTACACATTCAAAAGCACTTTCAATTTCCCCTAACTACTCTAAAGTAATTTCAGCCCCAAAGAATAGAGAAGGAAAAAATATACATCGAATATATAAAGTAGAGGCAGAGAGCTGATCTATTATGACATTTATCGTTATGAAAGAAAAGATGAGATAACTTGCTCATGGCTGTATTATTTAGAAGTTATTTCTTCTCACTCATCTTATAAAGGCACGTGTTATAAAATGTCAGGATTCTTTATATTTTTCACCAGCTATCTTTCTCTAGTCTTTTCTGTTATCAGAGTTGTTAAACTTCAAAGAGTGTAAGACAACTTATTTTTCACAGTATCCCTTAATATATCTGCTAGTGTTTAAGCTCTACCCTTGAGTAGAAATATAAACAATTTAATATTTTTATATACAAGCACATATAAAGATAAAAACAAATATCTGAAAAATTCAAAATGATATGCAGATCTGATGATAGTAACTATTATTTTAGAAATCTCAGATGTCTTTGATATGATAGTTAATATATTTATATTACATTGTGGTGTGCTAACAAGGTACACAAAACTATGTGGAAACATTAAAAATACTAGTTCCATAGAACAAGGGGATAGTGAATGATTTTAAATCAGGGAAGTTTGTATCAGTGCTGTATCCTTTCATCATACTTCTTCAATCTATATGCTGAGCTATAGAAAAAAGAATGTGGCCAAAAAAAAAGAAGAACGCGGTATCAGGATTAGAGAAAGGTTGATACCTGTGATAAGCAAATGACACGACACTCCTTGATGTAAGTGAAGAGGACTTGAAGCACGTACTGATGGAGGTGAGAGACCCCAGCCTTTAATGTGGATTATATCTCAGTGTAAAGAAAACACAAAACCTCAAAAATGACCAATAAACAAAAGCATGATAAACAGGAGTGGAGGGGGAACTGAAGTTATCAAGGATTTCATTTTACTTGCCTCCACAATCAAGGTTCCTGAACGTGGCAGTCAATAAATCTAATGACATATTGTCTTGAGCAATCTGCTATAGAAGACCTTTAAAATGTTAAAGATATCACTTTCAGAACTAAGCCCAAGCCATGGTATTTTTTTCTTTTATTATTATTTTAATAAATCATTTTATTGGGGGCTCTTATAACAATCCATACATCAATTGTATCAAGCACATTTGTTGTTATCATCACTTCCAAAATGTTTTCTTTCTACTTGAGCCCTTGGCATCAGCTCCTCCTTTTCCCCCTCCGTCTCCCACCCTCGTGAACACTTGATGATTTGTACATTATTTTTATTTTCATATTTTACATCAGCCACTGTCTCCCTTCACCCACATTTCCGTTGTTAATCCCCTTGTGTGTGTGTGAGGGGGGTGGTGTTGTACATCGATCACTGTGATTGGTTCATCCTTTCTCCCACTTCTCCCCTTCCCGTACTCTCAATGTTGGTCCTGAGGGGTTTAGTTGTCCTGGATTCTGTGTGGAGAGCTCTTATCTGTACCATTGTACATTTTCTCATCTAGTCAGATTTGTAAAGCAGAACTGTGGTCATGATAGTTGGGGGGAAGAAGCATAACAGAATTAGATGAATGATGTGTATCAGCACCCTGGCTGACTCCTCCCTTCCTTGTGACCTTTCTGTGCAGGTATGTCCAATTGTCTACAAATGGGCTTTGGGTCTCCATTCCAACTCCCTTTATTTGAATAGAAATGGTTGCTTGTTTTGTGTCTTCTGCTGCCTAATACCTGATCCTGTGGACACCTTGTGATCACACAGGTTGGTATGCTTCTTCCATGTTGGCCTTGTTGCTTACCTGGTAGATGGCCAATTGTTTAACTTCAAGCCTTTAAGACTCCAGACACTATATCTTGTAATAGCCAGGCACCATCAGTTTTCTTTACCACATTAGCTTATGCAACCATTTTGTCTTTAGTGATCATGTTGAGAAGGTGAGCATCACAGAATGCCAGGTTATTAGAACAGTGTTCTTGTGTTGAGACAGGACTTAAGTATAGGCCCAATGTCCATCTGCTACCTTAATACTTACCTACAAACATATGTACATAGATCTATTCCCTATTGTTATATGTTAATATATTTACATATATACATGCTTATGTTTATGCCTCTATATATGTCTTTTGCCTCCTAAATCTTTCTTCTATTTCCTTTTACTTTCCTCCTGCCTCACTATCATGTTTGACCCTCATTTGGCTCTCTGTACTTCCTCTTGGATACAGTGCATTTGATCAAACCCCACCGGGCATTCTATACCCGCCTCACCATCTATTTTAGATCCCTTGTTGTTCCCATTTCCCTGAGTTTGTAGGCTTTCCACTTGCTTTCCCCCACCTTCCCCTCTACCTTGTCCCACTAGAACCGTCAGTTCTGTTGATTGTTTATCTTGTCTATCTTATATAGATAAATACTAAAAAACAAAAAAAACAAAAATAGCCTATGACTAGTTCCAGGCCTGTCTGCTGACCTTTATGAATGTTTTCCTATTGGGTCTGATGAAGTGCCAAGCCCTGCCCCTCAAGTCCAAAGTCTACTTTCCCTAGTCCTCTGGAACTTCGTGGCTTTGATTCCCTTGCTGCGCTGTTGCACTCCATGTTACAAGCCATGTTGTTTTCAATCACCTCATCTGATGTGAAAACTGAACAATGAATAAGGAAGGCATCACAAGAATTGATGCAGTTAAATTATGATGTTGGTGAAAAAAATTGAAATTACTGTGATCTGTCAGAACAAGAAACCTGGGTGGTTCAGTGAGATACACACAGAGCAGTTAATCACAAGGTCAGTTATTTGAATCCATCAGCTCTTCCTCGGGAGAAAGATGAGTCTGTCTGCTTTCATAAAAATTTTAAGTCCTAGAAATCCATGGGGCAGTTCTACTCTGTCCTGTAGGGTTGCTATGAGTCAGGATTGATGTGAGGATGGTGAGTATGACTTTTGGTTTGGCCAGAAGAGCAAACAAGTCGGTCTTGGAAGAAGTAAAGCCAGAATACTTCCTAGAAAGAAGCGTGACTTGACTTCATCTTACTTATTTTGGGCATGTTATTAGGAGAAGGATGTTATGCTCATGAAAAAGATGCTCATTAAAGTGAAAAAGAGAATAACTCTCAAAGAGAAAGCTTGATACAGTGGCTGAAACTATGGACCCAAACAAGAATTGTGAGGATGGTACAGGTTAGGGCAGTGTTTCACTCTGGGCACACAGGACCTAGGGCAGCTATAGGTTGGAACCAACTAAATGGCATAAAACAGAAACATGCCTATCAAGATACACATACACACCTTTGTAAAAACGTTAGCAACAGGACACTCTTGTATGTGCCTAGCTGCAAATTATAGACGCCAATTTTAAAAACAAACACATATATTAGGTGCTTAACCATTTTCTTTAGTCACTAGGAAAAATATTTTTCACTTTGTAGTTTATGCACTTCTATCTTGCCTGCATTTTATAATGGACATGAATATAGAGGATAAAAGCTAAATAAAGTCAAATAAAATGAATAGAAAATACATGGAATCAGATAAACGACGATGATGGATAAAATTGGTAAACACCATAGGTAATGTCTAGATAACATTTATAAATTTGATTCTGAAGCTTAGCACAATGTCAAAAATAATTATAAAAGAAAAAATTTGTTACATGTAAACAAAACTTACATATAGTTAGAATTACTAAGCAGTTATTAAAAATGGGGTAATAGGTTCTCTATGCAAATCACCCTCAAGTTATATTTCATTCAGAAAGTAATTAAACCTATATTAGTCAGAGATCTGTGAAAAAAATTAAGTAAAAAACAGTTGTGATATCTGAAGACTGTACATTACTTACTAGAAAAAACACACAGGAAATACAGCAACCTAACTGAATCATGTAGAGATTGCTAAAAATTTCATTGCATTCTGACACTGATGATTCCATCATGCAATTACATTAAAAGAGAAACTATATTTTACTAATTTAGTCTTTAAAATGTTCTTTAAACAATGTTATCTTTGCTCTTCAAAACTTAAGAAGCTCACTTTGGGTCAGTACAAAAATAATTTCTTTTAAAAAAATTAATACAAGATTAGTTTCAAGGAGAGAGATATTAAAGATGCTCCCAAATGTTCAACTTTTCCAAAATGCTTTACTACTCAATTATCATCCCTGATATCACCAACCACTCCTACCCTTTGTATATTCCTCCATGTCCAAGGGCTCTTCAATTTGCTGCAATATCTCCCAGAACTCAAGAACTGTTATAATAATGACTTAAGTAAGTGGTTATGGGTGCTGGTAAATCCCAAACCCTAAGTTCAGAAGCCGTAGGGGAAGCCCCTCATGCACAAGGCTTAGGAAGCTGGTGAAGTCAGATCAGTTGATAGGGAACAACTGAAGTCCCAAGAACCAGAGGCCAAGTGAGATAAGTCAGGTGCAAGGACCAGCGAAGCAAAAACTGTTCCAAAGTCAAAACAGGACTCCTTGCTCCATCATGGAAAAGATAAAAGCAGAATGGCTTGATCACATAAAGAATGACTTTGCTAGAGGTGTGATTTTACCTCTGCAGACCAGAGAAGTCACTGCCATCAAGTCTATCTGAATTCATAGTGACCCTTTAAGGCAGAATAGAACTGCTGTCAATTTGAAACTTAAGAGTGAAGGAATGGAGTTTAGTCTGTTAATCAGGTCGCAGCTTGATGACCTCATTTGGAGGCATTAAGGAGATAAATAGCTCACTCGATGTGGTACACATGCACACACTCCCTGCAAGACATTCCTGTTAAGAAGACATATGGAGTTACATTAGAGCTCAGGAGCTGAAGGAGCCACGTGGAGACACCTGCCAGTGCTGAGATGCTTCTACAGCCAATGGATACACAAGACTTTCCACCCACTGGCCTGTAATCTTTCCATATTCAGCCATATTGCATGTGTTGCATGAATCTGAAGAGGACATTATATATTGGTATCAGACATATGGGCTAATATCGGACTTATGGACTTGATCTGGACTGGGCTGGGATGTTTTCTCAATGTTCAATTGCTCTTGTATATACAGCTCTCTCTTATACACATATCAGTGTCTCCCTGGATTTGATTCTGTCTTTAAGGAAGTAGAATTTTTCATCTTTCTCCCCTGGATTAGCTGATAGTTTTCACCTGATGGCATTATTGTTAGCAGCCCAATGAGTACCCTCTATGACATCAAGGCTCCTTCTGCAGGCCATGTCCCCAAGGCAACAAATTTGAGTCACAACCTCGATGAAGATGGAAGCTCAAAATACACTGTAGCTTAATCTTGTCCTACAAAATGAGATTATAATCACAAGTGTGAACAAACCAAACTCACAGACACTAAGTCAAGCGTGACTCATAGCAACCCCATAAGACAGGGTAGAACTGCATCTTTGGGTTTTTGAGGAAATTAAGTCTTTTTTTTTAACTGCTAATTCTTTTTTGTTTACTATTGTTTTATATATTATGTTACTGGGGCTCTTACAGCTCTTATAACAATCCATACATCAATTGTCTCAATCACATCTGTACATATGTTGCCATCATCATTTTCAAAACAGTTTCTATCTACTTGAGCCTTTGATCTCAGTCTCTCTTTTTACCCTCTCTCCCACCCTCCCACTTTTGGGAACTCTTGATAAATTATAAAGTAGTATTATTTTCATATCTTACACCATCTGCTGTCTCCCTTCACCCACAATTCTGTTGTTCATCCTGGGTGGGGGTAGTGGGGTGGAGAGTGACATCAATCGATCGTTCCTTCTTTCTCCCCCTTCTCCCCCACCTTCCCCCTATGCTCACGGTATCACTACTCCCATGATTGTTCCTGAGGGGTTAATCTTTATGGGAGGAGACAGCCTTATCTTGCACCAGAGGCACAGCTGGCGGGTTCAAAACTGACATCTTGTGGTTAGCAGGGCATAGTCCACAATGCCACCAGGACTCTTTATAACCACAGGTGGTGGTGTTACACTCCCTCAGGTCATTCAGACTCATAACAACCTTCTGCAGTATAGACTAAAACACCACCATGTCTTTACACTATCCTAACAATTGTTCTTATGTTTGAGCCCATTGCTACAGTCATCATATCAGTCCATTTTGCTGAGTGTCTTCCTCTTTTTCAGTACCCTCTACTTGACCAAGCACTGTGTCCTTTTCCGGGGACTTGTCTCTTCTGTTAACAGGTCTAAGGAATTGATAAAATGTCTCACCATCCTTGCTTCCAAGGTGCACTCTGTCTGTACTTCTTCCTAGACAGTTTTTGGTTTCTTTGGCAGTCCATGATACTTTCAATATTTTTTGCCAGCACCATAATTCAAAAACATAAATTATTCTTCGGCTTCCTTACTCAATGTCGAATTCTCACATGTATACAAAGCATTTGAAAATTCCATGGCTTGGACGAGTCACACCTTAGTCCTCAAAGTATTATCTTTGCTTTTCAACACTTTAAAGAGGCCTTGTGCAGAGATTTATCCAATGCAATGTGTCCTTTGATCTCCTGACTGCTGCTTCCATGAGCATTAATTATAGATCCAAGCAAGACAAAAGCCTTGACAACTCCAGTCTTTGCTCCATTTGTCATGATGGTATCCATTGGTCCACTTGTGAGGATTTGGGTTTTCTTTACATTGAGTTGTCATCCATCCATCATCAAGCCCTCCTCACTCTCAGAAACCAAGGCTGTGTCATCTGCATATTGAAAATTGTTAATAAGTCTTCCTTCAGTTCTGACACTACATTCTTCTTTATATAAGCCAGCTTCTCTGATTATCTGTTTAACATGCAGATTGAATCAGTATGGTGAGAGAATACAGCTCTAATGTATACCTTTCTTGATTTAAAAACATGCAATATTCCATTGTTCTACTCATGCAACTGCCTCTTGGTCCATGTACAGCTTCCTCATACATACAATGAAGTATATTAGAATTCCTATTCTTCTTAAGGGCACACATAATCTCTTAAGATTCTCACAGTCAAATGCATTGACATAGTCAGTAAAATACAAGTAAACATATTTCTGCTATTTTATGCCTAAAGCCAAGATCCATCCTCCATCAACAATGATGGTCCCTTGCTGATCAGCAACCTGTCCCTTGTTCCATGTCCTCTTCTGAATCCCTTTCATTGTACTGTTGCAACCAGTCGCCGGCCTGCTTTTAGTTGACGATATGAAACTTCTCCATCATCTCTTCCCACATATGTAATCGGTTTGATTGTGTTTATTTCATCTGGTGAAGTCCAGACGCTGAAAAGTCCAACTGCTGAAGTGCATGGCTGAAAAAGGATTTGTGATGAAGAAGTTGTTGACTATGATAGGTTTATTGTGCCAACTAGGCTAATAGGAACATGTAGGTGGAGTTTAATCAGGCCACAGCTTGATTGGAGGAGGACCGAAATAAATAAAGATAGCCAGCATCCCATCTGTCTCTTGCTCCCTGGTGATCATACCTGCGTGCTGATGTTTTAGCTATTTCTCTGGGCCAAGCTTTCGAAACCTGCTTCCTCATCCTGCTGGTGTACCCATTGCTGGAGCTGGGGGCTGGTGGATCCTGTAGCTGTGCTTGAGTTCCAGATCCCGTCAAGGCCTGCCTCGCTACGTTCCCGAGCTATTGATTATTGCTGACTCACCCTGCTGTCTGCTGCCTGCAGGCTGATGCTGCCTGCCTTGCTTGAGGGAAGGCTTCACTGCCTTTGCTTCCTTGACCTTGGACCTGGCAGCTCATGTGAGTTGAATCAGGACCTCTAGTATATTAAATGTTCAAGCATTTTGTGGGCCTCTTATGATACTCGTGGGAGTTCCTTGCATTAGAAGAATACAAGTACAAAGATGTAAGTACCAAACAGTAGTTCAAAACACAGCCAAGGGATTGCATAGGCCTTATTCTATACATGGGTCCATAATCAGAATTGTCAGGATTACTAGATATCACTATGGGATTGCAAGGTACATTCTTTGTATATCCATGATGAACTATTTCAAAACATAATGGCTAAAAGGGTTTATAGAATCTCTAGGACTTCAAGAACACTTTAATAGAAAAAGAAGGTAAAGAAAATTAGATAATGTCTTCTATACTTGCTCATCTTGATTTGTGGAACCATCTATTACAAGTCATTTTCAACTGCATTTATGATGAGAACAATGCCAATTTTAGTCACAAAGTAAAGAATACATGTTTGTAGTGTGTTAGAAATTAATTCGCTAGGCCACAATGCTTAAAGGGTTGACCCCATAATCTGGTGGTAAGGAGTTTAGGTCAGGATTTGAAAGTGTCCCATAGGAGGCTGTAAGAAAAAGATGATAAAAAATGAGTAAAATGGAATTCATCAGGGAGGAGCATGGGGGAAAGTGGTTCACTGGGAGGAGCAAAGCCATTTGAAAGTCAAAGCTGGATTCACTTCCGTCAGGAATGACCTAACATGAGCCTACCTGAAGGAAAGTATTCTATGAATCTTTTCCAGGTCTTTGAATCTGAGACCTAGAAGAAAAGGGAGCGTGGGAAGAAGGAATCATATCTCTAGCTGTTGAAAGACTTCACATTTTGAGTGATATAAAATGCCATCGATCTATTCAAATGTATGTTTGAAATTTTAGAACTAGACTTCGTTGTGAATTTCTAAGGGCTACATTTCCCTAAGAAGTCCTTTCTTACTATAATCTTGTGAGTCCACATGCCTCAGTGCTCAGAGGTCTAGTTTTTAAATTTCGGAAACACTCCATAAACAACGGAAAGTCCTCTTGTTCGGTGTATTCTCTCAGGAATCCTATGGTCCAGGTATATTCAGCTCCATCTAGTTCAACACCTGCCTCTGAATGCTTTGGGCTCACTGGGCAGGTCCTATCTCAGACCCAAAGGAAACACAAATAGAGATTTCCCTTGGCTTTCCAGGTAGGTTTCCCATCCCCAGGGAGCTTAAAATCAAGGCAACTTTATCTTTTAAATGTTATGTTTCACATATACTTGATACCATATACTTGATGCCATTTCCAAGGAATTAGGAGGAGAAAAAAACCTGAAAATTCACATTTTAAAAACACAAAGCAAGTCCGGCAAGCTCTCTCCTCTCCAAGCAATCACATTCGAGTCAACAAGGACAGATATTAAAAGTGCAGGAGCAGCTAACTCGGCTCAAGTGTCAGCGGAACAATAGAGTGGTCTATATGGTGAAAAATAATATTCTGGAGCGCTGCACTCCTCAGAATAACCAACCACATAAGATCCAAAGGGTGACATCTACCCAAGGACAAAGGCCGGAAGACGGGAAGGGTAAGAAAGAAGGTATGGAAATGGGGCATGCAGGGAGGCAGTGGGATGAGTGATATTACACTGTGGGGATTGTCATCGAGGGCCTGAAACAAAATGTGTGCAAACCTGTAAACATTCGTCCAAGTCACAATCAAAAGTTCAAAAAGACAAAGCAGGGATGCGAAAAGGAAGACACATGGTTGTAGTCATCTCTTGAAAAACACAATCTGTCAATCAAACATTGTTTTAGACTAAACCCTGCACTTTTTCCTCCAAGACAGCTGTCCTCTACTTTCCCGAACATAATGGCCTTTCTCAAAGACTAGTCCCTCCTGATCACATGTCCACAATAAGCAAGGCAGATTCTCTCCATCCTTACTTGGAATCAACATTCTGGCTATACTTCCTCCAAAACACATTTGCTCATTCTTCTAGCAGTTTATGGCATGTTCAATAGACATGACTTTTTACCACTTCTTGCAAGTCTGTGTTGCCGCAGATTTATCCCATGTACGACGTCCTTTGCTTTCTTGACGGCAGGCTCCATGGCTCTTGATTGTGGAGCCAAGTAAAATGAACTCCGGGACAACTTCCATCTTGTCTCCCACTGTAGTAAGACTTCATTTCACATTCTTCGGACAGGTTAACAGGAGGGGCCAGTCCCTGGAAAAGGATATCGTGCCCCGTAAGTTGATGGTAAGCCCAAATGAGGAAAACCCTCATGGAACGTTACCCTCCCTGTAAACAATGGACTCAAGGAAGTGATTGTGAGGATGGTTTGGGAGTGAGCAGCTTTTGTTCTGTTGTTTCTAGGGTTGCTGAGTTGGAACCAACTTCAGGGCACCTAGCAACAGCAATAATGATGGTGCTTACTGGTCTGTTTGTGCATATTTTTGGTTCCTTTATGTTTAGGCAGAACCCAGACTGAAGGCTGTTATCTTTATGTTCATCTTCCGGCGCTTCAAGTCCGCTTCTTTTAGCAAGCAAGATTGCATCCTTTGCATATTGAAAATTGTTCATAAATCTGCTAATCCTGGTACTGCTTGCTGCCTTCTTCATATAACCCATTTTCTAAAATTTCCAATATTTTAAATAAAAGTAAAATCCTTAGAGCAAATTTAATCATATTTCCGGGACTTGAATACATTTTACCCAAATGCAGTATTTTCCAAGTCATATTTATAGAATTAAATAATGTTAAAATACTTAATATAAAAAAGGAAAAAGTGCTCCATGCAGCCTTTTTTAAAGAATGCTACACAAATCTCTCCTATCCTCACTTAATGCTAACCATGAGAAGAATTCTATTCAAATAATTTTGAAGAACATGATATTTCTTTCCATACTTTTGATATTTAAGGTTTGGATTAGCATTTCAAAGACTGAGAAGTCCACCACTAAAGAAACATGTTCAATTTTGCTTAAGTCAACATTTATTAGTCAGGACACACTTTTGGGGGGGAGGAAGGAGTGGATATTTATTGGCATATGTAGAACTCCCTTTGCTGCTTTAGAAAATATTTCAAATGCCAAGTTCAAATCAAATGCTTTTTACAGATTTTTTTGCTCAAAAAAACATAATTTGTATGATTTTTTTCAGAGAAAATTAAAATGCAATTTAATTATAGCCATAAAGAAAAATGATGGTGGCCTTAATAGCATAAGTTCAGTGGTGTTTTTATCTGAGATTTTTGCATTTCATTGATTGTTGTATTTCAGAAACGCACGCTACATTGCCTATATCTAAATATACATAATGGTGAGTCATAATGAGGTGTTATAATATATATAAGCATAAAATTAGGATAAAGGTATGTAGCACATAAACTTTAATGGAAGTTCTCATGGTACAGTGGTTTAAATGCTCCGTCGTTTGAAGTGGCCAGTTTCAATGCAGGAAAAAGTTGTGGTACTCAATGATTAAGGCATTGAGACTATGGAAGCAATTCTGTTCTATCCTCTAGGGCTGCTATAAGTCAGAATTGACCCATGGAATTGGAGTTGGTCTGATTCACACTTTCACGGTGAATTGGAGTTGGTCTGATTCACACTTTCACGGTGAATTGGAGTTGGTCTGATTCACACTTTCACGGTGAATTGGAGTTGGTCTGATTCACACTTCCACGGTGAAACACATGATACAACAAGAACTCATTTACTCATCCATAGGGTCCATTCCACCTCAAGTGAACCTACAGGACAGGACAGCACTGCTAGTGTGGGCTCCAAAGACCGTAAATCCTTCCCCCCCACCAAAAGATACTTTCTCAGGGGCTCTTACATCTCTTATCACAATCCATATATTCATCCATTGTGTCAAGCACATTTGTACATATGTTGCCATCATCATTTTCAAAGCATATTCTTTCTACTTGAGCCCTTGGTATCAGCTCCTCATTTTTCTGCCTTCCTCTCCTACCCTCTCTCCCTCGTGAACCCTTTATAAGTTTTACATTATTATTACTTTCATATGTTACATCATTCTCTGTCATCCTTCACCCACTTTTCTATTGTTTGTCCCCCTGGGAGGGGGTTATATGTTGATCCTTGTGATCGAATCTTTATGTGAATTAAAAAACCTCATCTTTCGCCCCCAGAGTGCATGGCAGATTTAAATAGCTGGCATATTGGTTAAGCAGCCCCATGCACAATCCATCACATCACCCGGGTGCCCGGATACAATAAGAAGATGCTCTAAAATAAACCCTAAAGTATAAACAATTGCACAAAAATTGTACCTTAACTGAAATTAGAAGCAAGATATTAAAGCATAATAAAAATGCCTGCTGACCATCTTTCATTTTGCTTCTAAATAACATCAACTGTTGCATGAGGAAAAATTTAAATGGTATATTGATGCATTTCATATGTCAATCAAATACCTTGTTACACATGAATGTAACATCACATCAGTGTGTAAGAAGCTGTCCTGTCAGTCAAGTGCTTTGTTATACACAAGTCGGAAATCAAATGTAAGTATAATAAGGTTTAAGATTGAACACTAATTAGCCAAATGTGAGAAGAGTAAATTGCCCTTTGTTTTTCTTTTCCTAGTTCTGAGACTCTTCTTAGGCTTTCAATCACCCTTTACGATTCCCATTGGTAACAGCATTTCACTTTACTGCAATGCCTATACTACACTGTGATCCTATGCTGTATGTCTGTGCCATTTAAAAACTTTTAATTGCCATGCCAAAATATGGGATTTATGTAAGTTGATGATACAGTGACTGCAATAGTGGGCTCAAACATAGCAAGGCTTGCGAGGATGTTGCAGTGTTTCAGTCTTTTATTCATTGGGCGACTATGAGTCAGAACCAACCTAATAGTACCTAATAACAATGACAACACATGCCCATATATTGATGACTATATATTATTGATTAAAATGTCAAATATAAAAAAAAGTCAAATATCAGTTGATCCCTATGTTATCTGCATGCCAATGGCATGCATCCTTTACATTTTGGCATCCCTATATGTTATTTTCATAAGTGCTCTATACTGACATTTTTATGTGTTTATGAATTCAATTTTTGGTTGTTGTTGTTCAGTGGCTTTTGTGTTAAATCTTCCTCTTGGTGCCTGCTGATGTGAGGGTTTGGCTCCCACCAGAGGACACTCAGTAGCCTACTCTCAAATTTCTAAAGTAGCTTCTTTCCCAGTAGGATTCATAAGTAACTTAATTGTGTTCATCAGTAACATGTACTGTATATGTAGTAATTCAAATCGTGTAAGAGGATCCTGGGTGGTTTAAAATATGTAAAGGGGTGTGTTGTGGTTGATTCCTTTCACCATACTTATTTAATGTTTAGGCTGGGCAAATAATCTAGGAAGACAGACTATATGAAGAAGAAATATGGTACTGATGAATGTTAATGGATGGACAGAGTGGCTGCAAGCACTGGGCTCAAATAAAGCAGCAAGTTTGAGGATTGCACATGACCAGGCAGCACTTCCCTGTGTTGCACACAGAGTCACGACAAGTAGAACTGACTCAATGGTGCCTAGCAACCACAAGAAGCCAGAAGATAGAAGACAAACCCACAAAATGTTCTTTAGATGCAAGGATTATGATAATTCAGCTTGCTTATATTGAACACTTTATCAGAAGAGGTCAATTTCTAGAAAATATCATTTTAAGCCACATTGGGGATCAATAAAAATAAGTTAAATCAATGAATTGGATTGACCCAATGGATTCAGTGTTCTCACAATCATGAAGATGGCTCAGGACTGGACAATATTCCTTCTATTATTTATAAGACTGGTGGTAGTTACATAATTTCATGTCAACTTGAAGACAGATAAACGTGTAGGGGTGGTTTCAACCTGTCAATCAGATCACAGTCTGATGGTGCCTCTTCGTGGGAGTAGCCTTCTCATAAGGAGGGTCCAGGGAACTTCGCTTTCTCTCTGCCTTCACCTTCCTGCTGGCTGACCCTGATTGCTACCAGGGTCCTGGATATGTCCACTGCCATTGGATCCACACAACTCTGCTTGCGCCAACTTGTACTATCCCTGCATTCTGCATCATTGCTTGTGACTGCATGAGTCTGAAGAGGGACTTGCAGACTAACATCTGATTATGGACTTGAGTTGGACTGGACTGGACTGGAATGTTTTCCCACTACATAAGGCCTCTTGATCTACTGCTCTTTCTTACATAGATTTGAGTGTCACTGAATTTGTTTCTCTAGTCAACCCGGCCTCACTCAAGACTCATGAGTCAGACCAAATTTGACATAACTAACAATAAGAAATAAATAAAACCATGCACCTGCAGACCGAGATAGTCACACCAATTTAGAAATTCTGTAATTATGAGCCAGTAGTACTAGTTTGTAGGACTGCAGGACTCTGGGACAAATCTCATCTAGTTGGTCGGAGACCACAGTTGTCCCACATCCTTCTCTTGCAGCATTCCCAGAGTTCAAAGATTCAAAGACAATGAGTGAGAATGTTTTCTGAGTCCCAAAGCATTATAAGTGAGATGGGCCCAATCTCAAGGGCATTGGCCTAAAACACAGCAATTTATTTCAAGGAAATGATACTGAGCTCTTCCCGAGCATAAGGCACTTTTTAAAGTAAGTATACCCAAGAATTGGCAATACACCAGTGCTGTGTTCAAGACATTTGTTCTATTAAGTAGTTTGGGCACAGATGTAGGAATTGAAAACAAAGCAGAGCACTGCATTTATCAAGAGAGCAATTACAAATATATGAAGGTATTGAATAATGAGTTCATATGTATGACATATCATGATTTTTTTTTTACTTGAGCCAGGTCTTTAAAGGAGAATATAATTTTGACTGAGAACAAAGTTAATTGCATCAAAACTCAAATGTACAACTTTTTAGGAAGCAGAAAGCAATTCCACTTAATTGGAGAGAAAAGGTGAAAAACAGATAAATTGCATGTCCCTTGCAAAGAGGTTGAATGAAGACTAAGGGTTATCTACCTAGTTCAATCCATAATCAAGAACCAACTGAAGGTTTTTTATTGAGGTGTCTTTGTTTTGTTTTGTGTAAAAAAAGCAGCAAGACTCTCTGAGAAGCCATTGTATTATGCTCAGCAAATAGTAATGAAAATATCAATTAGAACAGCTAAAGGGAAAGGGAAAGTAGAGTGAGGGGCCTTGAAGGAGATCCAGCAAAACCCAGAGAGGTCGATGGGAGGTGGAGACCCCAAGGAGGACCACAGCTATTTCAGGGAATAATAGAAATTGTAGATTGGACAGAGACTTCCAGAGGGGATGTGGAGCGTTAAAACTGGAAGAGTGTAAGTAGAGCAGTAAGTTCAAGGAAGTAATTATGCAGACAAGGGGAGAGAAGTTTCCAAAGGTAAAGACAGCCTAGAACAAGGAAAAGTTGGAAGAAAAGCAAACAAAATACAAAGCATGATGGGAATAGAGAAAGGAAATGCATCAGCACAGAAATGGAATGAAAATAAAGCTCTCCACTAATAATAGGCACTTCTTTGTCATTCTTGCCAAGGGACCCTAAGCCTTTATGGAGAGTTAAATGGTCCCTTGAGGATAAAGACGCGCGCCGCGCGCCCCCCCCCTCCCCCGCCCCCCAGCTCCATCAAAGAGAATCACACTCCACCATCCGCTTCCTGTTATTTCGCTCTTTTAATGTTCTGAAAGCAAGACCCCCAGGGAATCCATGACAGAACCAATCCCTCAGTGCAGCCATGTTCCTTTTCTTCTGGAAAGATTTTAAAGAGGAAATGAAAGTTTTCAATAGAAGCATGGCATGAAAAGTTGATCTCTATGGCATCTCTAGAGCATTACACCCAGACTGTATAAAGGTCATGAAAGACCTTTCACTCTGAACAAAGGTGTGTTTGCTCAGCCCAGCCACACTTGTGACATCCTAAGTCATGCCACAGGAACAGTCTTTGGTGCAATCAAATAGTTCTCTAACAGTTGCATGCTCGAAAAACTCTTCTGGAAAGTTGGGCATAAAAAGAAGCGTTTTCTCTTGCATTTTGTAAACTTTACATGCTAGTGAAAAAGATTTTAAATGTGTCATTGGTTCGCACTCATCCTGTATCCTAATTTCTTCAAACATGGTATTGTTTCTAAAAGTAAAAGTTCAATTTACATTTATTAAATTGTAGATAAATGAATGGTATGGTCAGACAAGGCTATTCTCAGTAGATACATTGATCAAGTGCTGGTTTGGGCTTTCTGTCTGTCCATTTATCTAAGGAGTCCTGGTGGTATAGTGGGCTAAGCATGAGGCTGCCTACCACGAGGTCAGCAGTCTAAACCCGCCGATTGTTTTGAGAAAGAAAGATTAGGTGATCCACTCCTAAAAAGAGGTGAAGTCTCACTCCCTCACTGATAACTTGATGATAATGCCATCTGACGTTCTGTGGAAAAAGGAATGAGGAAAAAAAAAAGGGAAGTCGTAGGAATTCAAAGGGACAGTTCTACTGTCTTCTATAGTGTTCCTATGGGTTAGGATCGACTCAGTGGAATTGAGTTAATTTGTTTATCTCTCTGTCTAAAAAAGCTTTGGTGGCACAACTATTAAGTGTTTGACTGCTAATCACAAGGGTCCAATGATTCCACTAGAAAAAGAACTGGTATTCTACATCTATAAATATTACAGACAAGGAAACTGCGAAGCAGTTCTACTCTATCACATGGGACTTTTCTGAGTTGTAATCAACTCAATAGCACTCAACAATAATAGATGTTTTCTATCTTTATCTACAGATATTTATAAACCAACTGAAAATGGGAGAAAGCAACAATGTATTCTGATAAATGTGACCTTAACAAGTTTTTAAAATATCCTTATTGTCATTTCTATGCTCTGACAGAGAGTGTCTGTTATTGTAGAAGATTGATTCTATTTGTTAATTGAAAGAGCTTTTGATGTACTAGTAGAAAATAGAATTTACAGGAACTGTGAGTGTTTGCATATATACAGGTATTTCAACAAAACTACAATTAGAATTTGAAATCTGAGTGGGTTAATTGGCATGTATTAAGGGCATACAATTATTAAATATAATTCTTGCTTCAAGAAGCCATCTATATGAATATTAAGCATATATTTTTACTTTTTTATGTTTTTACACTGGCTTCTTGATCTGAATTAAATGAGCCTATAGATTTAATTAAATCATATCACCTTTTTTATCTAAATATTAATCTTGTCTTTCCTGCAATCTGTACCTAAGTAATATTGAAAATAGATTCATAGAACCCATTTGTCCAGGGCTTTGCAAGATGTAAGAAGGAAGTTAATCAAATATATGCTTACAGAGGAAAGTTAGTATCATGTAGAATTTTATAATTCTGGGAGGAAAGTAATAAATTTCCTACCTAGCATTCCTTAACATTTTAAAACCACATTACAAATCTGCATTGGTCAGATCAATGCTTTGATTTCTACAGTAGAAAAGTAGGAGCTGTGATGAGATCCATAATGATGATAGTACATCTGTTTAATTTGCATGAAATATATTCACTATGAATCTACCTATCAAAGGTAGTTGAGGTTCTGATTCTATGTACATTAATTGTCTCATCCCAAATCCCTGCAAGTGTTCACTGAACACTTATTATCTAACATACACATTTGTGAACACAATCTAATATCCCCTACCATCATTTGAAGATGATAAAGTACTCAAATAAGGTTGATAGAAATGAATTATGGGATTCTACCTGGTAGCATATGGACTCAGGGGCCCCATCTTAAATGGAATGCTCTAGAAAGATTGCTTAGAGAAGGTGATTTTTGAACAAGCACTTTAGTGAAAGTGACAAGGGAATAATCTGTGTTGTTTCCAGGAGGAGGAAACACTCAATGCGCAATTCCTAGAAGGGGAACACTCGTGGTGTCCTCTGGGGGCATTGAAAGAGGTTACAGCAGAAGGCAAGCGGCAAAGAGGACTAGGGGAGAGGGACATGTCTGATCAGAGTTAACAGGAGCACATTCTGGCCCACCAGACCTGGAGGACGATATCCCTGCTCTGAACAGTCAATGCAAAGAGTGGGCCATATGGCTGATCCCACTACGAGGCATGCCATCCCTTGCTGGCCCAGGGCCCTAAGGGGGACAACACTGGAGACTCAGTGTCGGGACTGGCCCGGATTGACCCCGTGACACCATGGCAAACCACTAAAGGCGTGCAGCAGAGCAACTGTGAGAGCTCCTGAGGGAATACAAAGGACAGACTCTGGGGCAAGAGCATCGGACCTGACTGAAGGGCACACCTAGAGATCAAAAATCAGACCTTGGTCTATTTACAGGTTTTTCTTTCTTTTTAAAATTTTTTTGTCTTTTAATTAATTTATTCTTTTACGAGTCATTGATTTTCCTTTTTGTAGTCATCGCTGTGTTCTCATTTGTCTCCTATCTTGCTATGGCCTGATTTTTGGTGCATATTATTATCTCTACAGATCTATCTAGATAACAGAAGTTGGAAGAACAGTCTGGAGGAGAAAACAACAGGACCAATGGTTCTGGGGGGACACGGGAGAGGGGGAGGCGGGGGTAAGGAGGTAGTGCTGACCAACCCAGGGACAGGGGAGCAACAAGTGACCCAAAAACAGTGGCAAGGAGGGTGTGAGAGGCC
>NW_022103922.1:22749537-22751717 GCF_000313985.2 Echinops telfairi
GTGAAGAAAGTTGATGGTGCCCGGCTGTTAAAAAATATAACATCTGGTGTCTTAAAGGCTTGAAGATAAACAAGTAGCCATCTAGCTCAGAAGCAACAAAGCCCACATGGAAGAAGCACACCAGCCTGTGTGACCACAAGCTGTCGAAGGGATCAAGTATCAAGCATCAAAGAACAAAAATATATATATCACTGTAAACGAGGGTGAGTACAGAGTGGAAACTCAAAGCCCATCGGCAGGCACCTGGACACCCCCCTACTGAAGGGTCGTGGGGAGATGAGCCAGTCAGGGTGCAGGGTAGCAGCGATTAAATATATAACTTACCTCTAGTTCTTAAATGCTTCCTCCCCCCACCCCGCCCACTTCATGATCCCAGTTCTACCTTACAAATCTGGCTAGACCAGAGGATGTACATTGGTACAGATAGCAACTGGAAACACAGGGAATCCAGGATAGATGACCCCTTCAGGACCACTGGTGAGAATGGTGAATCCTGGAGGGTGGAAGGAATGTGGTGTACAAAGGGGGAACCGATTACAAGTATCTATGTATAGTCTCCTCCCTGGGGGATGGACAGCAGAAAAGCTGGGGAGGGGGGGGGGAACGACACGTCAGACAGTGTAACATCTGACAAAATAATATTAGTTTTTTAATTATAAATATATCATTTGGGGGGGGCTCTTATAGCTCTTATAACAATCCATATATCAATTGTATCAAGCACATTTGTACATATTTTCCCTTCATTATTTTCACGATATTTTTCCTTTTTGATCCTTTTGGGTTTTTTACTTTTTTTAAAAATCATTTTATTAGGGACTCATACAACTCATCACAATCCATACATACATCAATGTGTAAAGCACATTTGTACATTCATTGTCCTCATCATTCTCAAAACATTTGCTCTCCACTTAAGCCCCTGGCATCAGGTCCTCATTTTGTCCCCTCCCTCCCCGCTATGAAGAGTTCATGAGGGAGGGGGTAGTGTGGATGGAGGGGGGAAAATAAGGACCGATATTAAGGGCTCAAGTAGAAGGCAAATATTTTGAGAATGATGATGGCAACAAATGTACACATGTGCTTGACACAATGGATGGATGTATGGATTGTGATAAGAATTGTACGAGCCCCCAATAAAATGATTAAAAAACACAATACCTATATAGGATGAGATTTGTCTCATTAGACATCTTTAAGGAAAGATTCTGTGAAACCTGAGTTTGACATCATATATTGTCTCCGTAGCTGTGAACAGTTGCTCTCTGTGAGTCACCCATAAAGTTGGTCTGTCTCTCACAAGGTCTAATATAGACATATGCAAACTACTGTATTAAAAATGATCATCCTTCCTACTCATTAAGGCCATGTGAATTAAGATCCCATTTGACCTCCACCTAATCCGTTAACGGCTTGACCCCTTTAAAAATAAGTCTGGTTTCCAGGTTCAAGATGAACTAAGTACATGCACGTGTGTGTGACCTCAGCCAAAAGCCCACTGAAGTGAAGTTGAGATGTACTCATGATGTACTGATACTGAACAGGGTTGTGGGTATCAGAAGCAGATAGAAGAGTTGACAATGTTCTGGAGGCTTAATTGCAAACGGGATGATTCTTGATACATCAGTGCAGAGGACATGGAAACTCAAACATAGCACCCACGAAGACTTCTTTGAAGTGAAAGCTACCATTTCCATCAAAACCCTGAAGACCCACCTTATAGTCTGCTCATTTGTGACATAAAATTGAGGATAAAATAAAATAATATAAAATTGAGAAATGGCATCCATGAAAGAATTTTTTTTTCTAAATAATATATACATGTCTCAGAAAAGTTTCATTTAATGGTTATCAAACTTTAGGGTCCATAATAAACACTGAGAGATCAAAAGTTCTCAAATGTAACTGTTCAGAAGATCGTAAAGAAATCACCTGAATTATTAGATCTTTCAAATTTATAATGATCTTGAATTTGAAAATCACATGCTACCTCTGGAGAAAGATGCGCCTCCAAAATGGTATGGTCTCAGAAACCGGAGGGAGCAGTTCTATTCTGACCTGAAGGGTCACTATGAATCAGAACTATTGTGTGTGTGTGTGTGTGTGTGTGACCTGAAGGGTCATTATGAATCAGAACTGTTGTGCGTATGTGGTGTGTGTGTGTGTGTGTGTGTGTGTGT
>NW_022103922.1:22751817-22787442 GCF_000313985.2 Echinops telfairi
ATCAGAACTGTTGTGCGTATGTGGTGTGTGTGTGTGTGTGTGTGTGTGTGTAGCTAAACTCCCCTACTATTGAGTCAAATCTGGTTCATCATGTCTGTATGCTGATCTACTAAGCTGTTCCTCTTCACAGCAGCAGATAGCAAGCAGCATGTCTGTTCCATGGAGCAGTTAGTGGGTTTTCACTGTTGACTCTGCGGTTAGCAAGGCGATGCCTAATCCATAACATGCTGAGATGGCAACTTAGCTACCTATATACACAGGAGTATATGTATGTGGAATTATATATATATATATATATATAAAATTTTAACAAGATTTATGTATATATAAACATGTGACTTGTTACATAAATGATGTATACAGATTTATCTGCTGATCTACAGATAAATCTACAGATTTATCGGTGGCTTGTGAGGATTAAATGAATAATGCTAATCATATGCTAAACATGGTGCATGGTATATTATTGTGATTAGTATCCCCTTTGAACCTGTTAATGTTATGAGCTATGTGACATAAAATCATTTCTATTTGTCCCAACACCTGTCATATACTAGGTGCCCAATAAATATTTCTTGCAGCTTTGTTGCACTTTTTAGACAGTCTTCCATTTATGTTTTAAGAGAAGTATTTTCCTTCCCATTTCTATGGCAAATAGTTATTGATTTTGTTTGTACACATTTCATTTTAAGAAACAATAAACTAACCCAGGAGTTTATGTTCTGAATTTTAGCTCTGAAACCAATTTACCATTTAAAAATGGCAATTAACTTAATGAGAATATCAAGAAAGGACACTGATTTTGAAATTCAGAGTACTACAGTTTTAAAACATATCATTAGCATAAAACGTAAAATATTGTAATGAAAGCAGGACATTAAATAATTACATGTTCTTAAGGCATTAGGAGGCTTGGTGGTACAGTGGGTTACATGTTGGGCACTAACCACACAGTTAGTGGTTCAAACGCACCAACTACTCTGAGGGAAAAGATGAGGCAGTCGGGTTCTGTATAGAGTTGCAGTCTCAGAAGCCCTAGGGCATGTTCAATGCTGTGCTATACCTACAGGGTCAATGTGAGTCACTATTCACTAAATGGCAGTGGATGGGTGAGGCTTTTTGTTGTTGTTTTTTAATTAAGGATAGGTAAAACCAATATGCCAACATTAGAAATGGATCAAATTATTTGATTAAATGTGGGAATGTTTTCAATTGTCTTGTTTTTGATGTTGTTAGGTGCCATCAAATCAGCTCCAACCCACACAGATCTTGTGCACAACAGAAAACACACTGCCTGATCCTTTACTGGCCTCACAATGGTCCCTCTGCCAGAATCCATTGTGGCAGCCACCATGTCACTCAATCTCTGAGGGCTTCCTCTTCTTGCCATCCCCTCTGCTTTTCCAAGCATGGAGTCCTTTACGAGACTGGTGTCTCCTGACAACATGTTCACACTACATTACGACAAAGTCTCACTTCCTTGCCTATAAAGAGCACTCTGTCCAGACTTCTTCCAAGGCAGATTTGTTTGTCCCATCTATTAGCAGTCCATGGTACTTTCAATATTCTTCTCCAGCACCACAATTCAAATGCACAGATTCTTCTTCAATGTCCAACTTTCACATGCATACAAGACCACTGAAAATTCCCTGGCTAGGGTCAGGGCCACCTTCGACCTTAATGTAACATCTTTGTTTTTCAAGACTCTAAAGAGGTCTTGTGCAGTAGACTTATGTAGTGTAACTCTTCTTTTGATCTCTTCACTGCTGCTTCCATGAGTATTGATTGTGGATCCAAGCAAGACAAAATCCTTGACAACTTCAATCTTTTGTCCACTTATTATGATGTTACGTATTGGTCCAGTTGTGAGGATTTTGTTCTTCTTTATAAGCTGCAATCCATGATCATCTTCATCAGTGCGTATTTCAAGTCCTCCTAACTTTCAGCAAGCAATGTCATATCATCTACACATGACAGGTTGTTAATAAACCTTTCTCCAATTTGGATGCCATATTCTCCTTCATATAACCCACTTTCCCTGGTTATTTGTTCAGCACACAGGTTGAAGGACAATGGTGAGAGGTTAGAACCCTGTTGCATACCTTTCCTGACTTTAAATCGTGCTGTATCCCTTGTTCTGTTTGCACAACTGCCTCTTGATCCAGGTACAAGTCCACAGCAGCAGAACCCAATGAAGTGGTCTGGAATTCCCATTCTTCCCACTGCTATCCATGGTTTTTCTTTGTGTGTGTTATTGGATTCTAGATAAAATTAAATAATGTTGTTTGGTGACCATGCTATAGCATCACATCCCTTTTCCAACAGAGTTTTACATAGGAGAGCTTATTTAGAAGAGATTAAAATAAAACTGACCAGATCAAAGTAGATGGTTGATGGAAAGATGGATGATATGAGCCAACTTGCCCCTGATACAAGTCTGAGATTCCTGAAAGACCACACTTCTATTCCATTTGCATATGGTGATTTTTAAGTAGTGCCCACCTACTGTACTTTAAGTAGTGGCCTCCACTGTAAAAGGAGCAGTCAGAGATTTAATAAAGGGTGAATTTATCTTAGCAGATCTAAGTGCCTTTCATTTTGTTCACTTTGATCACAGGGAACTCAATATGCCTCAAAATGTGATTCATGAGCCATGTAGGGCAGAATCACAGGCAATGTTGTTAAAAGTGTTAGTTCCTGGGCAGATGCAGAATCTCTAGAGTGTGATCTATGAATTTGCATTTTCAACAAGTTTTCCACTTGAAACAAATGTTCCTAAAAGGTGGAGAATCATTGGTTCCCATTTTACAGTGGAATCCTGTTGCTTGTAGTACCAGAATATATTGACTTTTTAAAAAAAAAAGTTAAGCCAATCTTTTTTTCCCTAAAATTTAATGTAAAAATAATAGAAATATATGATTTTTGCCAGGAATCTTTTTTGTGAATGGATTATGCCACTTAAATGCCCTTGTGTGTAGATTTTAAAGGGCGTTAATATACATTTGGATGCAACATGTCATAACTCCTCATGTCTGGATAGTTTTGCCAGCAATAGCAAGTACAGCCTTCCTTTCAGAAAGTAAATGTTAGAGTTTTCACACTTGTTTTGATTTCCATAACAGGCACCTTCTTTGCACAGGGCAAATTATCAAGTCTTCTCTGGTTTCTGTTTTCCTTTATGATGAGAAATCAGTGTTTCCGTGCACCCCCCCCCCCAAGTCTTACTTTAGAATGTGTTAAATCAAGTCTGAATTATGAGGACACCAGACATAGAGTGAGTCTGAGCAGAGTCTATACGCAGGGAGGGAGCCTAAATTGAATCAGAACAGAAACGGCACTTTAATTTCGTGATCTTGCTCGCTCCAGAAAAAGTGGTCTATAACTGGAGCAGCAGAACACTTTGGACTTAAATAAGAAATAAAGTTAGTGTTGTGGCATGAGGTCCACCAAAGGTAAATGACACGAAACTTCAATATTCATGGAGCATAAGCCAGACACTGGACTCTGTGTTGAAAACCTTATACAGTTGACAAGGCCTGGTTTCTGCTCAGAGTCAACAGCCTGTGTGTGTGCGTTGGGGAGGAAGAAGCCTAATACAACCCAAATGATAAATGCTATGCAGGCAACAGAGGTAAAATGCTAGGGGGGTTCTGAGGAAGAGGAAGGGGGGGATTATTTTTGGAATGAAAAGGGATCATGAAAAGCTTCCCGTAAAGCCGCCATTTGAAATTTACTTTGAATAGTGAGAAGAAGGAATAAGAACACCGACTGTAAGCTTTGGACAATCCATTCTAACCCCCCTAATGTTTTTGGTTGTGCTGTGCCCTCACTGGTAGAAGAAAAGGAAGCAGAGCAAACTACATTATTTTGTGGCCAAAGGCAATTTAAACCCCCCATGCCAGAATAAGTTCCAGGACTGTGCGGTCCAAGGGCCTCTTCCTATAGGGCAAAGAAGAGCAAAATGTTTACCTTATCAACAGGAGACACTGTAAGGTCTACATAGAACGGAAAGATTTACAGGCTCAGTAAAATCAGTTTTATGAAGACAAGTAAAAAATAGTGCAATTAGAGAGAGACCCGCATACGTTTCTCTCAAACAAAATATGTTTAGAGATGTCTCTTCGATTAGTGGATGGCCACAGACAAGTTGTTTCAGGAGCACACTCGTCTTGGTCTTAGAGGGGTGCCTTAAAAAAAAAGAATACTTTTATGTGCTGGAAAAAAAGTGACTTTGAAGTTAGGGCTAATATCAAGTTTTTTTGTGTGTGTATAAAAAGAGCTTTCTATTAAAGAGCAATTTTATATTGAGGAAACATCCAGTCCAATCCAGATCAAGTGTACAAATCTGATATTAGCCCATATGTCTGATAAATATCAAACTCTTCATAAAACACAAGTAGGCATCTTCCCAAGTTGTTGAATCTTTGAAATTTGGGGGAAGGCTGTTCCACAAAAATCAACATGGATCCAGTGTTGTTGGTGGGTTGGGAGGAACTCAAAGATGAATTCCGTTAAAAGGTTATAACTCCTGGTAATCTTGATGTATTTCTTCAAAGATATAATATGATTATGGGGGTTGTTATAAAGTTTTAAGAAAATTGAAAACTGAATTACTGAGAAAAGGGTCAGGGAAGTAGGACCAAGATCCCCACCCTCACCCCCAGGGTAGCAAGTATCATGCTAGGAGAATTTCCCTGGGAAGCCTCATCCTTTCTACCTTACAACCCTTATTTTTGCTCCTTCTGATGTCTTTTGTCTACAAAACTTAAAGAATATTTAAAAGGAACACATTTTAAGTCCCTTGAGGATATCAAAACTCCCATTTTGATGTGGTATAAATCAAAGCACACAAAAATATTTGCAAAAGGGTTAGAAAAACAGAAATCCCGGTGGCAGAAGCATATAAACTAGATGGAAGATATGTTGAGACTCAATAGCTTCCGATTTTGGTGTTTTCTTTAATAAAGTTTTCTACGATTCTACAATACTACTTTTGAACTCTTCCTCATATATACTAAGTTCACCTTCTTCTAATATGGACTTCTATCCTGAAGTCCTCCCAGGTCTTAGCCAAAGGCAGAGCTAGTTAGATCATATGGTTCTACTTTCCTATCACTTCTGCAGTCCCTGGGTGGTGCCAATGGCGTTGCACTTCACAACTAGTCCAAAACTGCTGGTGGAAACAACTGAAGGCACCTATGCAGAGACGCCTGGTGATCTACTTCCAAAGGTTCTGAAAGCTCTGCCAGTTGTAGTGTGCACACATGAGATTAACTTCCCACCAACTAACAACATTATTGCTTATTTTATATACAAAAGGCTTGCCTCACTGTCAAAGCAGAACCCACGTAGGGGTTCTATCATCAGGACAATGTACGCTCAATTCAGTTTAATTTGCATTATCAGCATTATGAGGCCAAATCCCAAAGACCCACCAAACTTTCTTGGTAATATAAATATAAATATAGATGACTTTTTTTGGAAAGAGCAAGATAGCTAAAAAAAAAGTACAATGTAAGCATTCTTCTGTTTCCTTTTTTCCACTTTTTTACAGCACCTGACTTATACAGATATCACCTTAATTCACTGATTAAATCAATCAACTTTGATATGATAATATTACATCATTATTATTATTATTAGCATTTAACAATAAACATTCATTTAGCTCATGCAGCTAAATGAGTTTTGGCTGATCTAGGCTAGGTCAACCTGGGAAATGCTACAGATGTTTGTTGAACTTGCTCATGCATCTTTCATTCTCCCCACAGAACCAGCAGACAAGTTGGAGTATCTATTTCACAGAGATACATAGGCAAGAAGAAACATAATAAGCTTCTTGTGGTAAAGTCAAGTGGCAAGTACACGGATACACTTGGCACATGGGTTAGGCATTTCATATATCTAACCCAAGCCTACTGCCTTCAAGTTGATTCTGACTCCCAGGGACCTTCTAGACCGGAGTAAAACTGCCTGTGCACAGTGTTTCTAAGGCAGTGAGTCTTGACAGAAGCAGACTGCCATATCTTTATCCTGAATAGCAGATGGTGAGTTCAAACGCTTGACCTTTGGAATATTATAGCCTACCACACAGTATTTACCGCTGAGTTTACACTCAGCACAACCAAGTGTAGTTATATGATTACTTGCTTGTTTTCCCTGGAAGATGATGACCTTCTTCAGACCAAGGGTCCTACCTCAGAAGTCGTCATCATTGTGTTTAGAACTTCAAATAAAGTTTGAACAGATTATGCACTTAAGATGGTGTCCTTCGATTTCCTACAGGGAAACCACGAATAAAATACTGCCTCAGTCTCCAGAGCTTTATTAGGCCTGGGAAAGAGTAACATCGATAGTTATAGCCAATGTTTGTGTATATGTGGTGAGGCAAAGAGAAAGCACTCACTTCATTACTCAGCAGTAATGAGGAGTTATACATATTTTAAAGGCCACTCATAGTGCTTGGCCTGGTGTATTCAAAGCTCAGGCTTTATTACTAGAGTAGAATATTTAGGATTAAGATGTGATTTCTTTACAGATCAGGTTGTTTAAGTAAGCTTCTTAAAGGTTCTTCAAAGAACCCCGGTGGCGTACTGGTGACAGCAGGGCTCCTAAATCCCAGGTTCGCAGTTTGAAACCACCAGACACTTCTCTGGAGAAAGAGGGGCTTTTGACTCCCTGAAAGAGTACAGTCTCAGAAACTTACAGGGACAGTTCTACCCTGATCCATAGGGTTGATCTGAGTCAGCACAGGCTTGATAATGGTCTGTTCAAAGCTCTAAGGCTTTGGCGATTCTGTGTGGACAGATTATTTTTTTATGAAAGATCACCTGTTTTTGTTTTGTTTTGTTGTATTTGTAGGGTTTTTTTGTTTTGCTTCGTTTTTAGCTCAAAGTGTTCAAATTATAATGCAGCAGTGGTGATTACCAGATAATTAATAATAAAACTATCCCACTTTTGAATTTTCACTATGTGCCCAGCTAAGTGGTAAGGAATTTACATACATTCTTTAAATCCTAAAAATAATTCTTTGAGGAAGTTTATTGTCCCTCTTTACAGAAAAGGAAACTTCTAAGGCTTAGCTGATTTGCAACTTGGTCAAATCAACACAAAGATTGACTAGAGCCAGAATCTGAATATAGATGAGCAAAATTCTAAAAGTTGTGAATTTTCTTTACAAGACTTGATTCTTGTCTGTACATGTATTTTGAGGCATTGTTGAATATCTAGAAAGTGACCACCTTAAAACAAGAAAACAATCAATAGAATAGAGCCTTTGGAAGTGTAGGCAATAGCAACATTTCTAACTTGCTTCCTCTCTAGCAATCTGTGGGCGTTAAGCACAATGTGGTTGTGGATAACCAAATTTTTTAAAAAGTGACAACTGCTTGAATCCCCAGGATTTGGAGTGAGACATAAGAAAGAATGAAAGTTTTTTCTGACAATGCAAAATTATCCCCAAACACATATATTAGACTGTTATTTCCTTCAGAAGAATCTGAGGATCACAGGTAACAAGCGCTTCATGTATCTATTTATAGAGGTCTGCAGTTCGTCCCAGGGGCCTTTGAGCTAGTTCTGACTCAGTGATCCTCCATCTAACAGAATGACACATGGCCTAGACACATGGCCATCCTTACAACTGTTGTTTGAGTGCACTGCTGTCCCACTGTGTCAGTCCACCTTGTTGAGGGTCTTCTATCTTTTGCTAACCCACTACTAAGCATGATGACCTTCTCTAGGGATTGGTCCCTCCTGATGACATGTCCACAGTCATCTCGCCACCCTTCTAAGGAGGGTTATGGCTTTGCTTCTGTCATGCATTTGCTTTTCTAGTGGCCAATATTGAATATTCTTCACCAACATTGTAATGTATATTCAATATTCTTCACCAACACCACAGAGCTCTACTTCTATTTGTTAAGAAGATAAAAGAAGACAAAATGGAATGGAAAAAATCTGGAAAAGATGATTTCATTTCTTGAAGTGCAGACAGAGAACTCCAGTGGACCATGTTTGTTGTCATGTGACATTGAGGATGGCTCCAAATCAAAATGACCCTGTTTACAACAGAATAAAACACCCCCTGTCCTCTGCCATCCTCACAATTGTCCTGATGTTTGAGCCCATTGTTGCAGCCACACTGTGTCCATCCATCTCCCTCTTTCTCATTGCTTCTCCTCCTTACCAAGCATGATGACCTTTGGCTCTTCACTCTTACTATATCCAAGTCCCAGAACCCCAAGACTTCAAAGAGAAAGATCACTTTTCTTTTTCTCCTGCTCTGACCTCACCCTCGTTCTTTCTTTCCTTATTCCTTTTCCCTTCTTTCCTCCTTCTTTCCTTTTAATCCCATTTTGGGGAGAAAATGAAAGAGTCATTATTTAATTCTTTTAAAGTTCATTGTTTACACAGGCAACCTCATAGTATTCATGGAAATTTCAATAAATGTTGAAAAGAACCACCCACAATCCCCCTTTTCCCCTCACAACCCCTATTCAAGGTGAGTATAAAAATCAGATCACAGAGGTAGAATGAAATAAACACCAAGTAATTATCTCCATAATGAATTATTAAGGTGCATGGAAAGGACAGCATAAGTCAATGCACATGTCTTATCAACACATTAAAGTCATTTAAAAGTGAACTGTGAACTTTTACCACTATTGCTTCAGAAATATAAATAGCAAGATCAAATTTAAGGCCAAGTAATAACATTACATTGGAAAACAGAGAAAGATTGGCACTATGCTTCTGTTTGTTTTCACTTGAATCAGGCAGCCCTTGTACGCATTTAATTTGTATAAATACACATCTTGGATTTAAAACAGGATTCATTACCATGTAATCAATGATGCTTCATTGGGGGCAGCTAAAGAGAGGAAGGACCTCAACGAGAGGGATTGACACATTGCCTGCTTCAATGGGCTTTGGCATTGGAACAACTGTCAAGATGGCGTGGGAACATGCAGTGTTTCATTCTTTGTCCATAGTCACTATGGGTTGGCGCTGACTTGGTGGGACCTAACAACAACAACAATCAATAGTGCTACAATTGCCTTAGCTCAAGCTGAAAGCATTTTTAAATTCAATCCCGATCAAATCTTTCACTTTCCCAATGGAAAAACTGAGTTTAAAAAAAAAATGGTTAGTGACTAGACCAAGGTCATGCTGTTACCCAGTGATCGAGTTATTGTGGTTACTTTGTTCAATGTTATAGAGTTGATTTTGAGTCACAGTGATCACTTGTAATAGAAAAGAGCTACCCATTACAACTTTCTAGGCTGTAATCTTTGTGAAAGCAGATCACCAAATCTTTCTCCCACGAAGCCAGTAAAAGTTGAATGTGGGTAGGCTTGAACCACCAACCTTTTTGTTATCAGCTGAATTCTAAACCATTGCACTACCAGGGATACTAGTAATGACTAGGCACCACAAAGACCACAAAGACCACTCTTCCATCATATTCGAAATCCTTGATGGTCACATGATTTAAAATTGATGAATGGGGTATGTTTTTTAAAATATCCATCTATAATTAAGATATCATGCAATTCAACAGTTAAATCATATCAAGAAGGGTTGTGCAATTATTTCCACTATCAACTTTGGTAACTTTTCTCCCTTCTTGTACCCATTAATATTGATTCTCATTTCCATCAGCGTCCAGCCCCAAGGCAATCATTAATCCAGTGACTATCTTCTTAAATCCACCCATCCAGTTTTCCCTCTACAGAGAGGCATCCAAAACAAGAGGCATCCAGCAACAAGGAACACATAATACAGAGAAAGACCTCAACTAAGAGACAGCAGATGATATTAAAAATTTAGAATAAATTCATATTGGGTCCAGAGGACAATGTAACTACAGGTGTTACATTCCAGGCTAAGTAAACCTGCTAAAATCCACTCTACAATACTCCTGTCTGATATTAAAACTGTTAAAATTCCTAGCCTATGTGCATTGGGAATTCACTGGAGAATCAATCTATGTAGGAACCCTGCAAATGGATTTTGTGCTACCGCTATCATCCATAGCTTTCCAAAAACCGAGTGCTAGAATTCCGGCACTGGAACCATTTCCACCTCTGGATTTGGATCTTATTTTTGACAATTCTTGGATCACACGATCTGGTGTACTTCTTCCATGTAGATTTAACTGGCTCCTCACTTAGATGGCTGCTTGTTTTGAGACAAACCTGTCTCATTTTTCATAAGAGCTGAGCGCCATCTAATTTCTTCACCACACTTTGCTATGGCACCCATGTCTTCAGTGACCTTTGCATGAAGGCAAGTACCAGGCAGGGCTGTGTGATAAGAATTAATTGTTCTTTTGTTAGGGCTAAGATCAAGTGATAACTCAAAATCTACTCATATAACTATGGTTTCTATAAGCCTTGGGTTCACTTTTATAAATATCATTGTCATTTTATTATAGTACCTCACAAGTCATCCCCATGGGACTCAAGTAATTCTATTAACAGTAACATTGTTCTAGTCCATGGAAAAGCACTGTTGAGCAAAGGATTTTATACACATATAGGACTTCGTATTAGACTCTGATAGATGCATCTTAATTTTTTTATGGGGATCTTACTACAGATATTACATACAGTGTTTTCTCCTCCAAAATATATTAATCACTAGTCATATCTTTGCTTCTGGTTGCCTGATGCATTTCCCAGAAGTGCTACTCTTTTGCTGTTTATTTCAGATGACTGCATTATCCATATTATATTTCTCCTTTAAGAATATGAGTTTAGAAAACAGGATGGAACCTAAGACATAGAGAAGATAGATAGACATAATATAAGAACATGGGCGGAAGAATAAGAAGTAAAGGAATATGCTACTTAAATGCACAGCATAGTCTATGTAGGGGTTCACTCTCTAAAGAACTTTTGTTCTTCCAAAGTTAAAACTAAACCTCAAGCAGGAATTCCTCAAAACAATAAAACACTCTTGCAGGAACTTCGTCTACACCCCACGACTCTGTGCTGGGTCAATATAGTCCTCAGTTCACCGATGAGGAAAGTGAGGGGCTGAGAGGTTAAAGAACTTGCCCACGTTCACAGAGGTAAAACACTAGAGAAGGGGGAGTCCTGAAATGGAAACTTGTGGTCTGTACAACGCAAATGCATTGTCAACTTCTGCTGCCCAGATATGAGCTCCTCTTGGTCACATCAACTGTATTGAGATTTAAATGTAACATAAAAATAGATAAGTAGATGCTAACACGGAAACAGAAAATCACAAAGCAAAAATAAGTCAGTTCATCGCATCCTTGGAGCACTTTCATTTAGTCTCCAACTTGCCTTAGTGCCCTGTTTCCATTTATTTCCTCATCACAATACTCACGACTTTGCATGGAGGTTACCTGATATCTTGTCTTTTTTTATTCCACACGTCAGGACACTGACGACAACTGAACAGAGAAATTAAATCACCTGTAATGTGTTCTAGCATATTGAGCTTCTGAACTGCCTATTAGCTAAACAAGTTGAATGGCCACCAGATTATTTATCAGTATTTTAGACTTTGTAAACATTATTCATCTGTGACAAGCTGTGGAGCTATAGGCTATCATCCACCCAGCAATATGGCCATCTCTCCATTGATAGTCTCAATTGTTGTTTCCTTTGCTCTCTTACACGGTTATCTTCACACAAGAAATGAAAGCTGGAGATGGTAGTGGAACTTGTGGAACAGGGGTGGCAAGACATACTAAAGCCTTCTTCACAACACATGAATAGGTCTTTCTGCCCAATTTGGACAATGGAGGATGGGTGCCATGTGCCTGCAGTCATCAGAGCATCTCTCCCATCATCTCTGCAAAGGCTTTTTGAAAAGCAAAGACGACTCAGAGCCCCAAGGCTCTCTCACCATCACATCACAGACAGATGTGAAGTATAACTACCAGCCTCCTGAAATGAGTTCATCAGCTCCAAAAAGAACAAACGAGACTTGACAACATTCTTGTCAAGAGAATTGATAGGAAAGGCCAGGGCTTTGCCACATGAGTACACACTGATTGTTGCTCGGGGCTTAGAGAATGATGAGCGAGTTGAGGCTCTTTACAGGGAATGCTGGCCATGGACATTCAGACAAAGAAACGGGTGATTAGAGGAGAAAAGTTGTGCACTCTTGGAGGCCATTGTACCTGAGCACAAATTGACTTTTTCTCTCTGATTTTTTTTTTCTAAAGCTGATCTAAAAAGAGGAGGATGAAAAGGAAAATTCTACACATTTTTCCCCTTTGATTTGTGATAATGTTTCAATGCCAAAGAGAAAATGTGATGAAAATGCCAAAGAAAAGGACTATGGAATCTATAGCTTTTCTTATGTTTACATAGAGATTATGCTTCTGGTTGTTAGCAGCCTCCAGAAGGTAAGCAAGTGCTATATCGATGCATTTGAAATAGAGGAGCGAAGGCATGGTTCCCGTTTTTCAGTTGAGCAAAATGATTTGGAGGCTGAATTTAACTTCCTATACCATATAATAAAAAACTTTACAGGAAGTTATTCTATAAGTCAGAGTTCCTTTATTTTATTTTCTCTTTCTTTCCTTTCTAAAAAGTCTTCATGACAAAAAGCTGCACTCAAGCAGTGTTGTTGCTTTGCAAGATCTTAACTTGAAACTGTGATGCATTTGGAAATTTGGAAAGGATTATCAGAGATAGATTCTTATTCTTTTCCTTCTCTGGCCTGACTATGGTCACAGGCTCCCCTCAACCTTTGCACCCTCCATACATTCCACCTCCCCCGACAATACATGGGTGCCCACATTTGCGCATAGGCACATGTGCAGGCTCTGCTTCATTCCTGAGTATAAAGAGTTTAAATTTAGTACAGTCAGAGCAAACTATAATGGGTTCCATTTCTCCGGGCTGTAAATACATCTAGTTGAAAAGCACAAATAAAACTCAGACATAAATAAATGACTCCAAATAACTCCATTTGCCATATCTCCAATATTATCGCATCAAATATATTGTATCACTTACATCGGTGACGGCACATTGCTCACATGGACTGCGATTGAAGCCATTAATAAGGGCATCTTAGAAGAATATATTATAGTTTTAAAAGATGCCCATGATATGCATTGCTGGTTGAATAAAGCAGACTATAAAACAATATCGACAATCTATTCCTAAATTTGAAACCACAATATATTATTTTGTATGATTTCATGTGTATCTAACAACAAAGAAAATAAATACTTGGTTTAACCTGAAGCTCTAAAAAATACATATTAGGGGCCTTCCAAAAGTTCATGGAAATTGAATTGAAAGACAATATAATTTTTTAATGAACTTTTTGAAACTTCATGTTTTGAAAAAATATTGATATTCACAAAAATGTATTTTGGGGGGATGGTAGAACTTTTTCTCCTTTTTATTGTTTATCTAGTGAACTCAGGAAGAGATTTATCAACTTATGAAAAGCAAAATATGGTAAACCCAGATTACCTGTGTTAATCTGGATTGACTAGAAAAACAAATCCAGAGACATTCATATGTGTATAAGAAAGAGCTTTACATAAAAGGGCAATTATATACTGAGAAAACACCCAGCCCAGTTAAGATCAAGTTCATAAGTTCAATATTAGCCCATATTTCTGATGCCAGTCTATAAATTCCTCTTCAGACTCATGCAACACCTGCAATGACTCCAAATGCTGGTAAGATCACAGGCCAGTGGGTGGAAAGTCTTATGGACCCAGTGGCAGTGGAAGTATCTCAGTGCTGGCATGGGCCTCCATATGATTCGTCCAGCTCCAAGGCTCTGGCTCCATCAGTGTAGCTCCATGTGCCTCGTCATCAGGAATGTGTAGCAGAGAGTGTCCCACCTCCAGGGAGGATGAGAGGAATTCACAGAATCCTTTGGAAAAGGCCATGCCCACACACAAGCCTAACTGGCTATGACTTGATTGGCAGGCTAGACTCCACCCCTTTGCAAGTTGACAGGTTATGTAACTATCATATTACCTATCATTAAAAAATCAGTGAATTTTAAGGTGTAAAAAAACAATAAATAAGCTGTAGTTGGCTATTTCTCATTTTGCTATTTTTCTATGATTTACTATATATTTCTTTTTAATATCATCAATATCTATCTTAAAGTTATCAAATACATACCCAAACAGAAATCCCATTAATCACCATCAAAACAACTATTAAAATAGGCATTAAAAATGTACTTAAAACAAAATGTTGTACTTTTTTGTTTCTATGGTTTTTGTTTTCCTGCCCTTAGTTAGGTTTTGTTTTGTTTTGTTTTGCTTAGCTCTTTTTCTGCTTCTTTGTTTGCTGGTTGGTTTGTTGCTGTTATTGGTGTAGTTGGTTTTATGGGATTTTGATTTTGTCATATTACGGTTGCCAAAGTAAGCCTGAGTCATGCAGTACTCAGTGACAAGCAGATGGATTCTGGACCTCTCCTGACCTCTAGCCCCAATCCAACAACAGTTAGTTGTGATCACATGGCCTTGCTTGGTACTCACCTTGAAGAAATTATCACTGAAGATAAGGGTGCTACAGCAAAGTTTGGTGAAGAAATCAGATGGTGCCTGGCTATCAATCGGAATAGTACCTAGGGTCTGAAAGGCATGTATTCAAACAAGCAGCCATCTAAGCGGGGAGTCAATGAAATCCACATGGAAGAAGCACACCAATTTATGTAATCTAAAGATTACAATTACAAAATTTGAATATGGTGAAGGGAAACGTATCAAAGATAAAATTATGAACACACAATTGGTAGAAAATACAGAGGACAGTGGGAGCCAAAAATCCATCTGCTGAGTAACTAGTTAGATTAAGCCACTGGCAGATGCCCGCTAGCCACAGGCAAGGGTCTCAAACAGTCTTACTCTCAGACAGATCATTGTAATCTTGATTATGTTGGATTGAGCTTGATACTTGGTCAGGTGACCTCCCTATTAACTAAACCTGAATTTGTTCTTGGTACAAGTGTCTCTTGTGTGTTCCATGACAAAAATCTGTTCCCTGACCTTTTTAATAGTGAGGGTAGTCTTTTCTTTCTGACTCATTATTTGTATTTTTATATTTATATTATTATTGTTTTACCCTTACCACTTTATTTTGATTTTTTAAATTGTTACTATTGTGTTTCCCAGTATGTGAAGCACAGAAGGAATGGATGCAAAGAGATAATAACAGATGCAAAGGTTTATAGGGGACGTAGGGGTGCGGTGTGAGAGATAGGGAGGGTGAGGGGATAGAGGGAGGAGGGAGCACTAGAACTGATTGTGATTGCACAATTCACTTTAAAGGAAATTTTACCATGGGTGGGGGCATTGTCACAATCATGATTGTGGTAATAATGATTGTACTATTCTTCTGGATATGATTGAACAATTGAACTATTTAATTCTGGTTTAAGTGCCAATAAAAATGTAAAAAATAAATAATTAGATTTCAATAATTCGGAACAGTGAGATATAGGAAGAGGAAAATGATGCAAACCAATAAAAAAAAAATCCAACCCCCTATGACCTATTTCTGTTTTCCTATTTCACTGTGGAAACTTTTAAACAAAGCTAATTTTGAAATTACATGAAATTCAACATGTAATTGTAAACATTTAGTGGATCATAACATTTCTGCTTTATCTTCTTCCATGGACAGGCTATATCCTCATCTGCTATGATTTTCCCTAATGATCATTGACTATGCTGAAATATCATAGTTGGAGGTAAACATTATATCACACCAAGTACTTAAATTTTCTTCAATTTCAATAAACTTAAGTTTGTATTCCAGTTAGCACTTATATTTATTTGGCATTCAATAACCTTTAAAAGCTAACTGTTTAATTTTGATAAATCATCAAAATAGGGACAAAGTTTGCATGGATTGAATCTTTTCCCTCCGTTAAGTGTTTTGTATGCCTTACTTATACAATTTTCGCAATCGTTCCCCCCCCCAAGTCTTTAGTAAAGAATAAAGCAAAAATTTAAATGGAAGGCTGTAACTCATTCCATTTCATCCATGATCAGCCATCTGAATCAAGCATAATTTTGTCTGTCTTAAATATGTTCCCTCAACAGTGATTTAATGCTTCTCTCAAGTTGACCCCTGAAAACAGAGAACTGGTCATCAAGATTCCCCCAAAGTGCCCTTTAAGTTTCACTAGTGATTATTCCCATCACTTGTCTGTTATACAATCAAGATGCACTGATTATTACTGCCTATTGGAATACAAAAGTTGGAAACAAAGAGGAAGGAGCAGTAGTTGGAAAATATGGTCTTGGTGATAAAAACAAAACTGGAAAATACATGATAGAATTTTGCAAGACTTGTTCATAGAAAATACCTTTTTTCAAAAACATAAAAGGTGATTATACATTTTGGTTTCACTAATATGAATACACTATAATCCAATTGAATGCATCTGTGGAAAAGGCAGTTGAAAAGCTCCGTATTAGCAGTTAAACCCAGACCACAGGCTAACTGTGGAATAGACCATCAATTGCTCATAGTAAATTAAGGTTGAAGATGATGAAAATTAAAACACATCCTTGAGAGCGAGAATCAATTTCCTGTCAGTGAGCAATAATGGCAGAAAATTTAATGAGTTATGGAAGGACTTTAAGAACATGGCTCAGAAGAAAGCAAGAGGTCACTGAAAAAAAAAACAGGAAAAAAAGAAAAGATTCAAATGAATGTCAGAAGAGACTCTGAAACTTGCTCTTAATCTTAAGAGAAGCCATGGCAAAGGGAAGAAATGAAGTCAAAGAATTGACAACAGGAAATTTGAAAGGGCAGCTCAGGAAGACAAAGTAAAATATTTCAATGAAGTGTACAAATATCTAGAGGTAGAAAACTAAAATGGAGGAATATGCGCAGCATATCTTAAACTAAAATAATTCAAGAAAAAAATTAAAGCCTCAGTGCAATCTTGAAGGATTCTAAGGGGAAAATATTGAATGATGCAGGAATCAGCAAAAGAAGATGGAAAGAATACACAGTCACTGTACCAAAAAGAACGAGTCAACATTCCACCATTTCAGGAAGTAGATTATGACTAGGAACAAATGGTTCTGAAGGAAGAAATTCAAGCTGTACTTAGAGCATTAGCTAAGACCAAAGCTCCAGAAATTGATGAAATACCAATTGAAATGTTTCAATAGGCTGATGAATCACTGGAGGCACTCACTCATCTATGCCAGGAAATTTGGAAGACACTTGCATGGCCTACTGCCTGGAAGATCTCCTATTTGTACCAATTCCAAATAAAGATGTCCCAAAAGAATGGTCAAATTATAGAACAATATCACTGAGATCACACGCAATTAAAAGTTTGCTGAAGAGCATCCAACAATGGTTGCAGCAGTGCACTGACAGGGGCCTTCCAGAGGTTCGGGTTACATTCAGAAAAGGACTGGGAACAAGGGATATCATTGCTGATGTCTTATGGATCTTAGCTGAAAGCAGATAACACCACAAAGATGTTTACTTGTGTTTTACTGACTATGCCAAGGCATTTCACTCTGTGGATCACAACAAACTCGGGACAGCCGTGAGAAGAGTGGAAATTCCAGAGCCCTTCATTGTGTTCATGAAAAACTTACATACGGATCGAGAGGCAGTTGTGCGAAAAGAACTAGGGAATGTTGCATGGCTTAACATCAGGAAAGGTGTGCACCACGATCGTGTCTTCTCACCACACTTACTCAATCTGTATATTGAGAAAATCATCAGGGAAGCTGCATTATATGAAGGAGTAAGTACATCAGGATTGGAAGAGGGCTTATTAACAAGCTGTCATATGCAGATAACAGGACTTTGCTTGACGAAAATGAGGAGGACTTGGAGTGTACTTGGAGATGGAGATCCATCCAGGATGGCAGCCTTTGATATGGATTACATCTTAGTGTAAAGAAAACCCCAATCCTCACACCTGGACCAAGAGGGCCTATCAGGACAGATGGAGAAAATACTGAAGTTGTCAAGGATTTTGTCGTGCTTGGTTCCAAAATCAATGCTCATGAAAGGAGCAGTCAGGAGATCAAAGGAACACATTGAACTGAGCAAATCTGCTGCAGACCTCCTGAAAGTGAGGAACAGCAGGGGTGTGACTGAAAACTGAGGTGTGGCAGATCCAAACCATGCTGTTTTCATTTGCTTCCTAGGCATGTGCAAGTTGGACACTGAATAAGGAAGACTGAAGAATAAGCAATACATTTGAATTATGGTGCTGTCAAAGAATATTGAAAGTGCCATTTACTGCAAAAAGAACAAACAAATAAGTCTGGGGAGGAAATATAGCCAGAATACTGGATATATTTAGAAGCAAGGATAACAAGATCTTTGTTTTGTTTTGTTTCTTACTTTAAACATGTCTGGAGAGACCAGTCCCTGGAGAAGGACATCATACTTGTAGAGAGGCAGTGAAAAATAGAATGTCCCCCGATAAGATGGATTGACACAGTGGCCACAACCATGGCGTCAGAGCTAAGAACAACGGGGAGGATGCATAGGAGTGAGCAGTGTTCTGTTCTGTTATGTTGTGTATCGGGATTGCATGAGTTCAAACAAACTCAATGGCACCTAACATTAACGAACGTGTTTAGCCCTTCCTGTGAAGATGGAGTGATGTAAAAGATGTGATTGATTGTAATAATCTTAATCAACATGGTAATAAACAGTGCTTCCTTAAACTAAAAGTAAATGTGAAGCATCCATAATGATGATCTAATTTTGCTGGTACTGATTCTTTATGAATCACTCAATGAGGCAAATGGTTAACAGGCTCAGTTGGTAACTCTCAGGTGGAAAGTTGGGATTTAACCAGTTTCCTCAGAAGAAAATCAATCATGGAAAATCATACACTCTACAATTCTACTCTGATTCCCATGGGATAAACTAGAATTGGAATCAACTAAATGGTAAATGATTTTTTGGTGTTTTTAATCATTTTATTGGGGGCTCATAAAACTCATCATAATCCATCCATCCATTGTACCAGGCACATTTGTATATTTGTTGTCATCATCATTTTCAAAACATTTTCTTTCTACTTGAGCCCTTGGTATAAGCTTCTGATTTTCCCTCTCCCTCCCTCCATCCCTCAGGAACCCTTGATAATTTATAAATGATTATTATTTTTTCATGTCTCACACTGCCCAATGTTTCCGTTTGCCCACTTTTCTGTTGTCCATCCCCCTGGGAAGGGGTTATAGATAGATCATTGTGATCAGTTCCTCTTTTCTTCCCCTGCCTTCCCTTTACCCTCCTGGTATGGCTACTCTTAATGTTGGTCCTGAGGGGTTTATCTGTCCTGAATTTCCTATGTTTCCAGCTCTTATCTGTACCCATGTACATGCTCTGGTCTACGCATATTTGTAAGGTAGAATTGGGTTCATGATAGTGTGGGGGAGGAAACATTAAAGAACTAGAGGAAATGTGTATGTTTCATAGGTGCTATACTTCACCCTGACTGGCTCATCTCTTCCCCGTGACCTTTCTGTAAGGGGATGCCCAATTGCCTACAGATGGGCTTTGGGTCTCCACTCTGCACTCCCCCTCATTCACAGTGATATGATTTTTTATTCTGGGTCTTTGATACCTGATACCTGAGCCCATTGACACTTCTTGCTTACACAGGCTGTGTGTTTCTTCCATGTGGGATTTGTTGCTTCTCAGCTAGATGGCCACTTGTTTATCTTCAAGCTTTTAAGACCCCAGACGCTGTATCTTTTGATAGCCGAGCACCATAAGCTATCTTCACCACATATGCTTATGAACTCACTTTGTCTTCAGAGATCATATTGGAAAGGTGAGCATCATGGAATGCCAGGTTAATAGAACAAAGGGTTCTCACATTGGGGGAGTACTTGAGTAGAGGTATAATGTCCATCTGCTACCTTAGTACTATAGCTATAAATATATGCACATAGATCTATTTCCCTATTATATAAATATATTTACATATGTACCTGCCTTTATTTAGACCTCTATAAATACCCTTTGCCTCCTAGTTCTTTCCTCTAATTCCTTTTACTTTCCTCTTGTCTCACTATCATGCTCAGCCTTCATTTGGGTTTCAGTGATTCCTCTCAGTTACATTGCCCTTGATCAAGCCCTACCAGGCCTCTTACACCCTCCTCGCCATCAATTTTAGATCACTTGTTGTTCCCTTGTCCCTGGGTTTGTTAACACCCACTTCCTTTCTCCCACCTCCCCCGCCTCCCTGGAACTGTCGCTCCCATTGTTTTCTCCTCCAGATTGTTTATCCCGCCTATCTTATCTCGATAGACATGCAAAGATAATAATATGCACAAAAACAAGGCAGAATAATTTTAATCAATAATACATATAATAAAGATAAATACCATACTCCTTTCTTAGAAATGGAATACAGACTAACTGTGGGTACTAGATGATAGTATTAAATTAGTACAATAAGTTGTTTATCTCTGAGAAAATTTGCATTTAACGCGGATGAAATATAGATGCAGCTGCTCATTCTTTGAAGGGAGAGGCCAGAACATGAGATGGAGAAAATAAGCATATCTGTATACTTTTGTTTTCCTCTGTTTACAGTTCCCAATTCATTAAGTTAGTGTTTCTGAGACATGATTGGGTTTTTTCTTGTAAACTTTGGAGTGTCAAACTTGTAATATAAATCAACATTGATGTAACAAAACAAGTCAGAAAATGAGGAAAAAATGACATCTTTCAGACCAACTGTTCTGTGGAGTTCAGAAGAAGCTGGCAGTCTGCACAACATCATACAGTCACGAGGATAACACAGAAAACCCTGACAGTCAATGCAAAGCATACTTAGGAAGTGAAGAAATCAGTCTTCCCTGGAGACTGAAATGTTTTGATTGTAGGAATTTCTTAACTACATCTAAACACAGTATTTCATTACATTTAGTACAGTACACATTCTGTTTGTCTTGGATATAAATCCAGAGGTATGATACATGCACAAATAAAGCAAATGATAAGTGATGAATATGACTTTGAGCCATTCAGACAACCGGCAAATGCAACTCACATTTCTCCATTTGAGCATACTTCACAAAATGACTCAGAAGTGAGTGTTATACACAGAAAGAAAAAAAAAAGACATGTTTAGCTAGCAGATGAACTTGAGGAGATGGATCTTATATTATGGATTGAATTGTAGTCCACAAAATAGCTTTTAGACCCTTAATCCTATACTATGTTTGTAATCATGTTTGGAAATAGGATGTTCTTTCTTATGTTAATTATGCCATACTCAAGTTAGATGGATTCTAAATCTAATCACATCTGAGTTATAAAAAGAGCCTATTAGACACAGAGATAAGAGAAGCTGTATTATATGAAAGAGTGTGGCATCAGCATTGGAGACAGGCTTATTAACTTCCTGGGGTATGCAGCTTTGCTTGCTGAAAGTGAGGAGGAATTAAAGAACTTTCTGATGAAGATCAAGGATTGTAGTCTCCAATATGGATTACAACTCAACATAAGGAAGACCAAAATCCTCACAACTAGACCAATAGGTAAGATCATAATAAATGGAGAAAAGAAAGAAGTTTTCAAGGATTTTGTCTTACTTGGATCCTCAATGTTCACGGAAGTAATAGTCAAAAGATCAAAAGATGTATTATATTAGATAAATCTGCATAAAATATTCAATGATACGGGACGTACACAAAAAAGATACAAAAATAAAGAAACACTATACAAAAAAATTGACCTATGAAAAAAACAATTGACCAATTGTGTTTAACCATTTCAGGAGATAGTATATGGTCAAGAACTGAAGGTTTTAAAGAACAACGTCCAAGCTGCACGGAAGACAAGAGCCAAAAACAAGGATCCAGGAATTGAAAGACTATAAACTGAGATGTTTCCACAAACAGATGTGATGCTAGTACAATAAACCAATCTCGCTGTCTTTGAGACAATTCATAGTGATCCTATAGGATCCAGTAGAATGGTCCGTTTGGATTTCTGAGACTTTAACTTCTCTGTGTTAATAGGCAGTCTTATCTTTATCCTACTGAATGGTTGATAGACTTCAACTTGTGGGCAGACCTTGGGGGTAGCAGCTGAGTGCCTAGCACACTCTGCCACCGGGGATTCTTATATCTGTTTCAAATAAATCATTTCAGGCCATATTTATATGAGTGTTGTGAAAATGTGCCATTATTACTATTGGATTAATAAATTAAGTATTACTATTGGCTATAAGATTACTATTGAAAGAATAGACAAGTGTTAATGATAAAGATAATAAAATGTACAAAAAGACATGAAATAAATGGGAAATAACAAAATGATAAAATTAAGTCAATCATATCATTTTTATATTGGTGTTTACAAGATATGTAAATAGACTACTTGTTAAAAAAGAAAGAAAGAAAAATGTTGTGGTTTGGGGTACCTGATAATGGGAAAAGTATTTACCATAATGAATATAGGCACTCAATTGGAGAATATACCTAGTATTCCTAATTGGACACTACTGACCTCCTTTCTATTCACCCTTGATGAACCAAGCTGTGTGCTTTACACAAGCAGGACTTTAGATTCTCTTCTTTTGAGGTGCCACCACACCCCTCAGGATCACACCAGATGTTCTACTTTGTTTAAAGTATTGAAGTGTATGATATGTCGATATAACAGATAAAAAGTTTTTTAAAGGTAAGGCTTGTCAGACAGGACCAAAAATAACAACAACAGAAGGAGAATAATTACTCTACTGGAAAAACATTTAAAATATAAAAATATTAGAACTTTGGAAGGAAGGCACTAAATATTATGCCATCATCACTCAAAAGGTATTGTTAAATATCATAAGTAACCATTAAGGTAAAAATTATCACTGGATTTGAAGTAAAACATTTTATAGATCAAGACAACTATAAATGTTATCCATACCTAAAAAGTAAACCTTGAAATCTATAAAGCAAAGATAAAACAATTAAAAAAAGGAAAATAGGCAAATTCATCATCATGATAAAAGTATTGAACACAAATCTGTAACTGCAAATATAAGAAGATTAATCAGTGTGGTTGAAAAGAAAAGAACAATTTTGTTGCCAATTTTTACCTAATTGGCATAAATATTACAAAGCCCCAAATGGCTACAGAACACAAGTTCTTTTCAACCCTATGTATACCAAAATTGGACATCTGTTGGACCATAAAGCAAGGATCAGATGTTGAAAAAATATTTTTAAAAATTTAATTCACAGTGGAATTAAACGAGAACTGGCCTTATTAAGCCACCATTTAAGACCAAAAGGATGACATTAACCAAGGACAAAGAGCTATGAAATAAAATAAGAAACACTGGGTAGTGGGTTATGAGACGGCACGTGGACAAGTTGGATAAGTTGCTGAGTGTAAAACTCATGATCTGCTCTAAATGACACCGAATTACACAAAAAATTAGAAATAACTAGAAAATGACCATCTGAACTAAATACGCTTCTAAAAAACCCCACGGTCAAAAAAGAAATCACAATCAATATTAGGAAAAATTGTATGAAAATTAAATAAAAATGTGTCAGGTACATTTATAAGTGCTTAGAGAAAATCTAATTGTTCCAAACACAAAGAAGTTGTATAAATGATTCTTTAATTTCTTTGTAATATAAGCATTGAAACTCTGTAAACACTGCTTTACCTATATTCCACCAAACTTGACTAATACTAATTTATTATCATTCATTTACCATTTTAAAAAGCTTCATTTTGCTTTTTTATTTGAACCATAGTTTATTTAGAAGTTGACTTATTAACATCCAGACAATCAGACATTTTTCTATTTAGCTTTTTTTGCGAAATGTTTATGAACTTTCTATTATCTTTTTGTCCATATTTACAGCTTAATCTGTGGGCAAAGATGATATTCTGTTGCAAATATGATATAATGTCTCAACTATCAACTCAAATTATATACAGAAAAATATATACTCCACAATTTCTATGGATTCAACTATGTGAACTTGGTTAGTAATTTTTAAAATAATAGTATTTTATCATAGAAACTTTACACAGTAGATTAGATTCCCATCTGACAATTTTTATACAAATTTTCCAGCAATAATAGTAACATTTTTCTCAGTGTGTCAATGTTCATTATTAAAGTATTCTGCTCATTCCATTTCCAGTACTCTTGTTTCCCTGCTCCCTGATCTTCTGATCCTTGTTGATCTTTGGTTCTCCTATGACATTTGGGTTTATGTTGTGGAGAATAGACACAGCAAAAGCATACAACAATTAAGCAGTTTTTACATATAAAGCTCAACAATAGTCTTTAAGGTGCACTATTTCCTATCCTATTCTGTACTGTCTTTCTCCCATTTACTTAAACTCATTCCCATATTCCTTTATGTTTACTGATTTCTTCTATTTATTCTTTCAGTTACTTGGCATGTGCCCATAGTCCTCAATTAAATAGCATCTACTTATCTTTTTCAAAATTTATCCATTATCATAATTTTAATATTTATTCTATCAGTGACTATATGCAGAAATCACCCTACAACTATGATTGTGAATATATGTATTTCCTCTTTATTTCTGATATATCTTTGTTTTGTAAGTTTTGAGACAATGTTATTAGCAATATACATATTTATGATGTGTTTCATCTTTGACAGGCATTTATGTCCTTACAAAATATCATTCTCTTTAGGTGCTTTTGCTTAGAATCCACTGCTTACTATACAAATTTCTTGTGGTTTATTGTTCCTATGACATGGCCTTATTACAATGATTGATGGTTATACTTAATGTATATCTTTCATAAGCAGCAAACAGTTGAATTGTTTTAATTTGTGCTTTGTTTTTGCATCTAGGCAGACAAACATTGGCTTCTGAATATGTTTCTTTCATTTTACATTTGATGTTATTAATATTATAGGCTTGTCTAAATCTGAAATTTAACTATTTTTTCCATTCCTTTTTTTGACAATCTTAAAAATTGATTAAGTATTTTAGAAATTACATTTTAATCATACAGGGAATCCAGGGCGGATGAGCCCCACAGGACCAGTGGTGTGAGTGGCGAAACAGGGAGGGTAAAGGGAGAATGGGTAGGAAAGAGGGAACCGATTACAAGGAACTATATGTGACCTCCTCCCTGGGGGACAGACAACCGAAAAGTGGGTGAAGGGAGACGTCGGACAGGGCAAGATATGACAAAATACCAATTTATAAACTATCAAGGGCTCATGAGGGAGGGGGGAGCGGGGAGGGAGGGGAAAAATGAGGACCTAATGCCGGGGTTTAAGTGGAGAGAAAATGTTTTGAGAATGATGTACAAATGCGCTTTACACAATTGATGTGTGTAAGGATTGCGGTAACAGTTGTATGAGCCCCTAATAAAATGTTTTAAAAAAAATGAAATTACATTTTGATCTTCTATTAGCCTATTTATATGCATACATATTTCTAGATATCACAGCATGAATGCCTGCTATATCTGTAATTTTTAACTTTACCATTACTCAAACTGTAAAAACCAGTACTTTGGTTTTTCTTTGATAGAAATCTTGAATTTGATGTATAAGGTTTTGGTTTTGGTTTGGCTTGTTTTTCTTTTATCTTGCTCAGTAAACAATGGTCTCGGTTGTCTAAGAGAGCACTTTCAATAAAACAACTAATGATCTAATTAGAGGTTTAAGTAGCCAGCTTATAAGACATTAGAAATGTCGGAAATGGCACACATCCTATAGAATATTATTAATACGGGGGAATCTAATGAATAGAAAATATTTACAGCTATTATTAGAAATAAAGAATATATGTAATTGCTATATTTGAATCTATCCGTGTATATATTTGCATGTACAGGTAATCCATGATGAATGATGTATGCAAGTTATAACAGACTGCACTTATGACTGCCTTTTGGTTTTTCAGGACATCTTATTCGTGGAGTTTATCATCCTCACCGGTGTTCATGCCAAGATGTTCAGTGCGAAGATTTACAGTACAGCAGGCTGTAGCCTAGTCTCCATGGAGGTTATTGTTGGTGGTAACGCAGGAACCCACAATAGATAGAAAGTTGGGCAATGCTCAACTATAAACCAATAACTCCAAACTCCCTGTCATCAATTTCAACTCACAGTGACTCTATAGGACGGAGTAGAGCTGCCCCGATGGGTTTTTGACACCGTAACTCTTTACCATGGTAGAAAGCTCCATGTTTCTCCTGAGCATCAGTTGGTGTTTTTGAACTGCTGATCTTAACAACCCCACTCAGAATCATTGTGCTACCAGGGCTCCTATGTTCAGTTCTAAGACATACAACTGAACTGCACATGCCTGACAGTTGTGACAGCTCCTCTTCATTTGTATGACACTGCTGGCAACAAAGAGAGATCTCATTCATAAGGAAACTTATAATAAAAGGCAATACGAATGAAAACCTTTATTTTAAATTGTAGTTGATTTATGTCAGAACCAACTTATATGAGAGTCACCTGACTACAGCCCCATTGTAAACTGGGGACTACCTGAAAATATGTGGGGTATTTAAGAATGTGTGGGAACATTCTATTTTCTTTTTGTTCCATTTCTCCATTAATTTTTGACAACCCTTCCTATAGTTATAATAAAGAACTGAAAATAAGAACAACAAAATGTTATCAATGATTATTTCAAAGAAACATTTTCTTTAAATTTCTGCATGTTTTTCAGTCTGAGAGCATCAATTACAATGATATATATAATATAACATATATGAATATGTGTACATTTACAGAAAATATTGGCAGTGTCACAAAAGTTCAAAGAAAATGAAATTTAAAGATAATGGAATTTCCCCCTTGAACATGTAAAGTCTCTGTGTGTATATAGTTTGTTGCCATAGTCAGTTCTGGCTCATGATCACCCCAGTGTGTCAAAATGGCCTTGGGCTCCATGGGGTTTCCATGTGAATTACGCCATCGGAAATAGATCACCAAGATTCCTTACCAATACCGTTTACTTTTCAGCCCATACAAATTTAGAACAGGTTCACTTTTTCACATACCACATCATCTTAAACTAGGCAAAGAAGGGAAAAAAGGAAACAAAAGTAAAATAAAAGAATAATTTAGATTGCCAAGATAATTGGCTAATCTTTCTATTGCCTGATAAGAAATAAGTTTCTTACCAAAAGCGTTACAGTAGCTAAGCAAAATAATTGGTGGGGGAGGGGAGTGATTAATAGCAAACCTTTATTACATTTTTGTTAACAATTTTAATCTTCATCCTATAGGTTCATTATGTTCTATGAAGCATTTACTATACAAAAATATTAGTTTTTTTACTGCAATATGATAAACCTAATTACATAGAGTTTCTCAATTTAGAATTGATGATCTCTCTGATAGAACCAATGTTAGCTTAGATTTTTTTTTCTATAATAGAGAAAACTGTAATAAAAAAAAGTGTGGAGAGAGAATAGTTATATTCTTAAGTCGAAGCAAGACAAAGGAGAGGTTAAGCACCAGAAGGGCAGAGATTCAAATCCACCACCTGCTCCTCGGGAGAAAGATGTGGCAGGTGCTGATGGAAAGGTTTGTACATGGGACACCTGCAGGGACTGCATGAGTGAGACTCAACCTTGGGGACTTTGGTTTGGGGGGTATCTACAAAGCTGCTGAAACTTTGAGGTACTCAAACAGAATTCAGTCATCTGTGTGGGAGGCCTGCACATAACTAGTAGTGACATTTTACAAATGCAATATGGTCCAAATGTTATAAAAACTGATTGTAAGACTGTGTTAGGAAAATATTCAACTTAGTTTGAGTGAGATAACATGTTTTTTTCCCCCACATATAAAGATAGTTATACTTCTTCCAATGCATGTAAAACTATATGCAAGTTGTAACTTTAAATTGGAAAATGCATATTTCTTTAAAAATTACTAATCCACTACCATTGAGTTGATCTGACTCATAGCAATCCTATAAGACACAGAACTGGTTTTTCAGGTTTCTGAGACTGTAAGTCTTCATGAGAGCAAACAGCTTCATCTTTCTCCCATGGAGCAGCTGACGGGCATGAACCACTGACCTTGTGGCTAGTCTTCCCAGTGCTTCACCCACAGAACCACCAGAGTTCCTTTTAAAATTACTACTGTGTTTTCTTTCCCATTATGATTTAACATTCATATTTACAGGGATTGCTTCAATTGAATTAATTTATTACTACAGTTTCTTTTTGTTTGACTCCCCCATATTTCACATTATTAATTCCAAGTGTAATCAACACATTTAAAAAGCAAAGATGTTGCTTTGATGACTAAAGCACTGGTGTAAGCCATGATCTTTTCAGTCACCTTAATGTATGTGACGGCTGGACAATAAACTAGGAAGACAAGAGAAAAAGTGATACACTCAAATTCTGGTATTAGTGAAATACTAAGTAAACCTTGAACAACCAGAAGAATGAACAAAGTGGTCACAGAAGACATACAGCCAGAATGGTCCTTAGCATCCAGAGTCAGGAGACTCGTTTGTTGCTTGGGACACCTCGTTTGGAAAGAGCAATTACTAGAAAAGGGGAATGTGTTTGTTAAAGAGTCAGCACAAACAAGAAGAACCTTCAATGAGATGAATTCACACAGAAGCTGCAACAATTGGCTCAAATATACAAACGCATCATACATGATGAAGATGGTATTGTATCAGGCAGCATTACATTCTCTTATGCATGAGGTCATGCATTAGAGTTGACTCATCGGCAATGGAAAACAAGTCAAATTTGCTGAGATATTGCTTTTCTACTAAGAGTAAAGCAACTCATTCCAAAAATACTTGTGATCTCTGAAAATCATCCACTCTGATTGATTCTAAACCTCCAAAAATTCAATTAAAATACCAATTCATATATATGTATGCAAATGGAAAGATGTCCTCATTGACACTTCCTCCTCAATCTTGCTTTCAAATCACTGGGATCAAAGTCTAGAGAAAAGCCTTGCTAGACACTGTAACCACACTTTAAAGAGAGGTGAGAGGAAAAACTATGTGTGACAGTGTGATTATAGCTTCACAGGAGCTGAAATACCTGTGGTTCCATCACTACGTACATATGAACTTGGGCTAGTCGCTTCACACCCTCAGCTGTGATTCTATGAAAAGTACGAATGTTACACAAATGGAGACATTATCCACGTAAAAGAAAAAACTGAGGAGCATCAGTGTATTAAAACTTCTGAAAAATAGAAGTGTTTTCTGAGCAAGCTCATTCTCAAGAAATGATCCAACTCCAAATCTACTGCAGTTGTTGTTATGAGATGCCTTCCCGTGGGTTCTGAACTCTTCCTACCTTATGTACCACAGAACAAACCACTGCTCAGCCCTGTGCCTCCTTACTGTTTTTGTTTGAGCCCATTGTTGCAGCCACTGCATCAGTTGATCTCATTGAGGGACCCCCTCTTTTTTTTCATTGACCTTCTACTTTATCAAGCATGATATCTGATTATAGAGACTGTAATCTCCTGATAGTATGTCCAAGGTAGGTGAGGCAAAGTTTTCCCATTTTTACTCCTAAAGAGGTTCTGATTGTACTTTTTCCCAAACCGATCTGTTTGTTCTTCTGGCAGTCTATGGTCCTGTTCATATTTTTCAACAACACCATAATTCAAAAGCATTAATTCTGTGGTCTTCCTTACTCATTGTCCAACTTTAACCTGCATGTAAATGGATTGAAATTACCATGGCTTGGGTCAGGGGCACTTAAACTTCAGGTTGAAATTACCATGGCTTGGGTCAGAGGCACTTAAAGTGACTGCTTCTTGGTCAATGTCCAGGTTACCCATGAGCACAATGAAATGAGTTCCCATTCTTCTCAATGCCATCTATAGTTGGTTATGATCCCACAGTTGAATGCCTTTACATAGCCAGTACAACACAAGGAAATATCTCTCTAGTATTCTCTGCTTTCAGTCAAGAGCTATCTGACTTGAATTTGTGGCAATTATTGATGGACTACTATGGCCATTTTTTAAATGAGCTCCAGCAAAATTTTGCAAGCATGAGATATTGATAATATTATTCAATAATTTCACCCATACTTGAAATCTCAAAGGCAGATTTGATGAATTGAACACTAATGACAGAGGATCTGACCAGCTGTGGGATGACATCAAGAATATAATACATAGAGAAAGTAAGAGATCCTTAAAAAGACAACACTGAGAGAAAAGACCACACTGGATGTCAGAAAAGGCTCAACTTGCTTTTAAATGTACAGTAGATAAAGCAAATGTAACAAATGATGAAGTAGAAAATCTGAACAGAAAATTTCAAAGGGCAGCTCAAGAACACAAAATAAAGTATTACAATGAAATCCATAAGACTACGAGTTAAAATGCAAAATAAGAAGAACAAGCTCAATATACCTCAAGCTGAAAGAATTGAAGTACAAATCCAACCATGGAGCTACAGTATTGAGGGGTTCCATGGTCAAAATATTAAATTATTCAGGAAGAATCAAACGAAGATGGGTGGAATACAAAACCACGGCACCAAAAAGAAACAGTGGACCTTTAACTAATTCAAGAGATAGCATATGATTAATAACTAATGGCACTGAAAGAAGATAGCAAAGCTGCACCGAATGCATTAGCAAAGCACAAGGTCCCAGGAATTGACAGATTAACAACAGACAAGTTTCAACAAGCTGAAGAAAACACTGGAAGCAGGCATTCTTGTGTGCCAAGAATTTTGGAAGACAGTTACCTGGCCAATCGACTAGAAGAGATCCATATTTACACCTATTCCTGAACAAGTAACCCAAGAGAGTGCAGAGATATTATGGAACATTGCAGTTGAGCATATTCCAAGTCACAGTGACCTACAGGACAGAGTAGAATTGACACGGAGGATTTTCAAGGCATCTTTGCATAGGCGGACTGCCGCATCTCTCTCCCACAGAGTGGCTGGTGGGTTCAAACTGCTGACCAGTTAGCCGGTGAACATTAACCACTTGCACGAAGAGGACTCCTTCAAGTAGTGACAGAGGTGACCGTTTTCTGATTTGTCAGCAGAGCCGGAAACGAAATAGCATTCCAATCTTTGGAGAGCAGGCAGGTAAGAATGAAGTTGCCTCCTGCCACTTCCTAGCAGGTGACAATATTTCCCGAAATTGGTTCTGCGCTCGCCCTGTCTTGACCCAGGCTCTTCATTGTTTTTCTTTCGATTATTGCGCTCTCTTTTTCTCATTTTATTCAAATCACTTTTTCAGGCTTCTGTGCTTTTTGCAGGAAGAAAAATAGGATCTACTAACTCTCTAGTCTCAGGCCTGATTTTTCTAAAAATAGGATCTACTAACTCTCTGGTCTCAGGCCTGATTTTGTCCTCCACCCCTTTCCTGCATGAGGAGGCGCTGGAGTTCCACTTCTACGACACCTGAGAGCAGTAAAGGCAGTCAGCGAACACACGTGGAATTAAAGGGAGTCCTTCTATCATAACCGCTCCTCAAGGACTTCCTGGATATTTTCTTATTTCAGATAATTATTCTTCTTGACAACCCCAAACCATCCCCCCCACCAAAAAAAGCATACAATTGATAGCTTTCAGAATGATTAGTGACAGAAGTGGAGAAGCCAATAATCACATTTTCTGTTCTTTATTTACTGACTTTCTGGGGGCAGTAATGCTTTTAAGAATATACTTGAGAAAATATATAGGCAATTTCCTCAGATAACATACTATCAATTAGCTCCTATTTCAGAATAGATGTTCCTGCTCTCCAAAAATGCCAATGCCTATTTCCTTTGATCTCTTTATTGGTGTCTTTCCTCAGTAAGTTTTCCCCCTGATGTAAAGTATTTGCTAACTTGGAATTCTAAAGGACCCAAAGCTGGAAGGTATACTTTATTGTCATGCCTCCATTTCATTTTCCCAGAGCCCAGCATGGTGCCGGGTGGGGATAGGAGTATGGGGGGTGGGGGGCGGTAAAGGGAGCCGTCTGACAGTGTAAGACATGGCAAAATAATAATATTTTCTAAGTTATCAAGGCTTTATGAGGGAGGGGGGCTGGGAGGAGAAAAACGAGGAGCTGATACCAAGGGTTCAAGTAGCAAACAAATGTTTTGAGAACGATGAGGGCAGGCAATGTATAAATGTGCTTGAAAAAAAAAGATGTATTCTATGATGAGGGCAACAAATGTACAAATGTGCTTCACACAATGGATGGATGTATGGATTGTGATAAGGATTGCACGAACCCCCAATAAAATGATTTTTTAAAAATAAAATAAAAGTCTATTTTCACATGCAACTGACACCCGCTCAGTTCTGAGATGAGCTCATGGGGGGGATGGGGAGGGGAATGTGTACCCGTTCCCTTTCATATGTGTCTCCTTTTTATCCTTTTCCATCTGCAACTCAATGGATTGAAATGTGATGGGTTGGCGAAATCTGTTCATTCTGGTAAAACTGTTTGGAGGTGTCAAGGCTAAGAATAGTCCAGGGATGACATTAAATAGTAGGGACACATGCTGAGCTGGCTCACCCAAAGCTGGTGTCTACAGCAGCACACTAAATTAGAATTTAAATGGGAGAACTTTTTTAGAAAATTCTTAGGTCTGATCACTCAAGGACATTTCGATTTAGAGACACAATCTGGCCTTTGGGGTCATTAGTTTTTATGGACTGGATTGGTTCATTCCTCAGGCCTATCTAAAGGCATGCAGATCTGGTATGCTTAAACATGGTCTTCAAGCCAGACCATAAAGAAGAAAATGCGTCAATGACCTTCCTTGCATCACTGAGGAGAGAAAATAGAAACAGACCACATAGAGCAAGGAAGTTATGCAGTAAAGTCAATCTAGAAGAAATTATAATGTTTTCCGAAGCTGGAGAATTTGTATCCTCTGAAGGTTTCCTGTTCACAGATTGCCTCTCTGAAAGCTCTATCAGGTCACATCTGGGGACGTCTGCCTTCAGCCTAGGTTGCCTATGTCTAAATCTATGTCACCAGAACAGGCACATTGATAGCAGAAATGTGTCTTACATCGGGAAGTCATGTTTTACGTCCAGCTATTGCTTCTTTAAACCAATAGCACTTATTAAGGCAGAGATAACTCAGTGGTTAAACTGGTGGATTTAGGAAAGCAGATGCCACTCTATCAGATTGTGGAAACAATTTTTTCAGTGAGTGAAACTGTCTGTGTGCTCTGATGATTTTCCTCAGTTTTCTATGAAAATCTGATCTTTCACAGGCCTCCAGATTTTTACCAAACTACTCTTTAAGTCTATTTTCTTTCACAAACTATCAAACAAACTTCTTCAAAGGGATGTGCTAATTCACAAATGTAAGGGCAAGGAGCGTTTGGCTGGAGAGCTCATGTGGCATTCTAGTGCATGACCCTGCCTCCAGGCACGACCGTGCCAACCCCTATCAAGAGAACACAAAGGATAACCCGTCTTCTAGGGCTGCAGGGAAGAAATGCTATATCGAGCCCATGTTTACACACCCATGTTGCCTATCTACATGCCGAAAAGGAATTATCACCATCTTGCTATTTAAAACTCTCCATCTTTTTTTAAACCACAGAATTGGAGTACATTGCTTCTAAATCTCTTGAACACAATATTAAGTCAAAGAACATTCCTTCCTTCTTCCTGTTCCTCCTAGGCTCTTTGTCTTAAAATTGCAGATATCGCTCTCCTTGTATTGCTAGAACAATAATAGTAATAATAATAAAATGTTCTTTAACAAAACAGAATCATATTTTTGTTCATTAATGCATTCAACAAGCATTTATTCAATACCTTCTAAGCACTGGGAAGAGTCAGGGTACTAGGATTACAGCAGTAAACTAGAAAAAAAATTAATTAAAATCCTGCCTTTTTGTAATGGAGAGCTGTCTAATGAGGAAAGATAGACAGTAAGCAAAATATATAAATTTTATACCTCTTACTCTACTAAGTCAGTTCTGACTAATAGCAATCCTACAGGACAGGGCACATATGTCCCTGTGACTTTCTAAAGCTATAACTTTTTACGGGAGGAGCAAGCCTCATTTTTCTCCGGCAGAGTGGCCAGCCTTGGAGTTAGAAGCCCAAAGGCAAACTCACTCACCACCAGGGCTCCCTACATCATATATTTATAGATATAATTTAGAAAAACTTACACAAATTACAAGAGCAAATAGTAACCTTATGCATGATAGAATAAATGTTATCTGGCCTTGCACTATCTTCATGGCCTTGGGATGTTTGAGTTCGTTGGTTCATTGTGTCCCTTCATCTCAGGAAGGGTTTCCCTGGCCTTTGCTGAATCTCCATTTTATTAAACAGGACGCTCTTCTTCAGTGATCAGCTTTTCCTGATTGCGTATCCAAAGTAAGTGATTCAAAAGATCTCTGTTCGCTGATTTTCAGAAATGGATTACCAGGTCTTCCTAGTCTGTCTTAGTCTGGAAGCACCACTGAAACCTGTCTACCATGGGTGATCATGTTGGTATTTGAAATACCAGTAGCATAGCTGTTCAGCATCATATCAACATGCAGCCCTTAGTAATACAATCAAGCAATAGGTTTATTGTGGAGATATATGTCAGAGGGCAAGATTAAGAGTTTTCATTTGGACATATTTAAAGATACCTATTAGACTTTTAAGTAGATTTGTCAAGCAGGCAATTGGTTATAATATATTTCCAGGATTAAGAAATAACTGGAATATGTAAATTTTGGAGTTGTTGAATATATATATATTTCCTTTAAACAAGGACCAAGTCATTTTCATTTCTACAAATTTCTCTAGACTATATACCTTGATTTTTCCATTTAGACAAAAGCTTTCTTTTTATCAAATTACAACCTTAATTTTCTGATTTAATTTGGTAAGTATCTACCAGAGTAGTTTTCTCTAACATTAATAAGAAATGTCCAATCCCACTAGAAAAGGGGACCAGACAAGGATACCCCTTGTCCCAACTCTTATTTAATATTGGGCTGGAGGTTTTAGCAAACAGCATAAGGCAAAGACATCTGTGCTCCAATATTCATGTGAATGCAACATACCTTCGTGGAGTAGGGAACCAGTGGAGAGGTCTGAGGGGCCAGCCCCAATCCCAACTACTATGTGGACACTTACACCTCCCCCTAGAAGAATTTATTTCAAAGGATGGCATTGAATCTGCAGCTCTGGGAGAGGGACATATCTGATCGAAGCACACGGGAACAGATGAAGGGGGAGGAGAAAAGAGTGAAGCACATCCTGGCTCACCAGGCTGTGAGGACTATGTTCCCGATTAGAGCAGCCAGTCCACAGAGAGGACCACATGGCCAGCCCCACTGACCCATAGCCCTACAGGAGACAACACCAGAGACACAGTGTGGGCATTGCGCCTGATCTGATCCTGCCACACTGAGGCAAAACACTAACAACAAGGGAACAGAACAACAAGGGAACAGAGTGGTGAGGTCCACAGGGAATGCTGAAGGTGGACTTTGGGGACAGGGCATGGTGCCTCAACAGACGGGACTGGAAAACAAACAGTCCTTGAACTAACTACAAGCTTTTCTTTCTTGTTGTGTTTTGTTTTGTTTGTTTGTTTTGTCATTGGTTTGTGGTGGTTGTTGTTTTGTTGTATATTGTTGGTTGGTTTGCTCTGTCTTGTTTTTGTGCATGTTATTATCTC
>NW_022103922.1:22788944-22811591 GCF_000313985.2 Echinops telfairi
AAATGTTTTGAGAATGATGAGGGCAATGAATGTACAAATGTGCTTTACACAATTGATGTATGTATGGATTGTGATAAGAGTTGTATGAGGCCCTAACACATGATTAAAAAATAAAAAAAAGAAATGTCACCGTCCTCTGTATGATATATTTACCAAAAGTATTAATTGCTGTGCTCCTGAGAGCAGCTGGTGGTTTTGAACTGCTGACCTTGAGGTTAGCAGCCCAACAATAACAACTGTACCACCTGGGCTCCTAATTCCACTGCATAACCTCCCAAATGGTCCCAATTCTACAAACGTCAGCTGTGGTTTCTTTGAGTCTGATGCAAATATCTGCAGAACGGATTCAAGAGCGGACATCCAAGAAAAGCCTTCATTGATTTCTAATGGAATTAGGAGGTGTAAAAGTGTCCATTCTTAAGTATTTTTGTAGCACTATGCCATATATTATACCATTATCTATCCAAAATTGAAAGAGAGCTGCTATTGTCTGAAACCTTACATAAATTAAGTTAGCATCCCAACAATTCCTGTAAGGAAATGGAAAGCGTGGATTTTCTGTCAGATGTATGCCTGCAGGACCATATTCTCTATATGACACCCTGCAATATCTGTGGTTATTTTAGGCTTATAGTGGAAGAGTTAAAAATTGAGGATGATTGAGTGTAAAGACTAAGGTGCTTTTCCCTAGTACTGTGATGATTTTGTAATTAAGTAGCACCATTTCTCTACGAATAGTTGTCGTTTATTGGGTAGGTAAGTTATATCCTACTGAAAAGAAACCCAAGATGAAGAGCAATTAAGTGATTCACTTCCAGTTGTACCTAAAATTAAGGGCAGGACTCAGAATCAACACAGGCGCTTTACTTCCGATGCCGTTTTCTGTACACCGATATGTGCATGCTAGAGCTATTGAACTAAGGTTGGCAATGAGGATGAACCCCAGGAGAACAAAATTAACCTTACCCTCTCAAAGTCAGCATTGACCTTTCCATGCTCCTTGCCGGGACTCATCCTAGAAATAAGTCTGAAAAACACGTCCATTTCTAAACTGGATTAATTTGTGAAATGTGTACAATATAACATAATTACTACAAGCATGAAAAAGTGACTTTTTTCTTTCACAACTTTTTATAGTTTCCTTCTAAAGTAAAGAAACTTCGTATACAACACCCACCCACCACACAAAGTGTTACCATGGTTAGAATGGCTCTACTGTGAGCTTCCATACTGCGAGGGTAACTTCCAGAGAGGTTTATTTATCGGGAGGTCGGTCCGAAATTTCAGTAGGTAATCCACCTGGATGGGTTCCAAGACATACCTGCCGTGTGATGAATTTTTCTCTGTCATGAATAGACTTTCAGAATATAGCGCAGTTGGACTAATGTATCCCTATTTTAAAATGCAGGAACAGATGAATTGAGACTGACCTTTCATAAGATAACGAAGGCGAAAAAAATATATTTTTCCAAGCAGTGAATGAGCAAAAGGAAACTGATTTGTGGGAACAAAAATCTGCTGCCAAATAACTGGAGAAAATAAATTATGAAAACACTTTATCATACTATATGAGAATTTATCATTTTGATTTTCCCTGTTCACATGATAAAATTTGCTCCTGAAAATAAACTGATGAGGTAGGCAGGTGCTTTAGTATTATGTTCAAGGGATAGATGAGGAAAATGACCTTTAAAAAGGTCATGGTCCACTAGAAGCTGTTCCAGAATCACTGGGATCAGAACTTCAAGGGATTTATTGGGAGAGACAGCAGGAGAATTTGAGACCGCAGTGAAGGTATGCCACTTACGGAAAGAGAGAAGAAAGTAGGGTGAATTTGGTAAGATGACTCTTGAATGTCAGTAATTGCAAAAAAGCTCCAGCAGATGTTGTGATACCTTCCAACCAAAGATCTTCATTGATAGAGCAAGGCCATTTGTCATGTCAAATGAGCCACCCTGAATTAGGATTCCCCACCACGCTCAGTTTGGAGCTGAGATCGGCCTGCAGGAAACAATGCCTGAAAGGGCATAGAATGGTGGGTCCAGAGGGGCTCCAGCCCGGAACGGAAATTATGCTAGTCACTGCTGGAGGTCTGAGCTGCACATTGTCATGACAGCCACCACCCAAATAGCAATCAGAAATATGGGGCCCCAAAATATCACGACATATGGAAGAGTATTTTATGCAGTTGGTAACATGTTCCATCACCAAAGAAAGATGCAGCAGATTCACCAAACACACACACACACACACACACACACACACACAAACACACACAATGCTGCCATGTAGCTGATCATGAGATACAGCTACAAATCTGTGAGATTGCACTTTTTTCTTTAAAGCCAAACTATAAAATTACACATGCAAGTTCTAAGTTATAGAGTGAATATGATGAAATATTTCAGATATACAAAAACTATCCTGTATGCAAAATGCAAGCTGGGGATAAATATTAAGTCGTAAATTGTTAAAAGCAAATTATTCATATCACAGCTTTGTTGGTAGAATCAGTCCCAGCCACTATAACCTAGGATATAAATGTTTCAAGGCACACTATGTGAAATTTTGAGATGTATAATATTCTGGAACCTACTTATATTCTTGTGTGTTTGTGTGTGTGGTGGGAATGATTAAGTGTTTAAGAGTCATGCCTCAATAGAAATAACTGTTCAATATGTTTATTGAGTTATTGGGTAAAACCTGCTTTGTATGTCTCAAGAAAACCCTAAATGTTGTTTTGGAAAAATGTTTGTAGATATACATCATGTTTTCAATTTATATATGAAGAACCTGAGACTCAAGAGATATTCAAAAGAGCTTTAGACTCTAATAGGAAATGGCCTAAGTGTGGATTTGACTTTGACTCATTGACTATCAAAAAAGAGGTACAACGTATTATCTAATAAGAACAAACAGTTTTAGATACATCCATCTGATTTTGCTTCTATGGTGTTCCTTAAATTTGATAGTTGGATGGAAAAATTGGAGCACCCCGAATGAGGGGTGTTAGAGGAGCCATAATAGCCCGATTCCCATTCTACCTGGGAGACTTGTTCTTCCAACTCCCAACCGATCTCCACACCTGATAAAAGAGCCTGCATGGCATTCTTCTGAGGATTAAGGAATTCTTTTTAAATCTGCATGAAGGATCTTTTTCTGGGGGTCTATTTTGAGAATCCAGGAGATGTCGGATCAGTTTGCATCTTACAGTGCGCATTTCCCCTCTCTTCACAAACACACAGGAAGCTGACCAATAGAAATTACTGTAATTGCTGACCATTTTTCTCACAAGCCACAAATGCATTCTTGTTTTTTCTACTTTAAACAGTCTTCTCCATAGCTCTCTCATTGAAATCAGTCTAAAAGACTCAGAAACTCCCTTTTCTTACATTTTCCTTTCTTTTATTTTTTTCTCTTCTTTTCCTTCCCTTTCCTTTCTCCCCCACCTCTTCTCTCCCCTTGACTCCCCTCCCCACCCCTTCCCTCCCTTTCTCTTCTCTTTTCCCTCTCTCTTTCCCTGGGTCTCATTTTTTTCTTTCTTTCTTTACTGGGCTCTTCTGCATGTCCTGCAGACCACCCTTTATTACCCCACCCGGGATGTGGTCAGTTCTTTCTCTTTGCAGTCAACCAACATTTGCCATACCTGTGATAGATCTCATTACAGTCTCTGTTCTGTTAGTTGTCTTGGAGTTGACTCTGATTCATGCTGCCACCACGAGTGCACGGTGGGACTGCTCCATAAGATGGTTTAAGACTGTCACCTATTGGAAGCAGAGCCCATGCCTGTAGGTTCAAGCCACTAATTTAGGCTAGTGGTTGAGCTCTTAGGCTTTTTGCACCAGTGAAGTGTGTCTTCAGTGAATTCCTGGAGAACAGAATTTCCCTTGTATTTATTTTCATTTCTTTAGCTGCTGCTACTGAACCAGTAGGGAGTCCTGGTGGTCTAGTGGTTACAAGTTGGCCGGTTAACTGTGAAGTCAGCCTTTCTAAACCACCGACAACTCTACTGGAGAAAGACGAGGTTTTCTATTCCTATAAAGAATTAGTCTCAGAAACCCTCAGGGACAGTTCTAGTCTGTTCCAAAGGGTTGCTGTGGGCCAGACTCAATTTGACAGCCGTGAATTTTAAGTGATTTAACCAGTGTTAACTGAATGAAAACAGGACTACGTGTTGTTTTTGTTCTTGTTGTTGTTAAGTGCTGTTGAGTCAGTTGTAGCAACCCAATGCACAACAGAATGAAACAATGTCCAGTCCTGTACCAGCCTCCCAATCGTTTTCATGTTTGAGTCCATTGTTGAAGCCTCTGTGTCAATCCATCTTCTCAATGGTCTTCCTCTTGTTCACGCCCCCTCTGTGTTGCTGGGCATGATGTCCTTCTCCAAGGACTGGTCTCTCCTGACAACATATCCAAAGTATGTGAGACAAAATCTCGCCAACCTTGTCTCTACGGAACATTCAGATTGTACTTTTCCCAAGACAGACTTATTTGTTCTTCTGGTGTGCCATGGTACGTTCAGTATTCTTCACAAGCGCTCTCATTCAGATGCACCAGTTCTTCTTTGGTCTGACTTATTAATTCCACAGGAACATAATAGAATGCTCTGGAATTCCCATTCTCTCAAGTCTATCTATAGTTAATTATGATCCACACAGTTGATTACATTTGCAAGTAAACATCTTTCTAGTATTCTCTGCTTTCAGCCAAGATCCATCTAATGTCAGCAATGATAACTTTGCCTCCAAGTCCTCCTCTGAACCCAGTCTAAATTTCTGTCAAAGTACTGTTGCAACCATTCCTGGATGATCTTCAGCAAAATTTTACTTGCATGAGATTTCTATAATATTGCTCTATAGTTTGAGCATTCTGTTGGGTCACCTTTCTCTGGAATGGGTACAAATATGGCTCCCTTCCAGTCAAGTTGGCCAGGCAGCTGTCTTCCAACTATCCTGGTATAGACAAGTGAGTGCTCCCAGTGCTTCATTGGCCTGTTGAAACATTTCAGATGGGATCCCATCAATTCCTGGAGCTGTGTGTGTGTGTGTGTGTGTGTGTGTGTGTGAGAGAGAGAGAGAGAGAGAGAGAGAGATTGCGCTTTTGTTGCAGCTTGGACTTCTTTTAGTACCATTGGTTCTTGATCATATGGTACCACATGAAACAGTTCGATGTTGACAAATTCTTTTTGGGACAGCTGTTCTGTGTGTTACTCTCATCTTCTTTTGATGTTTCCTGCATCATTCAACATTTTTCCATAGCATCTTTAATATTACAAATCTTGAATTTTTTCCCTGCAAAACTGGAGGTTTTTTTCCAATTCTTTCAGTGTAAGATATGTTGACTGTGCTCTCCCTCTTTAGTTTTCTAACTCTAGGTTTTTGCACATTTCATTATCATATTTTATTTAATTTTTTTGAGCTGCCCTTAGAAAGTTCTGTTCAGCTCTTTTAATTCATCATTTAAAAAAATCTCAAATCTGAATTTATGTTTCATTACTTTTGAGTAATATTTTCCCCCAAAAGTTTGCAGGCACATAATTTACATATTATACAACTAAATAATCTAATCAATCAATCAACTCATCCGTACAATCACCACATCGATCTTAGAGTATTCTGCTAACGTCATCATTTTAAAATTAGAAGTAAGCTTCAGTGTCTCTTCAGACATGCACTTTGATCTTTTCTCTCTTTCCTGTCTTTTCAATGATCTTTTGATTTCTTCATGTAGGATGTTCTTGATGTCCTCCCATAGCTTATCAGTTTGGCAAATCTGTTCTTTAGATGTTATTGAAACCCAGGTGACATAGACTCAAGATTGTATTTTGGCACTGGGGTAACTTAATTTTCATTTTGTTCAGCCTTACCTTGAGCTTACATATGAACAATTGATGGTCTTTTTCACAGTCAGACTTTAACCTGGGTTTAGCAGCTGATAATGAGCTTCTCCGTGGTCTCTTCCCACAGATGTAGTCTATTTGATTTCCATGTATTCCATCTGGAGCAGGCTACTTGTATACTCCTTGTTTGTGTTGTTGAAACAAACAACAGAATAGCAATAGCTCAGAGAGGTTAACAGACCTTTAGAACTCTAATAAACTGATATTAAACAAAGTTTTCTAAAATAAATTTCTCAAGTGGAACCAGCGGTTTTGCAAGTGGAACCATAGTTTTTCCTATGTTAACCTTTTGTTCACTTTTCTGTTTAATTATTTTAATAAAATAGTTTTTATATTATGAACGCCATATCAAATAGAAAAATTTCACAATTATAGTATGTTCTAAAAATACAGCCAGTTTGATGAGTAAATGACAGCTAGATAAAACATGTCAAAGTAAAATAAGGAAGTATGTATGTCGATACATTTCTAACATACATGGACTCATCAACAGTATGGGAAATACTGACTTGTATTTCATGTGAATAGAACCAGTAGAGATGAATACAGAGCAGGCCTGTAATATTAAGAAAGCCTTCATATTTGCACTAACCTTTAACTTGTATTGGCTTATATGTCCAAGTACAGTCTACTATTAAAATTTCATATATGAAACAAGATTAATTAACTACAACATAATCTTTTGTAAATAATAATGCAATTTTTATATGTGCAGGATTTTTTTGCTTTGTAGCATTATTTGTATTTCCTTTCATTTTAATTGGAAGTTAATACAGATATCATATAATTCCATAGTTCAATCATATCAAGCAGTATTGTACAATTGCTACCACAATCAGTTTCCAAACATTCTTTTCCTTCCTGGACTCCCTGACATCAATTCCCTTTAACCCACCTCCCCACCACCACATATGCAGTTTTTATACTGCAGTTGTAATTTTATAGAGGTTGCAATACAACAGGCTAAATAACCTCAGATCATCCAGCCTTTCGTTATGCATATCTTCCAGACTGTACACCTCCTGATCATAGTCCTTCTTAGAACATCCCAAAGGGCAACACAAAATTTTATAGAACATAATATATGTATTTATTTATTTAAATTATAACAAAAAATGAAAAGTAAACATCTTGAAAATGTATGATAAAACGTCAATTTTTGAATTCCTTTTTGCCAAATATAAAGCCACTAGAATGTCTTAAAATAACTATAAAATGGTTTCATCATTTCTGATCATGACCAAAAGGCATTCATTTATAGAGCATTAAGCTTGACGGGGTGTTATAAACTAGATACAAAATATAGAAAATTGCTATGTCCTGCATTCCCTTAATATCCTTGCCAAAGAACAAAGCAACTTGGTCATCAGAAAAATCAAATCGCCAATCTTTCTGAGGATTAAAAAAAAGAAAGCCATTTATATAAATACTTGAAAAAATATGATTCTGTGAAGTCTTAAGTTTATGTATTGCAAAAATGCATCCATAAGGATAGGAAATTGTTATATGACAGAAAGCAATTTTTAAATAACAGACAGACAACACGGAGTTGGATGAGGCCTATATGCACTTCATCATTCACCTTTGTGAATTTCCATATGCCCTGTGTTCTCCAAGTACATCTAACTCTAAGGGGATTTTCCTATGAAATAAATGACAATGTACATTAAATTTGTGTGAATTTAAAATGCGATACTCTGAAACGATTATACACCATGTTTATAAATTCTTCCCCAATGCTTAGACATACTGTATTCATAGAGAATTAAAATGGATCCATCGCACAAGCATATGTGATTCCACAGTAGCACTGTGTCCTAACAGACTGCTGTCATGTTGGGTTTGTACCTGTAAGCATTAACACCACTTTCATATACCTGTTAAGCAATCTTACGTTATTATTTTGCAACACATTACTAAGTCTCTCTCTTTACTAACATAAGACCATTATCTTGACATTCAGCAACGACAGATGATTCATCCAGGATTCTGAATGACACTTTCTAGATATAAGAAGGAAGCGCTTTGCCTTTATCCTCTCGCCCTGTCTGCCTCCTACTCCCACCTGTGTTCTCTGTGCATCTTGAATTTAGTTCCTGAAAAAGTCACAGAACATGTTACTACAAACTACAAGAGGTTCGTTAAATCTTTTCAGAGGATAGAGGGCAAAAGAAACATTTTTCTTCACCAATTAATTGTAAATTTTCAAAATAGACTGTTGTACACAGAGAATCCAAAATGATGTGATTGGGGCCTCGGGGGGAGAAGAGAACGATAAACTGGAGAAACCTGATAGCCCCGCGATTGTCATACAATCGACTACTCAGGGCAATATCCCGTGTGTCAGAAGAAAATGATGCTCCTGGGATTGTCAGTGGCTCTTTGGAAGTAAATCATCCGGCCTTTCTTCCAAGGCACCTCTGAGCGGATTCTACTACCAATCGTGTTGTCAACGTATGCGCAGACCCAGGGACACGTCTTACTCTGCCTAGTCATGTAATATGAATCAATGGCAGGTATCATCAGGCTAGGGTTATAATGCTCAAAAGATAAAAGTCACTTTTGTCAATGCGTGGTATATGATCATACTTTGTGTCCCAACTCAGAACTATCTTGATGTTATTTTATCATTGATTTATAAAATTGTGTTAATATTTTGTTAATAATAACAAAAGCACATGGCAATGGAGTCGATGCTTACTCAGAACCACTATAGAACAGAGTAGAACTTCCTCTGTGAGTTTCTGAGACTGTAACTCTATGCGAGTGGAAAGCTCCCTCTTTTCCCGTCAGATCGATTGGTCATTTCAAACTGCTGGGTGTGCAGATTTCAGCCCAATGCATAACTACAAAGGCACTAGGGTTGCTTTTGATAATAATAGCTAACTAATATTGAATCCTTGCTATATACCTACTATTACATCATCTCATTTAATCACTAAAACAACTATGTGCAGCAGACAGACATGATTAATAAGTCTTAGGCTATATAGAGAATTAGCAAGTGATCCTGGATCTGAATTTAAGTATTTTTAAATCCCGATCCACTTCTCTAGGTAAATATTTTATTCTGCTTGTCCAGGAGGAAAAAATAAATCAATAGATTACATCATATTTAATTAAACATTTATTAAATATCTTCGTTAAGGAGTTTCTTAAAAGAAGGGAGAGTCTTATAATTGGCAACTGTTAGAATTACTTACATAATTAATATTCTTAGATTCTAGGAATATAAAATATTTTTTTAAATGGTGATACAAACAGTTAACATTCTCAGCTGCTAGCCAAATGACTAGAGGCTCAAGTTCACCAAGAAGCATCTCAGAATAAAGACCAGATGATTTACTTCTTTAAAAAAATCAACCATTGACAACCTAAGAAGCACAGTTATACCCTGACATTGTGGAATCATCAATAGTTGGGACTCAAAAGTAACTGGTTTACTAGATGGCAAATTATTTATAAGGGCAATTGTGTATTCAAGAATTATTACTGTAATTTTCTCCTGAAAATTAACCCCCGCTGTTTGTGTAAATAAAGTCCAACCATGAAAGAATTGATTCTGTACAAGTGAATAATTCAGGTACTGTGATTTGGAGTTAGCTTACATTGACCCCCCTAGCCCTCTCTAAACATGGCTGTAAAAAAATTACAATCAGGGGCTAATCAAAGACAATATTAAAGGAAGATCATTGTGCCCCAGGAGGATGATCGATAACACTCTCTACCATAAATTAACAAGGAGGTTTTGAAAGGGAGTAAAAAACAGATTAAAAACAAACAAACAAATGTAGATCTAGGGATGGGTCTTAGTCTCAAACTACATCCTAGCTCCAACTTAAGAACAATTAGTTCTTACATTCATGGCCCTGCTCGATAGTCGCTCTCCTGAAGAGAACAAAGAATTTATAGTGCTAGAGCAAAATGTAGTGAAGAAATCAAATGGTGCTCAGCTATCAGATAAACTAGTGGCTGGGGTCTTAAAGGCTTGTTTCTAAACAAGCAGTCCTCTAAGTGCGATGCCAACTAAGTACACATGGAAGAAGCACACCATCATCATTCATCTAAGGATTGTAAATCATATAATCCAAAGTCAATGGAGGGATTCATGTCAGAGCCTAAATTGTGAAACTCTGGTTTGCAGAAGGCTGTGGATGACGGTGGGAGCTCAAGATGCATTCATGGGAACTGCATAGGAAGTAAGCTTCTGGTGATCATCCTCTGTCCATAAGGGAGGAAGGGGAGGAAAGTGCTTACTAACCAGAGTGTATTAGAGAGACGGGTACGGAAGATCAAAGGGGTGAGCCTGACTGAACAGTGAAAACCTTGTCAGGTGACCCCCCTCTGATGCATGCTGGACTTGATCTGGTTGTCAACATCTTCTGTATTTTATTTGTTCGGCTGGATTTTGTCCCTATCAGGGTTTATCTGAGAGGTGTTATGTTATTGGAGATTGCCCTCTTGAAGTTGTGTTTTCCTGTTTCTCAGTATATGAAACCCAGGATTGAAGAACCCATTGAGACAGCAAGTAGAGTAAGGGTTGCAGATGGTGGGGGTTGAGGAGGGAAAGAGATGGTCTTGAGGAGTCCTAGAAGGTAAAGAATATTTGGAAGCTGATTGTGGTAGCAATTGTACAATACTGTTAGACATGATTGAACTATGGAATGATATATGTATTAACTCCCAATTTTAAAAATATTCAAAACAATAAAACAATATTTATTTCTAAATTGACAAAAAAGAAAGCAAAAGGTCATTGAAAAAAAAAAAGAGCCAGAGCTCTAGCTACTTAGTGGGTTATCTGTTGGGCTGCTAACTACATCAGCAGTTGACACACACCAGCTGTTCCTAGGGAAAAGATGAGGTTGTCGTGGCCCTGTAAATATTCACAGCCTCAGGAACCCAAATGGGGTGAGTCTACTCTGCCCTATAACATTTCTAAAGGCTAGAATAGACGCTATGGCAGTGGGTAGTGGGTGCATGGAGGAAGACGCAAAGTGAACAAAAATCATGAGACTGGAAAATTCCATGAGAGAAGCATGCGCAGTTATCTCTAGGAGCGTAAGGTGACCAAACTTCTTCATGGGGCTTCAGGAGAGCCTTCCCTGAAGAAGTCGATTTAGAACAGAAACCTAAAGGAAACATTTTCCAGAGGCTGAGTGTAGAAAGTAAAGAAATGAAAGGAGAAAAGAAACACCACAGGCAAAGAATGGAAATTCAAAACCAACAACAACAAAGTGTATTTAAGCAGCAGAACAATAGGACCCTCAAGAGGGAGTGAAGAGAAGAGAAATTTAAAAGCAGGTGAGACTTGGTTAAGATCTTATGTGTTATGTGAACACATGGATGCTTGTCGTTAGACAATATAGATCACTGAAGGTCACATACATTCATTTAAGGTAAAGAATTCAGAAGATTAGAGTTTAGATAGATTACTTAAAAGCAAAGATGATGAGAATATCTTTCAAATACTTTGGGCAGGCATGTTATCAAGAGACCAGTCCCTAGAGAAGGATTTCACACTTCCTAACACAGAGAGGCGACAACAAAGAGGATGGTCCTCATGCAAATGGAGTGACACTGTGGTTGCAACAGTGGCCCAAAAAGCAATGGTTGTGGTGACGGGATGGCACCAGGCAGTGTTTCCTTCTGACTCTATGCTATATAACAAAAAAAATATAGTGTTGGGCTTAAGAATAGATTTGATGGGATCAAAACTGAGGATGTAGAGATGACCTGTCAAAATTGAATGAACAAACCTAGATTTACCTAGATTTTTAAAGTAAATGAACTCGTAGAAATATGAGAGATTTAAAAAAAAAATTTTACATCATATGAAGGGCACTTTTAGAGCCAGTTATTTAATTGGCACAATGGCAGTATTTCCAATGTCAAAATGAGAATAACGGTTCCAGGTACAAACATATCCATGTTGCTCTTTTTCCAGTTAGCAGAAAAATTCTCTTCTGCAGAGCTAAGTTTCAATTGGAAAACATTTTACATAGACTAAAGCCTTCATCTCTCAAAGTATCTAATAAAATAAGACTTAGATTTGATACCATATGAATGAGGCAGCACGACTCTTTTAATTGTGAAGGGAAGATAATAAAACCATGAAGATGGATTTTTAAATGAGGCATTCATGCCATGAGAAAATCAATTTAGAAATAGTGTGAATAGAGAAAACATTTTATAATTTTTCAAAGAATTAAAAGGGCCTAGAAAATTTTATTATCGTGCTGTACATAGTAGTATAGGTTTAACAAACTCAAATATAGTGCTGTAGCAGTAAATGTTAATTTCCTATTTATTGCACTTATCAATTAGAAGTATATTAGTAAATATACAATAAAAGCTTTTCATTTCAGGTTGACATCAGTTAATTGTGCTGCACCATTAAATTGATAAACTCATCAAAGTAACTGTTTAGTTGTCAAATATCATTGTTACAAAGTACACATTCTCATTTTCTGAGGATAAAACTTATATAACTGATGGTTTGTCAAATTTAGAATCCAAATAATTAAATGTACACTACCTAAAACATAGAACTCAGTGATATGTTTTTAATAATAACTATAATTGTAGTGCTTTGATTTCAGCTGGATAAAAGAATGTCACACTAAATAAATGTTGCTACCTCAAGTACTACAATTTGTTGCTTTGTTTATATTGAATCTCTAAATTTTTATTTGACAGTTCATTAAGAACTATAAACACAAAGATTTCATGTTAGTTTTATGTAATGTGATAATAAAAATCACAAATAAATATTTGAGGGTTGCTGAACATTTTTTCTAGAAGTGAGTGCATATCTTACTGAAGTTTGGGAAACATTGGCCTGCATGAACATTTATTAGGGTTTAAATGCGCATATTGAGGGAAAATTCTAGAAGACTTCTACATCATTAATTGGGAAATGTGCTAGATTAATTCATACATCTATTGCAAAACACCACTGTCTATCTTCAGTAGGAAGGGCAGGAACATTGAAGCCACGCTTCTGCCATGAAGATAACTATGGAAGTTCTACCTGGAAGCGCTTCCAGTGGTGAATTCAGCCAACACTATTCAAGGATTTCATTTCTATTTCTTTAGAAAATCCAGGTTATTTTATGCTCAAGAGACTGTTTTCACGTTTGAATTTATCATTTCCCTGAGACCAGTGAAAAGGTTTGCCATCTAGTTACTATTACCTTTGGAATATTAGAACATAGAGCAAAGGTAGTTTACAACAGCCTTCAAGTAAGCTCTGCTGCTTCCTCGATCTGACATCTTCCTAGGGAGCACAGAGAAAATGAAATACAGAAAAGTACAATTTGTTATTTGCCCAACAAAAATGGTGGCTTTGCTCAAATACGTGGTTACTTTCCTCTAAATCGATTCAGAGTTTAAACTAATTGCTAAGCAAATCACACTAATATTTAATATGATTTCCAGATCTATTTACTGAATTACTTGCATAAAAGTATTTCCCTTTCCATTTTACTAATATTTATATGTGTGAATTATATATGTAGTTCTATTATATGTACATTATATATATATAATATATTGTTTATTACCCTATGGTTCATATATCATACACATTCATAGTTCAGATGTATTAAAAAGAGTTGTACAATCATGATTACACCCAGTTCCAGAATATTTTCTTTTTTCCCCAAAACTAATACAGATACCATAGTGTTCCAGAGTTCAATTACATCAATCAGTGGTGTACAATTGCAACCACAATCAGGTTCAAAGCATTCTCTTCCTTCTTGAACTCCTTGACATCAGTTACCCTTCCCACCCTCCCACCCCCAGGTTAACCCCCAGAAACCCATATCCTATTTTCTGTCCCTATAGTTATATCAATCCAGAGTTTCATATACTGAAGAACCGAAAAACATATGACAAAAATTCAAGAGTTACCTCCAATGACAAAATACATCTCAGATAAACCCCAATCCAAAAAAAGAAACAAAACAAAACACACAGAAAATGTTGACAACCAGATCAGGCCCACTGTGCATCAGAGTGGGTATCAAGTGACAAGGATTTAAACGTTCGAGTTTAGTTTATCATTTAGATCTTCTGTAGTCATCTCTCCAGTGCACTCTAGTATCCCACCACTCTGTTAGGGATGTAGGGAAATCAACAGAGCTTTATTTCCTATGGAGATCGCACAAATGTTTCTTGGGTTCCCACTGTCATCCATAGCCTTCTGCAAACCAGATTCTCACAATTTAGGTTCTGATACTATTCCCTCCTTAGGATTCTAAGTATATGACTTACAGTCCTTCGGTGACTGGTGATGGTGTGTTTCTTCCATGTGGACTTAGTTGGCATCTCACTTAGATGGCTGCTTATTTGAAAACAAGCCTTTAAGACCCAGCCGCTAATTTATCTGATAGCTAGACACCATCTAAATGCTTCAACATACTTTGCTCTAGCACCCATATCTTCTGCATTTCCTTTCTGAGGGTGAGTATGGAGCAAGGCCATGATATGAACTATTTGTTCTTAAATTGGAATGGGATTTTGTGCAAGCCCCAAACCCATTCCTGGATCTATGTTTGTTTTTGGTTGTCTGTCTTTATCTGCCTTTGGCTCCCTTTAGAGACCTCCTTATTAACTTATGGTAGGGATCTTATCAATCAAATCCAGGGACATAAAGCTCTTCCATTAATACTGTCATTGATTAGCCCCTGCTATGAATTCCTTAAATGCACTGTTGAGAGAAACACATTGGGCCAATGTAGGCTAGCTCCATATTGCAATACCTAAATTATTCACTTGTCCAGAATAAACCCTTTCATGGCTAGACACGATTTACACAAACAATGGGAGTCGGCTGTCAGGGAAATTTTAAAATAATATTCACTGAGAATGTTAGTCACCGGTTGACTGGAATAATCTGTATCTGGATAAAATATGTAAGGCATTGATTACTGACAGTTCAAAACTCACGGAATAGCTGTCTTCTGCTTCTTCAAACACCATGAATTTGTCCGGCTTCAGTCCTCAGGTTACAAGTGTGCTTGACGCAGGGTCCAGCTCATGCAGTGGGGTTTCCGCATCGGACCTCCCTGGGGCAGCCACTGGAGCATGTTGTGTGCCTTGGATATCCAGGATTCAATGCCCCAATGTTATATGGCACTCAGCCTGTGTCCCCAAGAGGTGCCAGAAACTTGGGCCAAGGTTACTGATTCAGGGCATATTACTAGGGATAGTCTACCCCTTAGTGTCCTTAAAAGTAATGTTAGCCATCCCTCCGCCACTTGGGAGTCAGACGTGCCCCTCTGCTACCAACAGCCATGCACTTGTATTCCCCCAGAAACGTCTGCCCCCTTTCCCTCCCTGCTCTGACTTTCCAATTGGTATCCTTTATCCCTCTGCTAGATACCTTGACCAATTCCATCTTTTCTTTTGTTTTTTGACAAATTTTATAAGGTATCAGAAAACAAGAGAAAATACGGAAGCGAGAAGGGATGCATAGAGAAAAGGGGAAGGGGGAGGGGGAGGGAGAGGGGGAGAAGCAGAAGCAGAAGCAGAAGCAGAAGAAAGAGAGAATATTAGGAATCGGAAATCCTTAAACCTAAATGCAACCCTGTGTGTGACAGAAGAGAATGTTGTCACTCCTAGGCTTTCACAATCACAGGTCTGCTCCAGTCCATTTTTTGTAGCCACTGTCTTTTCATCCCCTCCCATCCAAAAAAGGGAGCCATCATTTTCCAGCAGCAGCATTCTCCTGTGATCCATAAAGTTTTCTTTGGCTATTTTCAGAAGTAGATCATCTTAACTTAGAAGTTCCGCTAAAACCAGTCCAGCCGGAGTCACTCTGCTGGCATTTGAAATACTGATGGCGTAACTTTCTGGGTGTAGAAACATACACAATAGCACAGTGTGACAAATTGGCAGGGAGGCTGTGTTAAACCTAGATGGATATGTGTTATCACTACTAACTAAAACCTACTAGCATTGAGTTATGCTCTATAGGGCAGTGGTTCTCAACCCCACGAATGTCATGACCCTTTAATACAGCTCCTCATGGGGTGGTGACACCCCAGTCATAATATTATTTTCATTGCTACACCATAACAGTAATTTTGCTACTGTTATGAATTGGGCAACCCCTGTGAAGGGGTGGTTTGACCCCAAAAGGGGTCGCAACCACAAGTTGAGAATGCCGATATAGGGTTTCCGAAGCTGTAAATCTTTAGAGACCAGACAGTATCATCTTTTATTCTATGGAGCAGGTGTGATATTTAACCATCAACCTTGTGGTCAGCAGTCCAAACTTAGTCTATGGTGTCACCAGGGCTCCTAAAGGAGGTACGATGGCCAGGAACTGAACCCAAATCTATAGTATGGGAGGCAAAAATTTCTGAACTTAGTTTTTGGATTGAGAGGAAATTGGAGTTTGCAGTGGCTAGCTTTAGCCTATCACTTGAGATGCCATTTCCATAAAATCATAGTTATCCAATCTTATCCCAGTTCTGCCATTTACCCTACTTCTGCTTATATCATCTGCTTTCAATTTTATAATGAGATTATGGATTACGGATACGAAAGGGAATCTATTTCAAAGGAAAGATGAGAGGATTATGAGAGTTAATGCATATAAATCCTGGAGAACACCATGTGGCACACATATGGTGATTTCTAAATTTTTTTATAGTTACAATTATTATTATTAACTACTGAGTGCCAATTATAAACCGAATGCCATACTGGTTTGGGGAAGAGGTGCAAGTAAAATGGTAGTCAAGGCTTCTACTCTCTAGGGGCAAGCTACATTGCTTGGGAACAAACGAGTAATGAAGAGTTTGATAGGGCACCTCCAGTCAAACAAATGACGTCCACACCAACTGTGCCATTTGGTTCTTTGTCAAAAGCATGTGTGTCCTTGGGTGGATATAGGCACATTCTTTCACTGATTTGCCTTAAATCGGTTGTTCCCAATGGCTCCCCTGCACTGACTGCATAATAATCTCCTGGGGAACTTTTGAATATATGAAATCTTGGGCTCCACCGTCCATGTGAGAATGCACAAAAACCCCATTCTGAGAATGTTGCCCATTCTCTGATGCAGAGAAAGAGGAATAATGAAAAGCATTCCAAGTTACGTTTTGAAAAGCACTCAAAGTAGACATGAAGAGTAAAGAATGAGAAAGGCAGTATCTTCACAGCATTGTGTGGTTCATAGGACACTGCCTGGCCCAACAAGGAGGCAGCAGTGCTCAGTGACGCCTCGGCAGCCAGACTGACTGGATCACAAGTTGTACCCCTGGGCCACGTTGTACCACCTTGTGGAAGCAGTGGTATTATACTCATGAAATGTATCCCATGGCTTACTGTGAAAATCAAGTACAAGTGAAGATGTGAAATGCCTAGTACATAGTTGATGTTCAATAAATATGAGGTATTATTTTTAGTATCACATGAGCCCATAATATACAGTTGGTGAGTTTCTGAGTATTAAGGGATTTCCCTTCTTACTTATATTCTCAGTAATTTATAAAATCAGGGGAAAACACAGTTATTTTTGACAAGCTAGCTTTCACCAAAAAGAAACAAGAGTTAGGGACTACTCCGTAGCTCAATAACAAATCTTCCCAACTCCATGAATATTCTTGTCAATTTGGCACGTTTCAATGTAACATGGGGAGAATTGCTTAGCAAATACCAAGGACTTATTATGGGTGAATTTTAAACATCCAAAGAAAAACACAAAGAAATATATGTGCAAATGTGAAGGTAGGGACAGAAATCAGAGAAAAGGGAAACAATTAATAATCACTACATCACAATGTAAAGTGTATGTTATTTTCTCCATGTGGATTTGTATTAAAACAAAAGAACAGAGAAAATAAACGCACCTGTTTGCTAGCAGGGTTTACAACATCCTGAGCATCCTGTCTAATATATTCAATGGAATTCACAGATACTCTTTGTTAATACAGAACATTCATAAGTGAGTTTCTTAGCTAACCATCGTGAATAGGAAATCCGGGGTTGCTTCTGTGAGATTATACTCTGCGTGAAATGCTCCTTCACACTTCAGTCCCATAAATTATTAATGTGCATTATGATTGTTAGGTGCAATGTATGGAAATGTATCCTGATTCCAAAATTCCAAATAAAAGTAAGTGGTTAAAAATGAAAGAGAGAGAAGGAGACAATTATATCGGTTTGGTGGGAGTTGAAGCATTTCCACGACTTCATCAGCATTGATTTTAAAGATCTTTGTGACATACAGACTGATGAATAATTCAGATTTCATTTATTAGTCCACTGACCCTACACATGGCTTCATAAAAATGAAAATAATGTTATTCCCCTGCTTCATCCTCCATAAAATGGAATATGTCTCTGTCGCAGGACTTATTTTTTTTGTCTCTTGCTCCATCACATTGTATACACATATATTTGCATGTCATACATTCAGAAGCAATGTTGAGATAAATTCAAATGACAAGTATAAAGGAAACCATTTTGCCCCCTACTGGCAGACTACTTAGGTCTGTACATAACAATGCTGATTATCATGTAACAACTGGTTACCTGGCAACTAGAAACTAGACCCCGCAGCAATACAACTGTCATACATCTTTACTCTAGGGTGGACACAAAAGAAATTGTCATCAAATCATCAGCTGACTTACATCCTGGATGGATTTTCTCTGATGGCTTCCCGAGACACTTAGAACTGAAAATCACCGTGGTTCTTTTAAGTGAAATTTCCTACTTTGAGAAATACATCGTTGGTGATGCTATTAATGGTGATACTGTTGGTTTTAGGTGCCATTATGTTCCAACTCACCGCTACCCTGTGCACGTGGAACAGAATACTGTACACTCCTGCACCGTCCTCACCACCATTCCTATGCCTGAGCCCAGGGAGGGAGCCACTGTGTCAACCCAGTGCATTGAGAGCTTCCCTCTTTTCCTTCTGCTCCTCCTCTTTACCAAGCACGATGTCCTGCTCCAGGGACTGGTCTGTCCTGACAACACGTCCCAAAAATGTAATACAAAGTCTCACCATCCTTGCTTCTAAGGAATACTCTGGCCATATTTCGTCCTGAACAGATTTATTTGTCCTTTGAGCAGCCCATGGTACTTTCAACATTCTTCTCCAGCACTAACTACAATTCAGCTGCATTGATTCTTCTTTGTTCTTCCTTATTCAATGTTTAATGGTCATTTGAATATGAGGAAATGGAAAATGTCATGGCTTGGATTAAGTACCTCTTAGTACTCAAATTGAGAACCTTGCTTTTCAATACTCTGAACTTGAGTTCTTGTGCAGCAGACTTTCCTAATTCAACTCATCTTTTGAATTCTTGAATGCTGCTCCCATAAGTATTGATTGTGGGTCCAAGCAAGACAAACTCTTTGACAACTTCCACTTTTTCTCCATTTATCATGATGTTACTCACTGGATCAATGGTAAGGATTTGGGCCTTATTTCCCTTGAGTTGTAATCCACACTGAAGACTGCAATCCTGGTCTTCATCAGCAGGTGCTTCACGTCCTGCTCACATCCACCAAGCAAAGTTGTGTCATCTGCATATCTCAGTTTGTTAATAAGCCTTCCTTCAATCCTGCTGGCACATTCTTCCTCAGAATATCCAGCTTCTCTGATGACTTGTTCAGCATACATCTTACAAGTATGGTGAGAGGACATACCTCTGTCACACACTTTTCCTGATTTTAAACCATGCACTATTCCCTTGTTCTGTTCACACAACTTCCTTTTGATCCATGCCATTGATTAATGATGATAGAGAGTCCAAAAACAGGAACATGTTTGTTGGGACAAAAGAGGTTCTGTTAGTCTGGGTATAACTAGAGAAACAAAATTAATAAACACCCATGCTTCATGAGAGAGATTTTATATAAAGGGCAATTGTACATTAAGCATCCCAATCCAGTCCAGTCCAAGCCCATAAGTCCGACATTAGCCCATATGTCCAACATCGATCTAGGAAGTCCTCGTCAAACTCAGAAACACACACAATGATGCCGACTGTAGGAGGAAAGCCAAATCAGTGAATGTGTAAGCATCTCAGTGCTGGCAGGGGTCTCCACATGGCTGTTCCAGCCTCCGGGACTGCATCAGAGTAGGTTCATTTGGCTTCTCATCAGGGATGTCTCACAGGAAGTGAGCCTAGCCAGCTGAAGCAGAGAACTAGTTAAGGCAGCTGCAACTGGTCCAATGATCAGAGAGCAAGAGACGAGAAAGGCGAGGCATGCTGAGCCATTTCTCTCTTTGCCCTTCAATTAATCCCACATGTGTTCAAGGGCCAGATTGGCACAATAAACCTCAACTATCACAGAGGTCGAGTAAGATTATTTTTTGGATAGATTTGAAATACAACTTGGGCACTACTAAGGAGCCCTAGTGGCATTGTGGTTATACAAGGTCAGCAGTTCAAAACCAGCATCTTTTCTGTGAGACAAAGATGAGGTTTTCTACTCTCATGAAGAGTTACCGTCTCTGACACTCACCAGGGAAGTTCTATTATGTCCAATTGGGTCACTGTGAGTTGGAATTGACTTGATGACAATGAGTTTGGCTTGGGGTTTGATGGAATCCATTCAGGAGCCCTGATCCAACCCACCAGTCACTCCATGGTGAGTTTACTTGGAGCTGCTTGCTCCCATACAGATTCAGTCTTGGAAATCCTAAATAAAATGACTGTGAGTCAGATTTGACTGGATGACAATGGGGCTAAATATAAGCTATTAGGAATTTAGAAATATTTGTTGTTAAAGGAAATCAAAAATCATCAACTGTTTGCACCTACTTTTTAGTTATCAAATGTCTCATTACCCAACATTTTATATCTATGATGCTAATAAATTACCTATTGATTGTTTTATACATTAACAATGTACCTCTAGAAGCAATGAATTCCAAAGCACAAGATCTCTCTCAGAGAGTAACACTGACTATCATGGTTAAAGTTATGTGTCAGCTTGGCAGTTCTATGAAGGTAAGTTAAAAGGTATTACTAGAAAAGCATTCATCCCTCTATTTAACAGGAGTATCAAATTTTAAGCTTATTGTTGCTAGATCGATAACTGTCTGAAGGCAGTTTCTGCCTCTATCTGAGTCGAATTCTGTGCACTTTGACTTACATTATGTCAAAACAGCCATTCTGGCATCCTTACTCACAAATCACGTTCCTTGTATATGTTCTTTGAATTTGAGAAGCAAAAGGAAGTCTCAAAGGGCAAGATAGGACTATAGGGCGGAGAGAATAAGGTTTCCAAATAGAATTATTGTAGGACAGACCTTGTTACCAATAAAGGGTGAACAAATGAATTGTGATTGAAAAATAAAAACTCTATGGTGCAATTTTCCTGACCATCTCCTCACCAACTCAGCTTTTGATTTTCTTCAACGTCGTTCTACTAAGTCTCCATGTCATCTTATAACCTTTGAGAAAAATCTACCAAGACAGGCCCTTAAGAATTCCCCAGAACAGTCGCTATAACTTTCTTAGTTGACCTCTCTACCTTGAACTTAACTGACTCTGTTGATACCTTCAGAAACCACAGTTTTGAATGTATACTGCTCTCTGAATCATCCCCAGTAAGGTATGTTGCATAAAATTGTCTTCATTGGGTTTGATCTTGCTTAAAAGACTGATGTAAAGATCAGTTTTAAGAATTAACAAATTTCATGCAATATTTTGGGCATCAACAGAGCCAAAAGCTTACTAAGGCTGCAGTGTTTACTTAACACATTGTTTTATATGGAACAGCATTCCTATAAATTTGTTGTAGAGCATCAATAACTTGGGAAAATTACCACTTACATTTTGTTATTTGTTGACTAGCCCTGACCTCACAATAATATTTACCTATAGTATAAAAAGTATTTTGTCTCTGGAAGGCACAGTATCAGGACTAAAACAAGTTTATTGTTTCAGTGAGTGAGCTTGTTTACAGTTATCTACTAATCATAGGTATGTTTAAAAATGTTTTGTTTAGAATAAACATTTGAATGCATTAACTGGAAACCTAATGGCATTACATTAAACTTAACTTCATATAATGATGTAATTTGTTTAGTCATCATCTATTTTATGATCTGATGTGGTCATCTTCCATTTTCACATAGTTCTTATTTTTGTATAACCACCTGGTCTTTGGAAACTCACCATGTCAATAAGTGTGGAGGGTATAACATTAATTCAGATGATAATTTGAAAATCACAAAAATCTTAGATAATCTTTTACTTCCTTTAGTTATGGGTACTCCTCACCTTCTTTATTGGGTTAGCATCACTTGTTCAGTTAAGTATTTCTTATCCACAAACAATTCCCAGGAAAGCAACAATCAAGAGATCAAAGGATGCATTTCATTGGGTAAATCTGCTGCACAAGACCTACTGAAAAGCAAGGATGTGACTTTGAGGACTATGATGTGCCTGATCTAAGCCATGGTATTTTCCATTCCCTCATATTCACGTCAAGGTTGGACATTGAATAAGGGGGACAGAAGAAATATTGATGCATGTGAATTCTGGTGAAGAATATTGAAAGTACCAAAAGGACAAACAAATCTGTCTTAGAAAAAGTATGGCCAGACATTCCATGACGCACACCTTCCTCACACGATCGCTGAAGACAAATGTGTGCATAAGCAAAAGTGGTGAAGAAAGCTGATGGCGCCCAGCTATCAAAAGATATAGCATCTGGGGTCTTAAAGGCTTGAAGGTAAACAAGCAGCCATCTAGCTCAGAAGCA
>NW_022103922.1:22812378-22855775 GCF_000313985.2 Echinops telfairi
TTTATAAATTATCAAGGGTTCATGAGGGAAGGGGGAGCAGGGAGGGAGGGGGGAAATGAGAAGCTGATACCAAGGGCTCAAATAGAAAGCAAATGTTTTGAAAATGATGATGGCAACAAATGTACAAATGTGCTTAACACAATGGATGATTGTATGGATTGTGATAAGAATTGTACGAGCCCCCAATAAACTGATTTAAAAAATATGGCCAGAATGTTCTTAGAGGCAAGAATGGCGAGATTTCATCTTATGTACTTTGGACATTTTGTCAGGAGAGACTCGGCCTTGGAGAAGAACATCTTGCTTGGTAGAGGGCCTGCGGAAAAGAGGAAAGTCCTCAAAGAGATTGATTGACAAGGTGACTCCAGCAATGGGTTCAAGCAGAGGAACAATCATCAGTGTGGCACAGAAAGGGATCGTGTTTAATTCTGCTGTGCACAGGGTCGCTATGGGTCAGAACCGACTCGATGACACCTGTCAACAATAGTATCTTTATAGGACGTTCAAATGAATTAAATATGTAAAGAGTACTTATGAGACTCAGTCTAAAAGACCTCTCACTTTCACTGCAGGCATTAAAAAGTTGAGAATGGAGCTAGTGAAAGAATTATGCAAGATGCTTCCTTTGAAGAGGGTGGTACTCTGGTCTCCATTGACCCCAAGTAGGACATTGCCTTACAGCTTAGGTACAGTGTTTCATATACATCTTTTTCTGCTTTGGAGACAAATAGACTATTCAGTGAAAGGTTGATGATAGAAAATTAGAGGGATGTGGTTTATAAGTAATTGCACTTCGACAATTTGTTGGAACAAATGATACTTGAGTGTTTCCTGTGAGCTATATTTGGTCTAAATGCAGAAAGCAAGCTGGTGGTAGGCTTGTGCTATATCCTGTCCACAGGTTAAAAAAAAAACAACCATCACTCTCCTAGCTTTAACTCTAAATATCAGAAATCTAAATGAGGAGGAGGAGGGAGAATAATGAGGCAAATGAAAACGGCATAAGGTCTTCCTCTAACTGCGGGCATCCTATCTGCTACAGCCCCAACATAAAGGGCAAAGACCTCAACCTTACATCACATTTGGGTTTTGCATTAAAAGATGAGCAAACGCATTGTGATTAGTGAATTGGGACTTTGTTCTGCAATTGAAGTTGCTGTGGAACTTTTTACTTCCTAAAAGTAAACAACGAAGTCTTATTATTTGCCCACATTTTACTCACAGTAAAGAATAAATCTAGCCCTAGAGAGAAGATTTGAAGGAATTACTGAAGACTCAATAAGTTCCTTTATGATAACTAATGTTTCTACAATGTCCTGGTTACTATGACAATGGTATACCATAATCAGAAGTCAGAGGGCTTTTAGTGACCTATTCTATTACCCACTTCATGCCTTAGTTTCTTTCTTTAGATTTCCTGATTTACCCAGTCTCTCCCCACCTACATCAGATGATATAAGATGACTATTCTGTGAGTGTACCTTTCTATTTTTATCTATTCTCATTTTGAAAAAAGAAAATCCTTTAGTGAATTTAAATCTACTTCCCTGAACCTTCTATCATGTTGTCCTAATTCTGCCTTTTCCAGTTACACAGAATAAATTAAGTACCTCTTTTATATGATAGCCCTTAGAGTCCTTGAAAAGAGCCATCATTGTACTCTTTCTTCTTAGTCTGCTATTCTCCACAATAGCATTTTCCAGGTTCCTGCTAAGGCCTTTTCACCAATTCCTCAGACAAATGTCTGCATAATAATAAAAAAAATCATTCCACTTCTTTTTAACAAGCATGAGCAATACTTGTTCTGAAACTATAGACAATGTGAATACTTTCACTTAGATTCTTATATTTATCTTAAGTCATATATTTGAAAAGTGAAGTACTTTCTAAATACTACTATAATACTATTGATTAAGTCATAAACTTTTGGAGTTAATGGTCAGGTTATGGAAAAGGGAAGTTTGAGCACAGCCTGCCACCTTTCCCTGTGACCAACAAATGACCTTTGTATTTAAGACTAAATGTGGCACCCTAGTCTCTTGGGTGACCTGGGAATATAGCCTGTTTTTTCAGTGGTACTTTGACTAAAAACAGATAGTAACCTCTCAGTAGTGACCAGAACAGATAGTGATCTCTGTTTATCTCCAACACATTTAAATACTCCCAGGAATTGCTGAGCTAAGTGTGTGCATTATATGTCCCTGGGCTAATCCTACTTCGATGTCTATTCCTGGCAGGGAGGGAACAGGATCGTTTGGCAGCACAAAGGTGTATGCAGAGATCATTTCCTTGCTCAACTGTGGAGTAAGGCCCACTGAATGTGGGGGAGGAAGGTCCACTTCTCTATCTGTTGTTAGAAGATAAAATGGTACAGTCACTATGGAAAACAATTTGATATTAAAACTTTAACTACAGAATTATCATCAATTCCACTTCCTGGTATATACCTCCCAAAAGTTTAAAGTACAAATTCATTGTGCATTATTTACAATAGTCAAAAGGGACAAAGAAACTAAGTGTTTATCAACAAGCTTTTGGCCAAATCTATAAAATGTGCTATATCCATACAGTGGAAAATTACTCAGCCCTATAGAGAAAGTTATGACATATTTTGCAACAAAGGAGAACGTTGCAAATATTAAAATCTGTCTAAAAACATGAGACACAAGAAATCATATACTCCGTGTGTGTCTGGAATAGCCACATTTAGAAAGACGGAAAGTAAACTGGCATTCTCTCAGACTGAAAGCTAGAAACAACCTAATGTGCTTCAAAGGGATCTTGCTGTTGGGTGCTCTTGAGTCGGCCTTGACTTAGAGCCACACTCTGTACAACAGAACAAAACACTGTCCAGTCCCGCACAATCCTCACAATTGTATTTGAGCCTGTTGGTGCAGCCACTGCGTTAATACATCTCCATGGGGCCTTTCTTTTCTTTCACTGCTCCTCTACAATACAAAGCATGACATTCTTTTTCTAAGTAGAAGGGATACAAAGCACTGTGACAACGTTCAAGTGAGGACCAGCTGTAGGACGGTGTACCCCACCAAAAAATGGAATTTCGCTGGGTGGAGTAAAGCTTTCAGGGTATGCATTTTTCCCACTAGGCAAGCAACTCGCTCTGAGTTAGTGCTTCCAGTGGACTCTCCTAGGAAGATTCTCTCCGGTCACAGTGAATATATTTTTGTAAAAGCCGTTCTGCTCTAACCTACTTTTATGTGGTGGCTGATATAAGAGAATAACATGTCACCGTGAAATTTTGCTTCCTGCTTGGGAAAAACGCCTCAGACTCTGTTGTGATGTTGAACACAGCGTACAAGAACAGTGCTATGGGGAAAACTCAAGTGTATGAGTGGTTTTCTCATTGCAAAAAAGGTGAAATGTCAATGGATGACAAACCTCATTATGGATGTCAGACCAACTTCCCGAACAAATGGAAATGTTGACTTGTAGTGCATTGGGAGTTCGTTCCACCAGATCAGACTGTTAATGCGGCTTTCTATTTAGGTTTTGCAAAGATTGCACAACAGTTTGTGACTCAAGAAAAGGCCTGACTTGTGGCAGACAGGGGATTGGTTTTGCAACCACAACAATGCACCTGCTCACACAGCCATCACCATGAGCCAGCTGGGTAAAAACCAGCACGCCTCTCTTGCCTAACACAACTGACTCACCATACCTCATTCAGTGTGACTTCTTTTTGTAAGTGCAGGTTAAAATTTAACATATTGTTTGTTTTCCTTTGTGGTTCATTTTACATTTGTTCTAGTTTCTATTTTCCTCTGATTTCACTTGTATTGAGGTTTTGCTGTGTTTAATTTTATTGTCCTTATTGATGCTTTTAGTATAGTTTTCTTTATATGAAATCCAGGATAGAGAAATCTATAGACACAATAGCTAGATTAATAATTGATTATAGTTACGATCTGGGATATTGAGGGAGTAGTGAGGAGCTAATATTAATGGGTACAAGAATGAATAAATGTTTCTAAAAAAGACTGTACAACTCTTCTTAATGTATTTAAACCACTGGATTATAAAATGCATGAATTATATGTTAAATTGTTTAATTAATTCTTCATAAGAAGCACCCATAATTATTCTGTGTACTTTAAGAAAACCTATCAAAATTGCCCCTTTGGGGTCCTTAAAATGCTGCCATAAACTTCTGAACTAATCTTTCTGCTTTGAATTTCACTGGCCCGGCAGATCATCTTGGAAATCACTGTTTTGATTGTACCTTTCATTGGCAAGCACCTTCACAAAACTAAAATATGTGAATTATTGAGAAACAATTGTCTGCAGCCATCCACTGACTGCAGAGCCACATGTAGGCATATTAGTGCATGAGAGGACTAGAACCCTAGTAGCAATACTTTCTGACTTAGTATTGCTTTTATGACTCTGATGAATATTTATATACGTTATACTTCAATGTATAACATTTATATTAAAATAAGAAAACATAGTCAAGAAATAAATCACAGAGGCATGAGCATTTAATATACAGTAATTTAAAACTAGTATTTCAATTTTTTTTCAGATTGGCGAGGACAATATGACTTTAGATGGAAATCTATTAAAGACATCCCTCCAAATGGCGGAAAAAAACACCCTTATAATAATTAATAGATTGGTTTCATGTTTATAAGACTATTAATTATTTTCCCAATTCATTAATTTATTGATATAAATGTAACATACCATTTCATTGGCTTTTTCCTGCTGCAAAGTTAGGAAATCTCCAAATGAGAAAAAACGATTTGCTTGTTCCTAGTGGATCCATGCTAGCTTCTAGGAACAAGCACCTTCTTTTGTAAGCTCGCTCTCAAAAGAGTTTAAAATCTTGAGAAGAATTGACATCAAAGTTAGTTGATTTTAGTTATAGAACTCTCTTTCATTATAGAAAATTACAGGATCCTCCATTTTCAAATTTAAAAAACCACTTTGGGAGGGTTTATGTATTTGTTTGTATTAATAATCAGAAAGATTCTAGATAAATTTATCGATTTGCAAAGGAATTTTAAATATCACTTTTTCTAGTATTTATAAGCAGCTACTGCTTCAGATCATTGAGGCTTGGACTAATATAAATAATTTTTATATTTATAATATTACAAGCTGTGTATCTCCTTATGAGGAGAGGAAAAAAAATCTTTCATTTTATTAGCTACTAAATTTTTTACACATATAAGAGTCCACAATATTTTTCAAGGCTGGATTCAATTCCAATTCCCTGCCCTCACATTAAACTCTACATAAACTGCTCCATATGAATAGTTATTTAATATTTTATTACAGCTTTTAATTTGACTATCCCCCAAATAATTTATTCCCTTGCTTACAAATCTGGTCAAGAAATTCTTGCCATAACTAATATGAATTCCCTACTCTATTTTTTCGGCCTTTTAAAAATACTTAACATCTCCCACCCTCATTTTTCTCTAATAACAATTAAAGTATTTTAAGTATTTCTTCCATTTATAATGCCCGAGTTTGCCATAGATTAACTAATATAAGTAATTCTACATAAGAATAACATAGCTGCTAAGGTCAGTTTTAGAATCAAAATCTGGGTTCCATCTTTCCTTTATTAAGAATGTGATATTAATTGAATTACTTAATCTGTGTCAGCCTCAATCTCCTATTTTGGTAAATAGTTATAATATGTAGCTGCAAGAGTCCTGGAGTACAGACATGAATGATACATAACTCTAAAGGTGTTATCTCCTGGTATAGTCCAAGTTTCAGATTCCTAATAGAAATCATGTTGTTGCTCCAATGTGTTTCTTAATACATACTACTCCTAAGCCACGAATGAGAAGCCACAGCTAAGGGGACTAAAGATCCACTTTGGGGTAGGAAGCTACTATCAAAGGTATTATTCTGAATTTGACCATCCTTGTTGTCTTTTAGTATCTCTGCCACCAAAACATTATCATCAGCTCTCACCACCACTATTGCTCTTACTATGACAACTTCTCTTACTACTGCTGTTCTCACTTTTACTGCTGCTAATTATACATCACCTTTCATTACTAGTAACGAGGTGGAATGGGTTCCAGGGCTTTGCGTTCTTGCCACAGAGTAATGATCTTAAGCATGCTTGAATAACCAAGCAGTGGCAAAATAATAATAATAAAAGGAAAAATAAAACCAAAGAATAGACAGAGTAGACACACCGCATTACATGTGTTAAAAGCAAAATTAAAAGTGCATAAGCAAAGAGAACAGACAGTATATGAAGAAAGGAAATTTCAACAAGTGAAGCTTACTTTGGTCTCAAGGTTGGGTAGGGGTGGACTGTGCCTGTGAGAAAAACACTGTTCTCATTTATCTTACCAGTACAGCGTCTGTCCACCACCTCTCTAGTCAGTTGCCTTCACAAGCTATCCCCAACCATCCAGTCCCAACAGAATATTTGAGTTACAGCTAAAGAAGTCAATTTAGAGTTGGGCTACTAAAAATGATGGGTTGATTCCAAGGGCTCAAGTAGAAAGAAAATATTTTGAGAATGATGATGGCAACAAATATACAAATGTGCTTGACACAATGGATGTATGTATGAATTGTGATAAGAGCTGTATGAGGCCCCAATAAAATGATATTTAAAAAAGAGTTGGGCTACTAACTGAAAGGCCAGTAATTCTAACTCACCAGCTCTCTCAGGGAAACAAATAAGGAATTGGCTTCCCTAACAACTTAGAACCTTGGAATCTTTAGGAGCTGTTCTACGCTATCCTCTAAAACAGTGGTTCTCAACCTGTGGGTCGCCAACCCTTTGGGGATCAAATGACCCTTTCACAGTGGTCACCTAAGACCATAGGAAAACACATATATCTGATGGTCTTAGGAACCGAGACACTGCTCCTCTGTCCACCTACAGGCAGGTCCGCCCACATGCAGATATGCTGATCTGGTGAGAAAGAAGCTATCTCAATCTTTGCTCTGACTTTGGCTTTTTAGGCATACTGTCGCTAAATGTAGCAATGTAGTTTGCTGTTGTTATATTAAAACTGTTATTCATGCTACAGCATGCTTCAAGACAAAATTTCTTTTATTTGTAATTATAAATAGATGTTTCACAATATATAATTATATATATTGATTCTGTGATTAATCACTATGCTTTAATTATGTTCAATTTGTAACAATGAAAATACACCCTGCATATCAGATATTTACATTATGATTCATAACAGTAGCAAAATTACAGTTATGATACAGCACCAAAAATAATATTATGGTTGGGGGTCACCACATCATGAGGAACTGTATTAAAGGGTCACGGCATTAGGAAGATTGAGAACCACTGCTCTAGAATCACTAGGAGACAGAATCTACTCAATGGCAATGGGTTAAAGAAACCAATAGTCTCACAGAATGCGCTAGCTCAAAACATATAAAATGGAGCAGTGGAGGGCGGGTAGCCTCGTTTCTTAAAGACATTTTTTGGAAATCATGTTGCACCACTCCTGGAGAAAATAAATTAATAAGAGGATTACTGTGAAGTGAAAGGAATCAGAATGCGGATGAAAGAAAAAATAAGCGTAAGAAGAGAAAGGCCTTTTACAGGATGTGCGCTTCCTTTCTTCAGAAGAGTGTTGCCAGAGAACCCAGCAGGGGTAAACTATTATTTATCTCTGGTTATTAGCCAAGCCTAAATTGTATAACAAAAATAACAAAGGGTTTTCTTTACATCTAATTAGACATAGAGGCTAGAACAATGTTCTTGTGAAAGGATGCATTTAAGATGCTTTTTTGGAATTGAAATAGTAACAACATTTGTTTTGTGTGATAAACAGAAGCCTTTTGGCAGTGCAGTTGCTTTCATTTTGAAACTGCCAAGAATTATTTGCTTATCTATGGAATTTCAACTACTTTCCCTGCCGGTGAGTCATATGGATAGTAATGTGGAATAAACAGCGCTGGCTGTGCAAGAGAACACAGGGGCATGCTCTGGTCACCAGGCCACTCTCTCCTCCACCACCTTGCCCACAACCCACTCGGATGCTCCTGTACTCCAGAGGAAGAGGACTGAATGTAGCATAGATGACATAGATGAATGTGGAGAGACATATACACTCACAAAAGAGAAGAGGTACTGACAGAAGAACAATGTCCACAGAGGACGACAGGAGTTCCAGAGGCAGGAGGGAGAAGTGTTAACAAATTAAATATAAGAAAAGAGAGAAATGGTCAAGAGACAGAGCAAGATGACAGAGCAAGGTAGTTTAGGGGAGAAAAGGAAAAAGAACTGGGAAGAGACTCCGGGAGAAAAGACTTTGTGGAGTAAGGATGGTCTAATATAATTTAGAAGGAAGTAACTGCAGCATTGTCTAAATAATAATGGTCTTTGACTGTTTGATATGTATTTATAGCTGTTTCCAACTCTCTCTGAAGACTATATAGGGTTATCTTGGATGTTCTAGGTTTTATCACCACAGGCATGTATTGTAGGATTAACAGCATGATGAAGTAAAGGATTATTTGACCAACCCAGTACTGATGCTAGTAGCATCCTTCCAAGCTTTCTGAGCATGTCCACAAAACACAATGACCAGGGGGGTGGGAAAGCAGAGAGAATGAAAGAGAGGTATATGTGTGTTATGTTTATTTATATATAATATATATTTATACATATGTTTATTTATATATATCATATATGTGTAATATTATATATTTTTTAATATCTAAAACTCACTTTGGCTTGAAATCTATTAAATTACTAGGTTAACTGAAATATCTTAAAATCCATTCTTGAACACCTACCTGTGATGGGATAATATCTATCCACATAGAAGGAAATCCATAGCCCAACAGGGGTTTACTTTCCCGACACGATCGCTGAAGACAAATGTGTGCATAAGCAAATGTGGTGAAGAAAGCTGATGGTGCCCAGCTATCAAAAGATATAACATTTGGGGTCTTAAAGGCTTGAAGGTAAAAAAGCAGCCATCTAGCTGAGAAGCAACAAAGCCCACATGGAAGAAGCACACCAGCCTGTGTGATCACAAGGTGTGAAAGGGATCAGGTATCAGGCATCAAATAACAAAACATCCTATCATCGTGAATGAGGGGGAATGCAGAATGGGGACCCAACGCCCATCTGTAGGCAATTGGACATCCCCTTACAGAAGGGTCGCAGGGAGGAGATGAGTCAGTCAGGGTGCTGTGTAGTAACAATGAAACATACAACTTTCCTCTAGTTCTTTAATGCTTCTTCCCCTCCACTATCATGATCCCAAGTCTACCTTATAAATCCAGCCAGACCAGAGGCTGTACGCTGGTACAGATAGCAACTGGAAACACAGGGAATCCAGGACAGATGAACCCCTCAGGACCAATGGTGAGAGTGGTGATACTGGGAGGGTGGAGGGAAGGAGGGGTAGAAAGGGGGAACCAATTACAAGGATCTGCATATAACCCCCTCACTGGGGGACAGATAACAGAAAGTGGGTGAATGGAGATGTCAGACAGTGTAAGACATGACAAAATAATGATTTATAAATTATCAAGTGTTCATGAGGGGACTGGGGAGGGAGGGGAAAAAGGAGGAGTTGATACCAAGAGCTGAAGTAGAAAGCAAATGTTTTGAGAATGATGGCAACAAATACACAAATGTGCTTGACACAATGGATGGATGGATTGTGATGAGTTGTATGAGCCCCCAATAAAATTACTTTTTAAAAAGAAAATACCTTTTATAAACAACACCAAGGCAGTTTATGCACCTGGACTTCTTCAGGTGTAATACACAGAAATAAAATTGACGACATCTGTGGGAAGAGACAATGCAGGAGCTCAATATCAGAGCTAAAACCAGGTCAGGGGACAACTGTCACACAGATTATCAATTGCTCATATGGAAGTTCAAGTTGAAGATGAAGAGAATTAAAGAAAGTTCATGAAAGCCAAAATACGAGAGTATTTTGGAAATTCCCACTCGAATTTCCAGAACATTCTAAAACAGAACTGGCACATCAAAGAAGAAGGATAGAAGACATGATGAACTGTGGGATAACGTGAAGAACATTATATATGAAAAAAGCAAAAAAATCATTTGAAATATATGAAAGAAAAAATAAGAGAACAATGTGGATGTCAGAAGAGACCCTGAAACTTACTGTTAATGGTCGAGTCGCTAAAGCAAATGGAAGAAATGATAAAGTCAAAGAGCTGAACTGAAAATGTCCAAGGGCAGCTCAAGAAGACAAAGTAAAATATTATAATGAGATATGCAAAGACCTAGAGTTAGAAATCCATAGAGGAAGAACACACTCATCATCTCAAACTGAAACTCATGAGAAAACCCAAGCCTCGAAATGCAACCTTGAAAGACTATGGGCAAAATATTGAATGATGCAGGAAGCATCAACAAGAGATGAAAGAATACACAGAGTCACTGTATCAATGATTGAGACACATTCGGTCATTTCAGGAGCTACCACATGAGCAAGAACCCTTGGTACTGAAGTCACTGGAATAATTCTTCCATTTCTCCATGACTGGTTAAAGTGGTTGATGCACAAATTTGAATAATAATTGTATTGATGAGACTACTTGAAGGCAGATAGATATAATCCTATCACAGACACCATTGTACTTCATGACTGATTTTTGCAATGTCCTTTTTGACAATGAATACAATGAAATTCCTTGATGTGTTATTCCCAGCATAGTAAATAATATGATTTCTGATTCAAATTACTATTACTAGTCCATGTCAGCTCATTCGATTTCATTTTTGATGACTTCCAATTTTCCCAGGTTCATACTGCACACATTCCAGGTTCCCATCATTAGCGGATTTTTGCAGCTATTTCTCCTTACCTTGAGTCATACCCATCGGCAAATGAAGATCCTGAGGGCTCCCCTCCCACAGGCTTTACCTGACTCACATTAGCATGGTCGACACCACTAAAAAAATCAGCTTCTCTATCACATTTCAAGAGAATAGTTGCCTGCACCATAGTAAATTATGTATGACCTTGAGAAGAATGGGAATTCCAGAACACTTTATTGTGCTCATGAGGAACTTGTATATGGATAAAAAGGGAGTTGTAAGACCAGAACAAGGGCATACTGCTTATGGCTTAAAATCAGGAAAGGTGTGCATCAGCCGGTACCCTCTCACCATACCTATTCAATTTGTATCCGAGCAAATCATCAGAGAAGCTGGTATTCTGTAGAAGAAGAAGGTGGCATCAGAATTAGAGGTAGTCTCATTAACAACCTGAGTTATGCAGATGACACTACTTTGCTTACTGAACATGAGCAGGACTTGAAGTACTTGGTATTGAAGATCAATTTCAGACTTCAGTATGGATTAAGATTTAATGTAAGGAAGAACAAAATCATCACAACTGGACCAATGGGTAACTTCGTGATAAATGGTGAAAGAGTTGAAGCTGTCAAGGATTTTGCCTTACTTTGATCCACAATCAATGCCCATGGAAAAGTCAGTCAAGAGATCAAACGGCATGTTGCATTAAGTAAATCTGCTACACAAGACCTCTGTTGAGTATTGAAAACCAAGGATGTTACTTTGAAGACTAACGTGATCCTGACCCAAGGCATGATATTTTTAATAGCCTTGTATGCATGTGAAAGTTGGACAAAGAATAAGGCAAATTGACAATTCAATGTGTTTGAATTGTGGTGCTGGACAATATTGAAAGCACCATGGACTGCTAATAAAACAAATTCATCTGTCTTGAAAAAAGTATTGCCAGAGTGCTCCTTAGAGGCAAGGATGGCATGACTTCATCTTACATGATTTGGATATGTTTCCAGGAGAGACCAGTCCCTGGAGAAAGAGAACATGTTTGGTAAAGAGGAAGACCCTCAGTGAGATGGCTTGACACAATGGCTGCAAGAATGGCTCAAGTAGAGGAACAATTGTGAGAACTGTGCAGTGTTTCATTCTGCTGTGCATAATGTTGCTATGGGTGGGAACCGACTTGATGGCACTAGGAACAAGTCTTACCCTTTAGAACGTAAATAGGAATTGAGAAAGATGGGTGGCAAGAATTCCAGTAAAGAATGTCCATGAAACAGAAGATGATGTTCTGGATAAAGGATGCAGCAGGACAGCGAAAGGGATCTGGATTCTCAAGATAATTAATGTGTAGAATCAATGGGATTTTGATCAAAACTTCCTCATATCTGAGACTATCTGTACAGTCTGAGTAATTGACATTGTTGATCATTCAGCTAGAAGTGAAGGATCAAAAACAGAGTTTCAAGCGAAGCAGTTTTAGGAATGCCGAACTCCTTGATGCCCCAAGGCATAGATCTCTAACAATAATTATGTTTTATTGAACTGTTCAGATTTGGGTCTCCTGAGTCTCTCCTGTTATAGACACATGTTGAGTAAACATACTCAAATGTTGTTGAATGAATTATGGAATTTTGAGGGTGAATGTCAGGAAATAAGTGAGTGAATGAATAAAGAAGAAAATGTAATAATGAATGGACAGATGAGAGAATAATCAGGAAAAAAGGGAGGCATATAATGATTTCATCTCTTTATCAACAAGGGTAGTAAATATCATACACAAAATGCAGATTCCAAGTTTCAGGGACTCTAGTACTTAATATGGACAATGCACAGCCAAAATTAAATCCATAACAGAAACTGAACTAAGGCTGGATGGAAGGCTCATCTAAGTATTCAAAGGTTTGCATATTTTATAGATATTGATTTTTCCCAAGGAAATGAGCAGTTATAAATAACGGTATCCTTGTTAATGTTTTAAAAGAAGCCCAATTTAGACTTTAGACTGTAACATAATGAGTGCTGAGTTCTCTCTTACTGCATCTTGGGAAGCATAAGTCCTTAGTTAATGATTATTTTAGTATGATATATAAAAGACAAATAAGAGAGCAAAATGGTTTCATTTCACCTCTGGAATCAGAGCTATCTTGGAGTTTTAGTATCAAAACAGCAGAAAACAAACAGCAGGATCTAATACAAATTAATTCCTAACTTGCTCCATCTTGGCAGAGCTCTGGCTATGCACAAATGCTCAGATATGTGTCTGCAGAAACTAGCCACACTCAAATGATCACACATATTACAGGGAGTGGAAACACAGGCACCAACCACTAGATGCTAAGTTGTAGAATTGTCATCAGGGTTAGCTTTTTCATCTTTTCACAGTGTTTTCAGTGTAACTAGAGAACTTTTATTTCTCACTCAATCACCATCATACTTAATCATTTAAGGAGACAGTTCTAGTGCTAAGGAATAGGATGCTTTAGCTAACTAATAACAGTATCAATATGTAAATGAAGAATTTCTCTATCAAGGTACAACCAAAGGATCTCACCATGGAACATTTGACTATGAATCAAGAAAAAAAAAAACTCAAACATGATTTTTTTGTGATCCAACTATCGTTAAGTTTCTTTACTAAAACTCTAAGAGTTCAAAACTCCTAGAAATTCTTGGAAATTACAGTTCCTGTGTAGTCACTGGCTATTTAAAGGGGCAGGGTACATCAAAGACACAAAAACCAAGAAGTAACTCACCACTTTATATTTCAACCAGTTCCTCCAACATACACATTTGGTTCCCATTTTTTGTCCTTGACGATAGCTTTCACGATTTATTAAGATTTATCTTTCACAATTTATTCAACTGTATGATCACTTTATAAGAAGACATATTTGGGTAACAATAAATTCACTTGGGGATAATGCATTCCAACTAATATTTACCCTATAGGACAGAGTAGAATTGTTCCATACTGTTTCTGAGACTTTAAATCTTTACAGAAAAAGATTGCTTCATCTTTCTCCCACAGAGCAGCTGGTGGGTCCAAACACCAACCTTTCAATTAGCAATACAATATCTAACCCACTGTGCCACCAGGTATCCAATTACACAGTCTTATCTAGTCTAAAGATCTCTTTATAGTATTGAAAAAGTAAAAATGTCATTTTCAAGACCTTGAAACACCATGGTATTTTCAATTCCTTCCTGAGCAGGGGAAACTGGACAATAAATAAGGAAGGCTTAAGAAGAATTTATACCTTTGAATTACTGTTTTGACAAAACATTAAAAATTCCATGAACAGGGAGGAGTCAAGATGGCGCAAAGGTAAGCAGCACGTACTGAGAGCTCTTTCGCATATGGCAGGTCTGGTGTTCAGGAGGACTCCTGAAAGGATTCTGGTGAGTGAGAGGACCCCTAGGACAACCATGGATGCCGCTCCCCACCATAAGACAACCCGCCCATGCATCTGCCCTGGGCTGGAGACCGTAGAGATTTGAGACCTGATCCTTGGGACATCTCAACTCAGCCAGCTAGACTGCTCCTACACGCCACTGCCACTACTGCCACGGTCACCAATTACCCCACCCTGCCCCCATGCCAGGTCCCCAAACCAGGAGCTGCTTGGCTGCCTTGCAGATATCCCCCACAGCTGTGGTGGGACCCCTCTCGCAGCAGCTGCCCACTTGCAGCACTCCCCTAGGAAAGCTGCTCCCTGCTTCTGTGGTTCTCCTCTCTCCATGTGGTAGAAACCGCCACCAAGCTCGGGTCTCTCCTAGGAACAGACCTGCAGTCTACCTGTAGCAGGTTAGGTGACCTGTGACTAAGGGTGGGGTGGGGCTCCCGCCGGTATTGTCTCCAGGGACACTTCCACACACGCCCGTCTGCCCACCTGCTTCTGAGCTCTCCCCTGCCCTAACCTGGGCCATTCCTGCCCTATCCTGCCCACTGCTGCCAACACCGGCCTGCACGACTACCTTGTGCTCTGGCGCACTACCATAGGCTCCCCATGCAGCAGACGAAGCCCTTCCCACTCTCACCAGTGCTGCTGCTGCCCGCGCCATCTCAATGCTTCCCTAATGTCCGAGGTCCATGGGGAGCAGGAGGGATATTCACCACACAGAGCCTGGCTCCAGAGCCCAGGAGTTAAGCAACCCAGGTCCAAGGGCTTCCCAGCCCATGCCAACTACACTACCTCCAGCCACAATACAGGCAACCCCCACCAATTGACCCCCCTCAGTCTTATCGCGGCACATGAGGATCCTCCCATGGCAGCAAGGTCTCCCCCACCTCTGCCTTCTATTAGGCATCTTTTAAAAAAGTAAGAGAGAGAGAGAAATTTTAAAATTTAACAAGAAAAAAGGCTGCAAAAGATGGCCTGACAGCCCAGTTCAAAGCAGCCTAGGGGTATATATACAGACTCCAGCTCCACTCCCGTCACTGAAACTCACCACTGTTGGCCAGTGAGTTGCTGTGAAACCCTGTCTACATGGTAGTCTGACCCACCTCTATAGTAGGCCAAAGGCATCCCTGAAAACACCCTCATCAGTAACACAGAGAAAGAGCTCAGGGTCCCCTGGTCTCCCAGAATCATGTCACCTACCTCCACAGAGGAGTCAAAGAAGCATCAGCAAACCACACCACTCTCAACAAAAAAATCAGAGACAAAACATAATAGCAGAGTTAATGACACTCATAGAAGAATCAGAAACGGATCTGCCACAAAAAGAAATCTTCAGGAGGCTGCTTGGAGTAAAACAGGAGTTGAGGGAAGCAACGCAGAATAAAGATGCAACAATTGAGGAGATGAAGTCCACAAGTGAGGCGATGAACTCCCCAATAGAGCGGATGAAGTCCATGCACCAAAAGGAAATGGTGCTAATGGATGAGGTAGCAGAAGCTGCACACAAGATCATAGACTTTACGATTAGACTAGAGGAGGCAGAGAACTGTATCAGCGATCTCGAAGACACTCAGCCATACCTCAGCAAACAAGAAAGACGGTCCAATAGGATAATAAAAGTGACTGAAGATAACCTGAAATCAATGACAGATGCTATAAAGAGGAACAATATTTGAATAATTGGTCTACAAGAGGAGGACACTATGAACAAGTCAACAGCTAAAATAGGGAAGGAACTTCTAGAAGCAAACTTTCCCAGCTTAATGAATGAGAATCAAACACTCATACAGGAAGCAGAGAAAACACCAACTAGATTAAACCCCAAGAACTCACTAAGGCATATAATAGTTAACATATCCAACTTTGAGGAAAAAGAACATTTAAAGAGCGGTAAGAGAAAAGAAGACAGTCACACACAAGGGAGCTTAGGTAAGAATATGCACAGACCTATAAGCAGAAATCATGAAGAGGAGGAGAGAGTGGAGCAACATCTTCCAAAAGCTGAAAGAAAAGAATCCTCTAGCCTGCCAAATTATCCATTAAGATAGATGGGGAGATAAGGGTCTTCCAAGACAAGGAAACCCTCAGATAATACACTGCAAAGTACCAAACCATGCCAAAGAGAATGGCCAACTCACTATGGTCAGAAGAACAACATCCACAAAGCACAAGCAGGAGACCACCATATAGCCCAACTCCATCCAGAAGCCAATGTGGAGACAACAATTACCAAGATAACAGATCCTCAAAGGGAAAAGAAGAAAAGAATGAAGCCACCCATGCAAACACAGCACACTGATATGAAGGAAGACAGGAAAACACCCAAAACATAAGGCAAGAGATGACAGCAATGAATCCTCTGATTTTGATAATAACTGAATTCCAACAGACTCAATTCATATATTAAAAGAAAAAGGCTAGAAGACTGGCTCAGAAAAAATAAGCCAACAATCTGTTGCCTGAAAGAAACACATCTTAAGTGCTTGGACAAAAATAAACTATGAATAAATGGTTGGCGGAAAGTATACCAGACAAACAGCAACTTAATAAAAGCAGGGGTGGCAATCCTAATCTCTGACAAAATTGACCTCAAGGTTCAAACCATAAAAAGAGACAAGGAGGGGCACTATATAATGCTCAAAGATCAGTAAACCAGAAACTAGTAAGCATATTGAATATTTACACTCCTAAGAATGGACCAGTGAAATCTGTCAAACTATTCAAAAAATGATGAAAGAAATCACACATTCAACAATCATAGTAGGTGATTTTAATACATCACTAGCGGAGAAAGAGATAACTGGGAAAGAAACTCAGCAAGAGACTATACAGCTAAACAGTACAAACAGGCAACTTAATCTGATAGGCATTTGTAGAGCTTTCCATACAGACACACACAAAAATTCATTCTTCTCAAGCCCACATGGCTAATTTTCAAGAACAGACCACATGCTGGGACACAAGTCAAACCTGAGTAAATTCAAACACATAGAGATCATTCAGATGTCTTTCTCGGATCATCACGCCATAAAAATGGAGATTAATAAAAGGACGACCAAAAAAGCAAGGGCAAACAATTGAAGGATGAACAACAATCTCCTGCAACATGAATGGGCACTGGCCCAGGTTAGAGAGGAGGTTAGGAAGTTTCTAGAAACTAATGATAGCGGGAATACAACATGCCAAAACTTATGGGACATTGCGAAGGCAGTTATCAGAGGTAACTTGATATCAATAATGCACATATGAAAAAGAAGAGAAGTTTATGACTGATACATTATCACAAACCTCCACCAATTAGAACAGAGTTAACAGAACAACTCCTCCAATAGCAAAAGAAAAGAACAGGTCAGAGTTAAACCAGTGGGAAGACAAGAGAACAATGCAGCAAAAAGATGGTTCTATGAAAGGATCAACAGAATTGACAGACTGCTGGGGAGCCTAATCAAGTAAAAGAAGGAGCAAATATCAACAGCCAGGATGAGAAGTGAAACAGGAAATCACAACACAAATGAGATTAAAAGGATAATCACAAAGTACTATGAGGGACTGGATTCTAATGAATTAAAAACATGGAAGACATGGATAAATACTTGGAAAAATAGTTCCTCCCTAGATTATCCCAGACAGAAGTCAAGAACCTCAACAAACCCATAGTAAATGAAGAAATAGATATGGTTGTCAAAAAACTACCCCAAAAAAGCCCCCAGAACAGAAGGCTTCACAGGGGAATTCTACCAAGCATTTAGGGAAGAGTGGACATCGATCCTCCTCAAATTATTCCAGAGCACAGAAAAGGATGGCAAACCCCCAAACTCATTCTATGAAGCCAGTATAACATTGATACCAAACAGTTAATTAAGCTATAAAGCAGTACAAAGGGTTCAGTGCAACTTACTGCCATGAGACAGCTAGCACACTGGCAGTCCTTCAAGTCTTAAGGGCCACGGGGTAGTCCTCTGTGGAGCAATTCTGGCTATCTGGCCACAGGCAGCAAACAGCAAGCAGGTCACCAACAGTCAGCCAGATGACAGGGCACGACAGTCCCCAGCTCGAGCGATGTATACTCCAGTAGCATGGTGAAGCTGGTCTTGAAGGAACCTCAAGTTACAGCAACACAGTCCCTGGGTTAAGTGTCCCAAAGGTAGTGTAGCTTGCAAATGGAGGCACAGAACAAACAAGGCAGCCACACACTGGTCTGAGGCTTGCCGAGCCATTTATCTCTCTGCCCTTCAATTAATCTCACATGTGTTCATTGGCCATTTTGGCACAAAAAACCTACCTATCACAAGGGTGAAGAACAACAGAAACTAGAGGTAAGTCGAACCAGTGAACGTGTAAGCATCTCAGCATTGGCAGGGGTCTCCACATGACTGCTCCAGCATCGGGATAGGTCGATGTGGCTTCTCCTCAGGGATGTCTTGCAGGAAGTGAGCCTTGCCAGCTGGAGCAGGGAACTGACTAGGCAGCTGCACCCTGGTCCGACCATCAGACAGCAAGAGACCCGAGAACTAGAAAGGTGAGGTTCACCAAGCCATTTATTTCTCTGCCCTTCAATTAACCCCACATGTGTTTATTGGCCAGGTTGGCACAATAAACTTTAACTCTATCACTGAGGATACCAATATCATCAGAAATCCTTCAACAGAGAAACATTATGTTCAGAGTGATGCTTGAAATTACTAAGGCATCATCATTCATAGTGAATAGTAAAGGGAGAGGATGATATCATAGAGACCAATTAGAAGGGAGTTACTTTAATAAAAAAATTATTTTAAAAAGGTGCTAATAGTCTGGATACAATTCCTGTGAATGAAGTGAAAAAAACAAACTGAATGCACATTTAAAGACTATTGATGGAATTTTGTGAGTGGTTGGGTAGATTGAAATGAGAAAAGAAATATCTTCTTCTTTTTCCTGCCTGGATGATTATCATAGTTGCCCTGACAAATATGGGATTGTTGGAGGGAGGGTAAAAGAACTTCTTGGGCAGATAAATCGTTGCCAAGGTAATCATGAGATGGGTTTCTAGGTATTTATTTGTGAATTTGTCTTGATTGTGTGTTTTTTAAGTCTGTTTATACAGAACTACAAAATGCTTGTATAGGAAAGTGCTTTCTTATGAAAGATGCACTTGTTTTTCACTTCTTCTCTTTGAAACAATCAAGATAAACCCAAGTAGATTGGGTGATCTAGCGATTATGTTTTGAGAAATATGCGACCAACTAGAGATTCTCCAACTAGCTTTCAGATGATCTAAAAATTAAAACACAAAATTAAACTGCATCTGTAAGAACTAGACTTAAGCAGAATCAGCTTAAAGATAGAAGGGAAAAATATTTTTTCTCCTCAGAAGACATAAATCTTCACAGGCACTTATGATGACAGATATTTCTAAAATAAAGACTAATTAGAAATGTACAATGTATTTTCTTTTAAATAATAGGGCAATTGGACAGCACTTGTTAATATAATCAGGTTTCAAAGAAAGTGTAAAAATATAATTCAAGTGGCCATGGAATTGCTTCCAAACTAAACCCATTGTCATCAAGATGATTCCTACTAAAAAGTTAAGTGGGACTAGAATTTGAAATAGTTTTCTTCCCCCAATGTCTCCCCTCATTCAATTCCATTTTCTTTAATTATAAAATGATAAAATTTAGGAATTGATTTTTCTTAATTATTTTGATCTCCTCGCCCTTCTGCCAACAATTTTATCACTCTAAAGTTGGATTGTTTGATCTTTATCACTCTCCTGCTTCTGTTGGATCTATAAGAGCCTAGTTTGGGTGTCTTAGATTTCTGGGTCTAGACCTCAGGTATACCTTTATAGGGTTAAGGTTATCTTATAGACCCAGGTAACTACCTCAACCTCTCTCAAGCCCATTTCTTTACTTTAGGAATAGAGAAAATATTTTCCCTATATCACTTTTATGACATTTTAATGAGTTCATTAGAGTTGCACATATATAATAAATACAGAAGTCATTTATTTTTTCCTTTCTTTTCGCCTCATCAATGTAGCAAGAGAATATATGAGCAGTATCAATACCTCATATGTGTTTGCTATTATATGTTTCAAAATGGTAAGTATTAAAAACGTTACAGATTTATTCACTGAAATCTGAATGAACAACGTCAAACCAATGAAACAAAAACACAGAGCTACACAGGAGCCCTGGAGGTGGAGTGGGTGGAGTACTGGGCTGCTAAATACGGTGTTAGCAGTTAAAAGCCACTGGCCACTCTGGAGATAGATGAGGTTTTCTTGTCCCCTAAAGATTCACAGTCTCAGAAACCCATAGAGCAGTTATACTCTGACCTATAGGGTCTCTATGAGTTCAATTCAACTCAATGGCATTGAGTAAGACTAAGTTATAAATAGAAAAAAATGCAAGTATGTATAGAAGGAGGCATTAGAAGTTCATGGAAAATTGGAATTGAACGATAATGCAACTTTTCTGCAAATCTTTGGAAGCCCCTTCATGTATATGTTATGGAGCCCTTGTGGCACTGTTCAGTAAATATGGGCTTGCTAACCACCAGGTTGGTGGCACAAATCCACCAGCAGCTCTACAGGTAAAGAATGAGGCCATTAGCTCCTGCAACAATTTAGTCTTGTCTAGGTCCCTATAAATAAAAATCAATTCATTGGCAGTGGGTTTAGATTTGGAGATTTAATCTGTATGTTAAACACTCTGGTATCACAGTGATGCGTGCTCAGCTGTTAATCATAAGGTTGGAAGCCACCAGGTGCTTCCCTGGAGAAAGATGTAGCGTCTACTTCAGCAAAAATGTACACTCTTGAAACCTCTGTAGGGCAGTTCTAGTCTGTCTATAGTGTTACTGTGATAGTTAGGGCTTCTGTCAACTAGATATTCCTGAGTAAAAGTGGGGGGAGCCCAGCCTATCAACTAGGTCAAAGCCTAATGACACCTCCTTGGTGTTTTAAGCCTTTTGTATAATAGGGAGGGACCAAGCAGGTACATTTCTCTTTGGCTCTTCCCCTTCTGCCAGAGCTGGATCTTGTGTCTAATTGCTCATTCTCCTGTTACATCACCTGCCAATCCCATGAGTCATCAGGGAACTCCCAAAGGTGGATTCATTCAGCTGACATCAGACCTCTGCATCCACCATCCTGTGCCTCCCACTGTCTCTGCTTTGTCAGCCTGCTTCCTGTTCAACTGCTTCCACAGTCAGGAGAAGTCTAATTTGAACCAGACTGGATGTACACTTTTCTACGACTGTGTAATCCATTTCTTGATATAAATCTCTTTCTATATATAGACAGGTTTTTCTCTCCAGAGAACCCAACCTAACTCAGTTACTTTAAGTCAGAATTGACTAGACTAGTTTGGATATATGTAATATATATCTGTATAAAACCAAACTCACTGCCATCGAGCCAATGTTAACTCACAGCGACTCCTTGTGGGTTTCTGAGACTGTAACTGTTTACAGAACTAGAAAGACCAGTTTTCTCCTGAGGCACTGCTGGGGGTTTTGAACTGCCTGCCATGCAAGTTGCAGCCCAATGCATAAGCCCTGCACTACCAGGGCTCTGCGTTTTTTGTTATGTTTTGTGTGTGTGTGATTTATTAACAGTGAATATTTTGGATGTTAGCTATAGGTACTTAGAGTTTTCATTGTCCTGCTTCCCAATCTTGGTATTATTAATATTTAATTTCTTAATGAAAAATATAAATAAACACAGATAAAAGAAGCTTTCTAATACAAAAGAAATTCCAATGAATGTTTTCACTAAAGAATGCAGAGTTTAGTGGTTAACTAGTGATTCTGAAAAATAAATCTCACACAAAATAACATTACTTATTCTGCAGTCTTCTGGAAACTACTGTCTTACATACGTAGGCAGTGGGTCAAACCTGTACTGGAGCCCACAAAACACATTATATAACCTTCAGCCTCTTTATAGCAGTTAGTTCGTGTTTCTCGTTCTTTAAAAACATAAGATATTTTTCAAATGACTTGCCATTTTCATTATAATAGTATTAATCTAATCAGCTTTAACTAAGTCAATTTTCATTTATACAGATTCATGTTAAATAGTATAATTATTAAAATGGTTTCGGCAAATCTTTTTTCCTAGCCAAAGTGCAGAGCAAATCTCCATAGTCACTGTCTAGCTGCCTTCTGCCCCTTTTCTGCTGACTTTGTAGGATACTCTAATGTTTCTTCAGTTAGGCGGTAATGGAAGTCCAACCCACATGCAGGATGGCAATTAAAACTGAAACTCACCTAGAACTTTAACATAAACTATCACTTCTCTCTCCCACCATTCCCAGCAGTGAATTTCAAAGGAGATACAGAAAGAAGCCTTGGGATATGAATTTACTCATATTATAATTAATTATCTACATAATGGTTTTTCTCTAAAATTATATTGTCCTCATATAAAGGAGAAAAAACACACACATCCTACTGCTATCAACTCAGTTCAGGACTTCTCTTTAGGGTTTCCGAGACTTCGAATCTTTATGGGAACAGACGTCTCTCAAAACCTCATAGCCATACCACATGACAGCTCTAACAAGCACCACTTTAAACATATTGTATCCCCTTAACACTAATTTTCATTGCCTATGAGGCAATGTCCAAATTACTTGTTCTTTAAGTAAGGGATCGACTGCCAGTTCTCAGTCCTGCATATGGTCGTGTAATGTATCTTTAGATTCATGAGAAGATATACTATCTTCTGGCACCATGATGGATCCTGAGGAGTATGCCATCAATTTGACCTGCCTAGGACCTGGACCATGGTATGTAACATTATGCTAGAATGGAACTTTTCTCTTTTGACTGAGAAACCAAATACATACGAGCTTACCAATCATCAGTATGAGATAGATACTCCTCCACTGGCAGAGTTTAGAAAGAGTTTAGAGCAGAATTTTAAGCACCTCCTAGGTCAGGAATATACTTTTAAAGAAATTAGTCAGCCTTCCACTTCAGGCCATTATGAAGTAAGTAGTACTAAACTTGCCCTTTCACTGTAAATCACCAGAAAATGATTCTTAAAATACATGAAACAAATATTTTCAGACTTTAGATAATAAGGAGCAAAAGACGTGGAACCTGTGTAAAAAGGAATAGACAAAGGAGTCTTCTAATGACATCTTCCCAGACTGCAGTGCAGAGAGGATTCCAAGCACAGCTCGCTGGCTTTAATGAGTCTAAGAGAGGCGAAAATGGGTGTTTGGAAGGCTGGTATGATTCTAATTTGTATGGCAAAGTATCAGAGAGCAAGAAGTTAAGAGAGAGAGAGAGAGAGAGAGCTGCAGATATGCGCCCATGGACCTTTAAGTCTTTGGCTGATGATAAAGCTCCAGGCAACATAAAAAGTTACCAGAAAAAATTGAGTAGAATAATTCTCAGAACTCTACAAGACTGTGATATATTTGAGCTCTGCCTAGTAAAAATGAGAAGTTATTGAAACTAAAATTCAGAAGAGGCTCAACTTAATAATGATCTAAACTGACTCTGGAATGCAGCTTACTCTAGAACATGGGTAGGCAAACTTTGAGACAGAAGAACCATTCCTGTCCCTCACAATTTAAAATTTATTTGAGAGCCACAAACATATTTTATAACAAATAAAATTGCCAGTATCTGAATCATATCCCGTAACATTTTCATAGATGAAACTAAGATCGTTTTGTGCTCATTTTCACTTCTACTTCAGAGTCACACGTGCATACCACATAGGGCCCTCGAGCCCCGGTTCTGGACCTAGAACTACTGGAAGAACACTTAAAACTAAGTGTGAAATAAAAAAGATTAAGCTCTATCATAATTGCATAGCTGCCAGACAAACCAAACTTTCACAGTATTCAATTGAAGATAGCCAACCCAAGCAAAGCAATTCATAGACAGCATTCATAGACAAATAGCTTCAGGAGTTTCACTTCCCGCCACAAGGAGTAAACACGTTGGAACTGTTATCCCAATATAAACATCTAGAAATCTGTAATGTGTTTGAAATACACATTTTGTTATGTGCCATCAAGTCGGTTCTAACCCACTGTCACCCGATGAACAACAGAACAAACCACTGCTCCGTTGAGTCATTGCTTGAGCCCATTGTTACAGCCACTGTGTCCGTCAGTAGATCGGGGACTTACTGCTCGCTCACTCTCTCTACATTATCAAGCATGATGCCCTCATCCAGGGACTGGTCCCTCCTGAAAACCTGACCAAATTATGTGAACTGATATCTCACCTTGCTTCTAAGGAGCAAGCTGGCTATATCCTTCCTCCCAAACAGGTGTTTCTTCTGCCCCTCCCAGGATGTTTAATATTCTTAACCAGCACCATAAATGAAATGCACCAATAATTCATTTTCTCTTTATTTCTACCTCTTTGTCTTTCTTGCTCATTGTCCGGCTTTTGTATGCATCTGAGGTCACTAAGAAGTCCGTGGCTTGGGTAAGGCATACTTTAGTCTCCAGAGTGACACCTTTGCTCATTAACATTTTAAAGACATGTATTTTTCCCTTTTATTTGTAGGACATAACACAAAGCAAAATGTACTCTACATAATTACACAGTCATCACATCAGAAGTGTGACAGTATCGCAGGAACCCCTCTCCCCCTGCCCTTATATATGGTTCTTTATTGCCCCCACAGCCACCCATCAAATCCACCCTCCCTCCTTCCCTTGTCTTTCTTCACCCTTGCCCCTCTCCCAGCCTCATCACAGCCTTTTGGTGGAGGAGATAGACAAACTTTGCTGAGCAAAGTGTCCTCCAGTGTGGTCCCTGTCATAGGTGTTTGACAGACTCCTTGTCTTTTAAGGAACAATATCATTCTTTGTGTTTAGGGAGCAGTGGTTGTACAATTCTGCAACCGCACTAGCAATGTCTGAGCGTTCTAATCTCTCCACCAGCTTTCCACTATTCTCTGGTGGTTTTCCTTTTGCAATGCAAGTAAAGGTGAGGTAGTATCAAATGATTGCTTTATTTTCTATTTCTTTGTTAATAATTAATTGTGAGTATTTTTACATGATTGTTGGTCACCTGGATATCATCTTTAGAAAAATGTCTATTTGTTACTTATGCCTATTTTTCTGATTGGGTTATTTGTGTTTTTTTGTATTAGGGTGCTGTAGTTTTCAATAGATTTTTCAAAAGTAGTCCTATATCTGAAATATTCTTGCAAAATACTTCTCCAAATCTTGAGTTCTCTTTTTCTATTTTGATGAAGTCTGTTTAAAATCGTTTTATTGACATGAAATTCATGTACCTTACAATTTAATGGCTTGAATATATTAAAAGGAATTATGCAATCATCACCACAATTTATTTTAGAATAGTTTCTTTGTTTTTATACTCATTCTTATTAGATCCCCGTTTTCCTCAAACCTCCCCCATCATAACCCTAAGAAACTATTATTCTAGTGCTGTCTCTATGGATTTACCTATGCTGGATTTCATATAAAGAAAATCATACCAAAAAAGATAATAAAATAAAACAGAAAAACCTCAATTCAAAGAAATCCGAAAATAATAAAAATTAGAACAAATTACAAGTGGGCAAAAGGGAACATAAATGAATACATGATAAGATGTTAAAATGTAACCTAACTATAACTGCATTAATTCACTTTCTGATGCACTCTGTCTGAGGGCAAGGCTATTCCCATTCCTGGTCAAGCGTCTGACGAATTTAAATGGACGCCTAATGCCTGTGGGGACTCTGCAAATGAATTTTGGCCTTTCGCTGTTATTCATAGCCTTCAGCAAATCAGGGACTTAGAATGCAAGTCCTAATACAATTCTCTTCTCTCATCTTGGATTTTATTATTTGCATTCACGCAAGTGGGTGTGCTTCTTCCATGTGGGCTTAGTTGGTATCTAACTTGGATGGTTGCTTATTTTAAGACAAGCTTTTAAGACCCAAAATCCTAGTCTTTCTGATTGCCAGGCAACATCCACTTCTTCACACTGTGCTATACCACTCATATGTTCAGTGATCCTTTCCTGAGATTATATATCAAGCAGGGCCACTTGATAAGAACTGATTGCTCTTAGGTTAGAGCTATGGTAAACTGAGAGCTCAAAATCCATTCATATATCTAAGATATATATATATATACATATATTATATACATATAAATATATATATACATTTATATATCTTTGTCATACTTTAGTGGCAGTATTATCAGGTTTTTGAGCACTATTACAAGTAACCTCCATGGGCCCTTTGATATTTCTAATAATTGTATCATTAAACTAGTCAGTGGTACAGGATTTAAAATATTATTGAGATAAAGAGAATATCTGTATATGGGAAAGCTTGTTAGATTAAAATACATGGAATGTTCACTTATATATATTAAAAAATTTAAGTGACTGAACCCTGTTTTAGAAACAGTGTGGGTAAGACACGGGGCACAAAATAACAAACATTCATTGTCCAGAACTATGTTTGCAGAACAAAGGCATGCTTTTTTAAGCTAAGGAAATATGAAAGGGGCAAATATATGGTAGTCTTAAATCTCCTATTATTGGACAACTTCAAAAGCAAGAGGAGTGAACCAAAGTCCGGGTACTTTAAGATTCAAGACCAATTCTTCCTCCTCTTCTCTCACTAGGGGATTACAGCTTTCAGCCCAAAGTAGCATATCCATTCCTTTCATCGAGAATACGTTATTTAGGGTGCCGTCTGGTTCACTTAGTGGGTTTTCCAACTCAGATCTTTCTGAAGCAGCAATGGGTGAGATGGTTGGGAACCAAATGCAGGATAAGAATTCAATATCCAGAATTTATGAAGAACAGACACAAATGAACAACAAAAAGACAAACAACTTCACATAAAAAATGGATGAAGGCCTTCAACCAAACTCATCGCCATCATGTCAATACTGACTCCTAGTGACCCTGTAAGACAGGGTAGAACTGCCCCTGTGGGGGTGGAAAGACTCATGTTTCTCTGACAGAGAAACTGGTGGTTTCGACTGCTGACCTTGCAGTTAGCAGCCCAGCACCACATAACCACTAATGCACCAGGGACTTAAGGGTATGTTATTACATTCATAGAAACTAGAAAAACTATAGACGAATGTCATATTTTTTCAAACCCTAAATCTCAGTGATAACATGACCTCCTAAGAGTTCGACTGTTGTCTAGGTAGGTGGTGGTCCATCAAATTTATACTTAGTTCTCCACTGGATCCTTCTTCAAAATCTATTTTTAATTTTTAATCAAACAATAAAAGGCACTGCCTTCCTGAACTGAGCACAAATACAAAGTAAATAAGTTATCATTAATTATGTATGACATTATACACCAATTATTTGTGAAGAAGCCTGAGAGTGTTATAAATATAATCTCATTAATTCTCTCAAATTTTCCAGGAGCTTGAAAGGTACTCATTATCATCCCTATATTTAACACATTAATACAGTAATAAAAGCTATAGATGCCTTTATATTTTACAAAATACATTTATATATATCATTCTACATGTGATTTTGTGAAATAAATAATACTATTCTCTTTTTTTTTTCAAATGAGTGAACTTTGATTTCACCAATTCCCAAAGTCTTTTCATAAATACTAGTATTTGGAAAACAAAGGTCACTCTTTACTTTTGAGCAAGTGCACCGGATAGGGAGGACGTATGGAGAAAGGGGTCTGGGATCTGGTTTAGTCTTAGCAAACAGAATAATATGGACCACAAAAGGAAAACTATAGGAACTAAGACAGAGTTAGATTAATGAACTCTAACTATGCCAAAGAAAACATCCCCCCAAGGTTTATTATTATATACCCTTTTTCTGATGCCACTCCATCAAAATTTGAACCTATCTATTTAATCCTTTATATATCATTCTCGGGGAGACAATCCACCAGCCTCTCCATGGATGAAAGATGAGGTTATCTGCTCTCACAACGTTGTCAAGCCCTGCGAATCCCACAGTAGGGCCACTAAGAGTGAAAGTCAACTCAATAACTATGGACTTTTTATTTGGATTCTAAACAACCTGAAATCAGCTGAGGTTTGAATGCATGTATATACCAATTAAAATTATACCCCCCTATTTTCTTCCAATTTAGACTATTAGAAATATCTCTGCCACCAGGCACTAAGTAGTTTCAGGTTTTTAAAATTTTCCTTTTCTCTTACACAGAACTAATTGGTGATAAGCTGTACTTAATCATCTCCTCAAATTATTTTTACTTTCTTAGAGCTGAAAACTAAGGTTGCTACAATACTATTGTTCATTTAATCTACTAATATGGGATACAAGAGTAAGTACAATCTATGGAACTGCTGCCAAGAAGTTTTTTAAAATCTAGTTTTTAAGAGCACCAAGTGAGCATTGTAAGATGTCAAGAGCTCCTAAGGAAATCTGGATGGGAAATTGTTGGGATAAACATGTTCCAATTAAATCCTAAAGTCAATGACTTCTATTGCCTCTCTTATAAATATTCTCCAATACACATTTTTAATACTGGTTGGACCTTGGATGATTTAAATGAGGCTAATTTACATACTAGACGTTATCTCTGTAATCTATATAGGTTTTACATTCAACACATTTAGCAGCTTTGAAAAAAATAAGAAGCTATAGAATTGTGCTTTGTTCGCATCGCAAGCATATTTTTTCTTTAGTCTAAAAAAATCAAGTTGACTTTATTATTATTATTAGGCTACCCCATCAGCACAGAGCAATGAGAACAGTGAAAGTGGGATTTTGGTCCTAGAAATTCAAAGCTTGCTGTAGCACCAAAGATCAACTCTGCAAGTTCCTGTGGCAGAAGGACGAAGTGGGTGATGTTTGTCACCAGATTCTTCCCTTTGATTACCTCCATATTTGAAAATCCTCAGTCAGTTCCCTTGAAAATATGTTACTACCCAATCCATTTCATGAAAAATTGTGAACACACAATGACCTCTCATTCTTCAAGAATCAAAGTCACCAGACAGAGAAAGTTGTCAATTCACCCTTTTCCTAGGAGAAAAAAGTGGAAGAAAATCACTACCAAACAACAGATATTTTTCCTTCTCTGTTTCCTAATTCACTAGTGACTGGTAGTTTAAACTTAAAGAAAAGCAAGAGGGGTATTGTACTAAGCAATAAGGAAGATTTATAAACCCTTTCCCAAATTTGACTGTCATTGAGTTAATTTTGATTCATAGTTACCCTACATAGGGTTTACCAACTTTGTAAACATTCATGGGATCAGATAGCCTCATATTTCTCCCACTGGGCAGGGGTTGGATTTAAACCACTGGCTTTACAGTTAATAATCTGATACATACACTTCAGTGATCAAAGCACCTTATGGACCCCTTGGAGTCCAAAATAATGAATCTTTCAAAGTAGAACTGTCCTTAATGATTAAGAACAAGTAAAGCTTTTTAAATGAGAGATGCATTGACGAATTGTCTCTAAGTTTGTCAAACTATGGTGGCTTATGTGTTAGTATGAGGCTGGAAGCTCTATATCAGCATTTCAAGCACCAGCAGGGTCAACTGTGACAGACAAGGTTTAGTGGAACCCCTAGACTAAGACCCAGTAGAAAGAAGAAACAGGTGGTCCACTTATAATAGCCACCCAAAACCATATGAATAATAGTGGAACATTGATTATGAGCCCTTCAGATTAGCAGGCACTCAAAATACAACTGGGAAAGAGCTACCTCCTCGAAGTAGAACTGTCCTTAATGATTAGGAACAAGTAAAGCTTTTTAGATGTTCATTTGCTGAAACAGCAGCAAACATGCACTAAAATCAGAAGGTGGAATAACAAGTATATGTATCTAGGAAAATTGGAAGCTATTAAACATGAAATGGAAAATATACATATCAACATCCTGGGCATCATTGGACCAAAATTAAGTATTTGTGATCATTTTTAATTGGACAATCAATGGTTTAATATTCTGGGAATGGAAAATTGAAAATAAATGTTGTTACATTCATAATTTAAAATATATACATTACGATCTACCTTGAAGTACAACACAATATATGGTAAGATATTATTCAAATGCCTACAAGCAAGACCAGTTACCACAACTATTATTCAAATTTATGCACCAACCACTATAGCCAATGAAGAAGAAACTGAAATATGCTGTCAACATCTTCAGTCTGAAACTGATCAAGCAAGAAATCAAGATGCTTTGATAATTGCTGGTGATTGAAATAAAAAAAGTTAGAAAAAAGATCAGTTTTGTTTTGTAAGGATTATTTTATTGAGGGCTCTTACAACTCTTACACAATCCATACATGAAATTGGATCAAACACATTTGTACATATGTTTCTATCATCATTTTCAAAACATTTCTTTCTACTTGAGCTCTTGGTATCAACTCCTCTTTTTTCCCTATTTCACACCATCAAGTGTCTCCCTTCACCCATGTTTCCGTTGTTTTTTTCCACCTGGGGGGAGGGGTGGTATACATCAATCACAGGAGAGACCAGTTTTTAGAAAATATGGCCTTAGTGATTGAAATTTTACTGGCGATGTTAAAACAGAATTTTGTAAGACCAAGAATTTATTCATTGTAAATGTTTTCGATCCATAACCTAAATGGAAACTATACACATGTCTCTGACGAGATCAAATAAACAGGAATCAAATCAACTACATCTGTGCAAAGAAAAATTGTTGTTGTTGGGTGCTAGCAAGTCGTTTCCAGCACAGAGTGATCCCATGCACAGCAAATGAAAAACGGTCCCAGCCTTTGTCATCCACGCAATTGTTCCTATGCTCGAGCCCACTGTCACAGTCACTGAGTCAATCCATCTCATTGAGGATCTTCCTCTCCTTTGCTACCTACCCTTCTACATTACAAATCATAACGTCCTTCTCTAGGGACTGGTCTCTCCTGACAAGATGTCTAAAGTACATGAGACAGTCTCACCATCCTTGTTTTTAAGGAGAACTCTGGATGTACTTCTTCCAACACAGATGGGTTTGGCCTCCTTTAGCAGTCCCTGCTACTTTCTATATTCTTGTCCAACACCACAGGCAAGGGGTGACTGTGCAAATTCAGGTTGAAGTTGAATAAAATGAAAATAAATCCACAAGAGCCCAAAGTCTTGAGTATATCCCACCTAAATCTAGAGACCATCTGAAGAATATATTTGACCCACTGAACATAATGACCAAAGACTAGAGATGTTGTGGGATAATATCAAGAACATTATACATAAAGAAAAAATGTCCTTAAGAAAGCAGGAAAGAAAGAAAAGACCAACTTGGGCACCAAGAGACTCTGCCACTTGCTTTTGGGTATAAAGACGCGAAAGCAACTAGAAGAAATGATGAAGTAAAAAGAGCTGAGCAGGAGATTTCAAAAGTGGATTGAAAAGACAAAGTAGAGTGTTATAAATACATGTCCAAGCACCTGAGTTAGAAAATAAAATGGAAATAACACATTCAATATATCTTACACTGAAAGAACTGAAGAAAAAAGTGAAATCTTACTTATTACAACACTGAAGTATTCTATGGCAGAATATTAACAATGAAGGAAGCAACAAAAAAAAATCCTAGAAGAAATGCACAGAATCCCTATATTAAAAACAATTGGCTAACATTCAACCATTTTCAGAGACAGCATATGACCAAGAACCAATAGTACTGAAAGACATACAAGCTGCATTGAATGCACTGATGAAAAACAAGGACCCAGCAATTGACAAAATATCAAAATACCAATTGGAATATTGCAATAAACTGATACAGTGCTGGAACACTTATTCATCTATGTCAAAAAACTTGGAAGACAGCTACCTGGGCAAGTGAGTGTCAGATATCCATATGTGTTCACATTCCAAACAAAGGATGCCCAACAGAATGTTGAAATTATCCAATAACATCATTAATAGACCAATAAAATAAAATTGTAAAAAAACATTTCAAAATTGGTTGCAGCACATGTAATATATCAACAGAAATTTGTCATGAATATCATTGCTGATGCCAGGTGGCTCTTGGCTGAAAGAGAATATTAGAAATTCTGCCTGTTTTGTATTGACTATGCAAAACCACTTCACTATGTGGATCATCACAAAGGACAGATAGCATTGTGAATAATGGAAAGTAAAAGAAAACTGTCGTGTTCATGCAGATCTGATAACACTCACTGACCTCAAGTCAACGCTGACTCAAAGCCACTCCCTGTGAGTTTCTAAGACTATAACTGTTTACAGACGTAGAAAGCCCACTCTTTATCCCACAGAGCTGCTGGTTGTTTTGAACTGCCAACCATTCGGATTGCAGTCCAACCACAACCCTATCAGGACTCCTTACGACACCATCAGGGCTCCTGGAAGATCCAGTATATAGACCAAGATGTAGTTGTTGGAACAGAACAAGGGGGTAGTGAATGGTTTAAAATCAAGAAAAGTGCATTTCAGATTCGTAGTTGTTCACCACATTCATTCACTTTGCATGTTGAGGAAAGAATCCAAGAAGTTGTACTAGCTAAAGAGGAATGCAACATTGAAATTGAAGGAAGGCATATTAGCAATCTGAGATATGCAGATGATACAACCTGGCATGCTGAAAGGAATCAAACTTGAAGATCCAAGGTTACCACTTTCAGAATGGATTACACCTCAATGGAAAGAAAACAAAAGCCCTGACAACTGGGGCAATGGACAACACCATGATAAATGGATAAAAGATTGAAGTTGTCAACAATTTCATTTTGCTTGGATCCACAGTGAAGGCTCATGAGAGCAGCAATCAAGAAATCAAACAGCAGGTAGCATTGGGCAAATCTGCTGCAAAAGTGGTCTTCAAAGTGTCAAAGAACAAAGATGTCGCTGTGAAGACTAAGGTGAACCTCTCCCAAACCATATGAGCTGATTTCAAGCACCTCATGCATTTGAAAACTCAAAAATGAATGAGGAATACCAAAGAAGAATTGATGCATTTTATTGACAGTGTTGGTAAAGATATTGAAAGGAATGTGGACTGATAAAAGAATAAACCAGTCTATCTTAAAGAAGTATGACCAGATGGTCCTTAGAACTGAGAACAGGAAGACTATCTCACGTACTTTGGACAGGTTATCAGGAAAGACCAGTCCTTGGGAAATGACGTTGTGCTTTATAAAGTTGTGGGTCAGTAAAAAAGAGGAACTCCTCAAGGACATGGATTGACACAGTGGCTTCAATAATAATAAGCTCAAGTGTAAAAATGATTGTGGATGATGGCACAGGACAGGCAACGTTTCATTATGAGAATAGATGATCATATCCTTCTTCCTACAAAGCCACTCGCTGTTTCCAACCACTGACCTTGCTTAGCAAAGGAATACTTAGTCATTACATCACCAGAGCTCCTTAGAGCAGCAGGTGGGTTCCAACTGCTGACCTTGAGGTTAGCAGCCCAATATGTAACCAACTATGCCCCTAGTGCCCTCACTCAAAGTGTAAAAACCTCAAAAATGTGTCCTGGCTAGTCAAACTCCCCATCTCCCTGTGTGATATTGCCTCTTGCTTGTTTCTATATGAGTAGATAACAACAGACAAGAGTCAAAAGCAGTCTTAATCTTATCCTTAGATTAAACAAAAACAAGTATATTGACCAGATGACAATGAGTTTGGTTTTTGGCGTTTACTGATTTAAAAGTGAAAGCATAGTGTCAAAATACATATGAGTTTAAGAAAATAGGTTGTCATGACTCCGTCCGGTATCATCAGGCTGCACCTATGGGGAAGTAAGGGTGGAGTCCAAACGCTCAATCAGGACACAGCCTGATGATGCTGGGAGGTGTGGCATTTTCACAAGATGCTGTGAAGAAATGACTCCTTTCTTCCCCTTCCTGCTTGCATGTATTCTGCTTCTGGCTTTTGCTTGGGGGCTGGCCATCCATATGGCCCACCTCTCCTGGGAGCTATTGGCTATTCCAGCTGACCTCGGATCCACACAACTCTTCGCTCACTGGCCTGTGATCCCAAAGCTTCCCACTTCACCATGTTCCTTCATCAGCCAGCAGCTGTGTGAACCTACCAGAACCTCTAGCTAGCTTCTGACCCATGGACTTGGGTTGGACTAGGCTGAGCTGCTTTCTTGTGTAAATGTCTTGCTTGATATGAAATTCTTTCCTATACATGAGTCCCACCAGTTTTGTTTCTCTGGGAATCCCAGCCTAACACAGTTATCCTCTAAGAAAGTCAAACATGAGTTTTCAAACCATTATTCTAGTGAGGCAAAGTCAGAAATTTACATACGTATTTTCAGGCTCAGGTACAGACCATCTTTCCTTAAATATTCCAGAGATTGACAGGTCTCTGGAGTTGATCATTGAGTGAGTGCATGAGAAGCCTAAGGGAGCCCTCCTACCAACCCCTTATTTTTACTAGACTCCAGAGTCAAATAAAGACATGTTAACACTATTACTTAGTCTTCAACTCAAATAGATTATTGATAGTTGTGGACACCAAATAGATGATCTGTAATCTGCCTGTGGTGAGAATCGCTTGCAGAATCACAGATCTTGCTGGCGGCAGCAGTGTGGTGACACTCCACAACATAATGACGCAGTGGGCTAGGAGAGGACTCCAGGGATTTCTACTTTCAGACCAGCTCTGCCCCCACAGCCTTGCCACGTCACCCAAGGCAATCATTTAACCTGTTCCAGCTGTACTTTCCTCCACAGCTTGTGAGTTAATCAGCAGCCCTTGGGAGGAAAAACTAATTTGAATGATTTGTAAACAAAAGGTTTAATGGAGTACAGCTAATAATAAATAGCTAGGCTGTAAGCCCTTGATAGTGCAAGTAGATCATTTCCCGAGAACTTAGCCAGCTTTGTCTGCAGCAATCATTAGACAGTTTTTAAAGAATGCTCACATCTGTTATCACACAACCCTTCTCTCCCAGCCCTGCTAGCTGTAAAACCTGTGGGCTTTAAACCTGGCAGCTGAGCCCATGCCTCAAGTCTACCAAACCAGTAGGGTGTGGAATGATCACCTGTCCAAGGGCCTTGGTCCACTTGTTGTTGTTAGGTGCCTTCCAGTTGATTCCGACTCTTAGCAACATAACCAAATGAAACACTGCTCCATCCTCAGAATTGTTACTATAGTTGAGCCCATTGTTATAGCCACTGTCTTATAGCCATCTTGATAGGCATCTTCTTCTATTTCCCTGACTTTCCACGTAGTTCTCCTGATAACATGCCAAAGTCTGTATTATGACATCCACCCATTCTCTCTCTCAAGGAACAATCAATGTGCTTCTTCCCAAACATATTTATTTGTTGTTCTGGTTATCCATGATATTTTCAACATTTTTCATCAGCACCATAATTCAAACGCATTAATTCAACTCCAACCTTTCTTACTCCTTGTCCAGCTTTTACATGCATAGGAGGTGATTGAAAAGACCATGGCTTGTGTAAGATATACCTTAAATATCAAAGTGACAATTTAATTATTTAACAATTTGAAGAGGATTTTTGCAGCCAATTGACCCAATGCAATACAGCCTTTGATTTATTGACTGTTTTCATACGGGCAGTGGTTTGAACCTACAAGCTACTCCTCAGGAGAAAGATTAGACTCTCCAGTCTTGTAAATATTTAAAGTCTCAAACCCAACGGGCTAGTACTATGCTGTCCTATAGGGTCGCTATGAGTCAGAAATTGACTTGATGGCAATGAGTTTATTTGGGGGGGGGTTGGTTTTATTCCATTAGCATTGACTGTGTATCCAAGTAAATAAAAATATTTGACAACTTCAGGCTTTTCTTCTTTTATCATGTTGTTTATTACTCCAATAGCACACTAACCCCTGAGTCCCAAATTGGCAACTCCTGCTGACCCTGAATATGATCTGAAATCACTCCAAAACTGTTGTCTCAAAAGTGGGATATAAATTTCCATCTTTATAAAGTTTCCTGGGAGAACCACAGAGAGTCAGAACTGGTACATGAAGGTTTTTCTTATATAACCTTACTTTAGTGTAAGAAAAGGCTCAAATCATCTTCAGTTAAGGTGATTGTAATGGATTTGGTGTGAGTAGGGATTGGTTTAATCTTTTCAATGTGAGTTCACGCTTACATAACATTAAAGGGCAATAGGAAGTTGTCTGTAAACCAGATGTTTATAATCCCTGGATTTACAGAACCACAAGTGGATTGCTTTAACAAACAAATCTATTTTCTCAACTCTTAAAAGGCTAGAATTCCAGCTCAGTTCCTTGGCAATCTGCATATGACATCTATATAACCCCCATTCCTACTTGCTTGCTTCTGTGCTTAAACAGCTACTTTGATCTCAAAAGTGGCTGGTCCTGTTAATATCACAAAACAAATAAGTGAACAAGACAAAACTCAGACTATTCATCAAGCTTTCTACTTAGAGGTTCTGAAGAGATTTATGACAGTGTGTGACAAATAGGCCTGATTTGTGGCACATAGGGGACTGGTTTTGCCACCACAACAATGTACCTGCTCACGCAGCCATCTCAGTGTACCAGGTTTTAGCAAAAAACAGCATAACTCTCTTGCTCCACACACCTGCCCTCACTTCATGTGACTTCTTTCTGTTTCCACAAATGAAAAGGGACATGAAAGGACAGTGATTAGATGATGTAGAAGAGGTGAATTCAAAAACAAGGGAGGTGCTATCAGCCAGCCAAACAGATGAATTTGAAAAATATTTCCAAGAATGGAATCGCAGATTTGACAAATGTGTTAAGTGTAATGGAGAGCACTTTGAAGGTGATAGGCTTGTTTTGTAAATATATATATAAATACATAGTTTTGGAAAAAATTCCATTTTTTGGAAGGTACCCCCTCATATATACATATGTGTGCGTGTGTATACATATGACATAGTCTATCTATAACAAACACATCTGTTTCATGCAAAGCACTCAAAGAAAGAAAGAAGCTCCAAAAAAAAACAGTATTCTATACCTGTTATGGCTGGTTTTCACACTGAAATTCAGAACCTGAGTTTCTTCAACCCAAACTCCCATCTATAGCAACACCCACAGGTTCTGGTTTTTATTTATTTGCATTGTTTTTAACTAAAGGATTTGTTGAAAATGTCTTTATTAGCAATTGTGGCATGGACAATTCATCCAATTTCCTATTGGACTAACAGAAGTATACTTTCAGTTATATACAGACCTTCAGCATATGACTGTCATTGTGTCATTAGGATTTCTAAGACTAAATCCTTCCTGGGGACAGACGGCCGTATCTTTCTCTAACAGAGAGCTGGTGGTTTTGAACTACGTACCTGGAAGTTAACAGTCCAAATTCGAACCCATAGCATCAACTATAGCATAACTCATATGTCATGATAACAAGAGCTCTAGAATATACAGTTGATCCTTCTCCAATAAGAGGTTAGTGAAGACTCTTTGCCAGTATGTCAAAACTTAGTCTTAGTTTTAGTCCAGCATGGATTCCTTTCTTGGAACACGCACACCAGACGCTGCTAGACCTCTTTTGTTGGCCCCATGCCGTGTTTATTCATACCAGTCTGGGCTGAGAACAATGTTTTCTTTTATCACACTGCTTATTAATAGACTCTTTATAAAAGCTGCTCAGCATTAAATTTGAGCTCTAGCTTTAATTATTGTATTTCTAGAAAGCTTTTGATTCCCTTCATGTGCTCCAAAGACTCTCTGCCACAATTGGTCCTTACATTGTACTTGATGCTACAGTACATACCCCACACCTGAGTGTCCATATCATTGGTGTTAATCATGAACTCTACAAACTGCTGTGGGGGGAGATGTGCTTGATTCGAATTCCTTTAATAAGGAAAAACTAGAAATGCACTAATCTATTTTGTGGAAATATAAACATTATTACTTCTTTATACTTCCATTAATATCTTTCCATATATAGCAACTTGGGAATGGCTTTATTTAAATATTTCTCACTAAAGATCATGGTGGCAAGAGATCTAAACTGTGGTAGTTCCATAATCTGGTGTTAATTTGAGAGGCTTGTGAGTGAAGGGGTGGAGTCTGGCCTGTCAATCATGATACAACCAATGAGGCCTCTGTGTAGGCATGGCCTTCTTGTGAGAATTCTAGGAACTCAAGAGCCTTTTTAAAGATGTTTCAGTTTCAATATTTTCTGATTTCTTTTCAATTGAGGTTTTTCTCTGTTTTGTTTTATTGTTTTTTCCTGAATATTCTGAAATTGATTGTGGCTATGATTACACAACTCTTCTTAATATAATTATACCGTTAAATTATGTGATATATGAATTACATGCCAATAAAAAAAGTTTTTAAAATCATAGTGGTTATGATACTGAATTTCGGGGGCTGGGTGTTATTTTTGTTTTTCAACTTGTTGGGCCAGGACTCTCAGTGGTTTAGCAGTTAACACCTAGTATCCCCCAATGACCTGACCCAACACAATGTAGTCACAGCTAATCAGTTGTAACTCTCTGTAATTGGGTCAGATTAGGCCGTAATGTGACATTCTTACTTAGGTAACAGCCTTGATAGAATTGAAAAGAATTTTCCTTGGGCGTGAGTCCCTCTTCCAAAGTACAAGGACAATGTGGAAAAGCTTGCTTTGCTTTTTGCTGGGTCTATATCCTGTACTGGGTTCATCGACCTCGGGGTCTCTGGACTTGAGCCAGAGGCCAGCCACTTTGCCTGCCAATCCTGGAAGTCACCTGACTGCCCCACCTTGGCTTCATAGTTAGTGCAGTCACAGTGTGGACAATGGAACCTTTAAAGAGCAAACCAGCTGACATAAGTATACCGAATTTCTTAGTAGCTAGTATCTTGTTATAAATGTGTGCATCACTCTTCCATGCATTTGATTAGTGTTGCTCACCTCTTACACCAGAGAATTTCTGAAAACAATAAATAGTAACATTTCTAGACATAACATTTTAGCATCCAAACCCAAAAGTTAGATACTTAAGGGTATACAGTAACTATGGTTAAATGTTCAGTTCATTTTATATTTGAATTAGTTTATCTTATTTTCAATGTTAATCTCAACAAAAGCATATGCTATCGCATATGTACATATGAGGGGACTTCAAAAAGTTGGTCAAACAAGTCATCAAATTTTAATTCCCTTTTCCTAGGGGCATTTTCAAACCTACTGATTTATTGCTGTTATCAACAGGTACCCTTGCCTCATCTCTGACCTCTGTTGTGAAACTCTATGCACAACAGAACAAAACACTGCCCAATCCTGCATCATCCCCAAACTATAGTGTTTGAACTAATTGTCCCAGTCCCTCTGGCAATACATCTTGCTACTCTGCCCCCTTTCAGCTGACCCTTTACTTTATCAAGCATCAGGTCCTTTTCCAGGGACAAGTCTCGCCCACTAACATGGCCAAAGTGTGTGAAACAGTCTCAACATCCTTGATTCCACTGAGCATTCTGCCTGTACTTCTCCACAGACAGATCCATTTATTCTTTTTTTAATGTGCAAAATTGGTGCTATTTATTTTGAAGCATGGTTCTAAAATATCACACTAAGGTTGAAAGGTAACATTTATAACACATCATTTTATAAGTCGAAGGTTCAACATATGTAATGATTGTTCACTCAACAAAATCTTGATCTTAGAGAAAATGATCTAGTTTGCAGTAGCACCTAGGTTTTCCAAATTAGACAGTTATCATTTTTCTCTTGTCTGCAGACTTCTCATTAGCTGTTTTCTGATTTTTTTTGCATAGTCTCAGAATCCCTCTGCTTTCTCTGAAGAGGTAGTCAAACTATGCTCCTCATCTGCAAGCATTTCAAGTGCTCCACACTTTTAGCAAGGAAGGTTGTGTCATCTGCATATCAAAGATTGTTAATAAACCTCAATTCAATTCCTGATATTGCATTCTTCTTCATATAATCCAGCTTATTGGATTATTTTCCCAGTATACAGATAGACTAAATGTGGTAGTTACATCATTTCATGTCAATTTGATAAATAGAGTGTAGGGGTGGAGTCTAGACTGTCAATCAGATCAAAGCCTGATGATGTCACCTCATGGGTGCAGCATTCTCTTATGTAAAGGCAGTCCTGGGGACCTTCCACTCTCTCTGCCTTCACCTTCATGCTGGTGAGCCAGGCTGACACGCACAAGCAGCCACTGCCACAGGATCCGCAAGACTTCGTACCCACTGGCCTGTGATCTTCCTGTATTCTGCTTTATTGCATATGGCAGCATAAGTCTAAAGAGGGGCTTATGGACTAGTATCAGACTTATAAACTAGTACTCGACTTACGGGCTTGATCTGGACTGGGCTGGGATGTTTGCTAGATGTATAATTACTTCTTTATATAAAGCTCTTTCCTATACATATATGAGTTTCTCTGGATTTGTTTCTCTGGTCAATCAGACCTAACACACTAAATATGGTCAAAGGATATAACCCGAAGCACACTTTTCCTGAACTTAAACCATGTAATGCCCCCCTGATTTGCTTAAATGTCTGCTGATTGGTCTGTGTACAGATTCCATAGGAACAAAATGAAGTGTTCTGGAATTCTCATTATTCTACACATTAGCCAGTTTGTTATAATCCACACAGTTAGATGCTTTTGTGTAGTCAATAAAGCACAAATAAACATCCTCTGTTATTCTCTGATTTCAGCCAAGGTCCATCCGATATCAACAATGATATTCCTGGTACCAAGACCTATTCTGAATACAGCTTAGATATCTGACAGTTTCTTGTCAATGTATATTTACACACACAAATTATTTTTCTGTTAACTTTATTAGCATATATGTATTTCAATTAAGTTATTACCTTTGCATTTATTTCTTTTGAGAACAATTATAGATACTATGAGCCTTAAATTAAGTCCACATTTTACTTTGCCAGTAAGTTTAGTAAATTCCTAAAAGTCTTTGTTTCTTACAAATTCTAACATTTTCCTAGAATTACTAGCCAAAGACTCTTCTGAAAATTTGATTTTTTTAAGATTTTATTTTTATTGAGGAGAAATCAAGGCCATATATACTATTAGCAAATATATTTTTAATTCTTCTTTATCCTATTTCCTGTATTTTATATTTTTGCTAAAAAGCCACATTTTTACATAAAAATGTGGCTTCAATATTTCATGGAAATTGTTCATTATCTTTTCATTCCTTTTTCCCCCCATGAAGCACTTGCAGTCCCCTCATATAAATAATTTTGGTTTTGCGGAGGTTATTGAGAACGTATGCAGCAGAACATACCCCGGCTCAATAGTTTCAACATGCACAATGCAGTGTTAATTACTCTATTTCTTGAGCATTGCAGCCATTCTCACCACCCCCTCCATTCAAGTCAATCCCCTGTGCAACAGCATATAGGCACTGGTCCCTGAGTCTGCAGTGAATATTGTTTAAATCGTTTTCACTTTGACCCCATATGAATAAATCTTCGAAGAGCACATCACTTCTAGTAGACATCCTTTACAAGTTATGTTAAACTATGATTTCATTTTGAGAGGCTTCAGGGGATATTTTGCTTAAAGGTTTAAAATTTACCTCAAGGCAATAGTCTTAAGAGTTCATCCATCAGTTGGCCCCAGAAAACTGGAATTCTGTGAGTATTTGACCCCCTTTTTTATCAGAATTATTTCAAAGAATCTTGAAAATATTCAACCATGGTATCAGATCTTCATCCATCACAGAGAGAGCGGCAGCTGTCCACGGAGGCAGTTAGCTGCGTGTTCCATTCCTTCTCCTTCCCTCACACTTAGCCTCCCTCAGTTGCTCTTGGCATACGATCTGGATGGCTGCTTGCATGCTGTTAAGACCTGAAGCACAGTGCAATGAAGTAGAAGTCTGAACAGAAATGCTAAGCACATTATTCGGCCAATTAACTGGGATGTCTCATGAAACCATGACCCTAAGCTAGATACTTGTCTTTCATCAAACTTCATCAATTCAATGAAATTGACCTCCCTCAGTAGATAGTGAGCTTTCCTTAGATCTGGATGTTTCTGTGACTTCATTATGTCTTCAAATTTTATTCACAAACGTTTCCAAATAAATTCTTTTGATAACCTCTTGTCCATCAACAATCTAGCTTTTCTTATCTTCTTCAGAAATTCTCAAAATTAGAGCGTTTTTACTCTAGCTTTCTTTAGTCCAGCTTTATCTTTATTGTCAAATACTTCCTTTTCCTTGCACTTTCCAGTTCCTTTTTTTCTTTTTCTTTCCCACTTTCCAGTTCTAATCCCACTGGTCTACCCCTGGACAATAAGAGGCAGGCATAGACGGTGACTTGCAAACTTGTTCAGAAAGAAACCGCTTCAGTTATTACATCATGAATGCTTGAATGATCTAATGTCATTTTTTCTGGGTAGAAACACACACACACACACACACACAGTAAGCTGTTGGAGAAGTCCCTGAAGGTAGCCTCACGCACAATCAGATTTAAAACTACATTTTTGGTAGAGTACTGGGGAGTTCTCTTGAGTTTCCTCTCAGCGGATTTCATCCTCCATGCAGCAACAAGAGTGATCTTTTCTAAAACACAGCCCTGGTCTTGTAGTACCATGATTCAAACCTTTCAACGGCCCCCTTTGGGCACAAAGTGAATCTCTGAATCATGTACATAGCTCTTTGACATCTGGCCCTTCCCTTTCATGACATCCCATCCTGTCTCGGAAGCCTCTTCTCACAGAGGCCACATAGAATGTGCTTCATGTTTTCCCTCTCTTGCAAGTCACTGGGCCTTAAAAATGGCCTTGTGCCCTTCAGTGAGTTATACAATGCTTTTTTTGCCTATTTCACAATTTTAAAAAATATTTATTTTTTCAAGTATACTTTCTGTCTTTCCTCTACAGCCTTGGGCTGGTTCTCCAGAGAAATGAAACCAGTGAAGCATATGTAGTTGTGGAGAAAGAGGGAGGGAGAGAGATTTCGCTCCAGGAAATGGTTCACACAGTTGAAGACGCTGGCAAGTTCCAAATCTGGGGTCAGATATCAGAATTGAGGCTTCACATGACTCAAATAACTGCAGAAGTGGACAAATCCAGGGTTGGCGGATCAGGTGCTGGGTTGCTGGCTGTGGTAGTGAATGATTCCAAGGGAAGATGGCAGACTTCAGGCGCCAACAACTCCTTAAACCGCCATGTAAGATAGCAAGTCATGACTCAAGTTCAAAGAATTGGAAGTCAGGTAACAAGCAAGGTGCAGGCTCTAGATCCAGAAAAACACAAAAGAGCAATGCAAGAGCATCTACGTATACTGAAAGTAAGCATACCCCCCCCCCC
>NW_022103922.1:22855875-22857822 GCF_000313985.2 Echinops telfairi
CCCATTGCCATTTGATTGACAGGCTACTCACAGAAGATCTCATCATGAATATGAATCTAAACTGTATCCAATCTCATCATGGGGATAACACGATAACTCCCAAACCACTGAGCATCATGGCCCAGCCAAGTGGACACATAACCTAAATTATCACACCTACTTAAGGCTTTTCTGAGTTAACACCAACTTTAGTCTTACTTTTGTGTCCCATTTTACATTTATCAGAGCATGAAAATTCATATAACTCATAATTATATTACTGTTTATATTGTCTGTCCTTAAAAGCCTCGAAGCTCCTGGAAGGCACGATGTCATATTTTATCCTCACTGCATAAGAGAGCATCAGTGAATTTGTTGAAAGGGTGACTAAATGAATGGTTATACAGAGAGTGCTCCAGAGAGCTATATTGGCTAGTTCTGTCCTCTGTAGCACATACCACTCCACCAATCCACAAGCATAAATTTATATGTTTTACCTTGACTTTTTTTAAGCAATATGAAATGTTTCTATCCTTTAACAGCCTTTGTTCAATTTCATCAATGATCAAAAGCATTTATTAGTGAGGTACTGAGAAGGAGAAAGAATGTGGTCACTTGGTAACATGCATAGAAGTAGTCTGTCTGACCCATGGTTGATAATATGATGATGAATAATAACCCTGTGTTCTCATTTGGAAAGCAGCATGATGCATTGCAGGGAATACGCTAACATGCATTTGTATACACACACACACACACACACACACACACACACACACTTTCTAGGTTATAGGCCCAGAACTATCTATAATCTGACCTCAAAGAGCATGGGATTAAGCTGTGAGTTCAAATTTTTTGGTGCTTCCAAAAATGCCTGGAATATACGGAATATGAGTCTATTCACCTATATATCTATCTATCCAAGGAGCCGTGGTAACATAGTTGGTTACTATAACATTGGCTTCTACCTACAAGGTCAGCAGTTCAAATCCAATAGACACCTCTTGGGCAACAGATGAAACTTTCTTCACCTGTAAAGATTTATAGCCTCAGATACTCTACATAGGGTTTTGTGAATCAGAATTGGCTTGATAGCAGTGGGGTTGTCTCTTTTGGGTTTTGGTTTTTGATCTCACTGTCTCTGACCCCCCCTCCCCTGCCTCCAGGAAGTCTCCAGGTTATAAATGTCTGACTTACAGACAACTCCTACTAACGCCCTTCATGTAGAGCTTTGAACCAGTCCTGTCATGATCAACAAACTAAAGCAGGAAGAGACAAGGATTTTTACAATGTGACTGATTTGTGCCAGTAACTGAAATGGGAAAGATTAGAGGTCAAAGACTTAGAAGGGGAATGGAGGGTCTTTCAGAAGCCTAATGCGAGAGGTGGCTTATTGGGAGGGCTACAGAATGACACAGTCAAAGCTGACTGCTATCTTTGAGGAGGGCATTTCCATCTTTGAAACCTTAATTAACATTATATAAATCTGCCCTGATTTTGAAACGATTGAATCAACCCCTGCTCACAACCAATTCTTCCTCACAATCAACTTCACTCACTGCACTTACAGTTTAAATCACTGAAAGGGTTTTGAGCCTTTTCTTCTACCGAAGTAAGGCTAAGAAATGTATGCAGCTGATGCAATTGACCTAAAAATTCTACTTAAAGATACACTTGGGAAGTAGATTTCATTCAAAACCTTGGGACTGCCTGAATAGCATATACATAAACATCGACATATTAGTATTTACATAGATCAGGACAGTCTTTAACAGTTATGGTTAGCAAAGATCACATTTTTCATATAGTAAGAGATATATTATTTATTCATTTAGTTAATATTTAGGTCCCCATAATCAGGGGTAAGGAACCTTTTTTCTGTCAATAATCATTTAGATTTTTATCACTCAAGGATCATACAAAACTATCAGCTTTAAAACTAACCTGCTACCTATAGCGTCTGGGGAC
>NW_022103922.1:22858559-22860276 GCF_000313985.2 Echinops telfairi
TACACAAATGATCTATGTATTGTGATGAATTGTATGAGCCCCAATAAATTGATTAAAAAAAACTAGCCTGCTATATTTGGTCATCCATTAAATTACTCCGACAATACCACCTTTTTTGGTGGGGGGAAGGTGGAGGAGGATGCCTTGAATAGAAGGAGCCCTGATGATACAAAAGTTGAAGGGCTCTGCTGCTAAGCAAAATTTTTGGTTCACACCAACCAGCAGGGATAAGAACTGGCGATCTTCTTCCATAAAGATTACAGGGAAGAAAACTATCTAGGAAAGTGTACGCAGTCACGTGGGTTGACTATGCGTTGAAAATGACTCAACACAACACCAGTAGCAGCCATGGAAAAAAAGCCTTTATATCTTAAGAACCCCTTAAGATGAGAGGCCTGTCATCTAAATTGAGTAAACTACACCGAACACTAAAGGAATCGTAATATTTTAAAAGGCATTTGAAATAGAAAAGAAAAAGAAATGCTCTGAATTAGCTTATTTTGTCTGTTTGATATTCTCTTCCAGTTATCTGTATACAATATCAAAGATGTGTAGATGCATCCATAGACATATGTGTATATATGTATGCATACAGATTACATGTTGGGTTGCTGAATGCTGGTTGACAGTTGGAATGCAACAACCAACGCCTCCATAGGCTAAAGATGAGGCTTTTTGCTTTTATAAATCTGCATCGTTTCAGAAAACCTATCTATATAGGGTTTCTATGATGAAAAACAACTAGACAGAGTTTTGGTTTTTTTAAGAGGGTAATTTTAGGAGCTCTGGAGGCACTATAGGGTAGGCATTGGATTACTTACCGTGAGATCAACAGTTGAATTCCACAAGCTGGTCTGAGGTTGAAACATGACACTGTCTTTTCCATAAAAATTTACAGCAGCAGAGACACCTGCCTCTACATGGACACTATGAGTTGGAATCATTCAATGTTAGTGGATTTGATTTGGTTGGATATGGTCACATGGAGTTGAATTTTCTCTTGATGGACATGAGGTAAATTCAACTGTTAATGTTTTCACATTTATAACCCTTCTTCCATCAGGAGATGGAGTTAGTTCTTTCTCTCTTCTAGAAACTAAGAGTCTGTGTTAGTCCTGGTTGACTAAAGAAACAAATCCAGGACACGCATATATGAATAAGAAAAAGCTTTCTAAAAACAGTAACTATATATTAAGAAAATAATGCAGCCCAGTCGAGAACAAGTCCATAAATCCAATATTGGCCCATATATCTGATACCAGTCTGTAAATTCCTCTTCAGACTCATGCAACATATGCAATGATGCAGAGTGCAGGAAGATCACAGGTCAGTGGATGGAAAGTCTTGTGGATCCAGTGGTGGTGGAAGCATCTCAGTGCTGACAGGTGTCTCCATGTGACTCCTCTAGCTCCAGGACTCCAGCTGTTATCAGCATGGCTCCATGTGTCTTGTCAACAGAAATGCCAAGCAGAGAGTCTGTCTGTACCTGGCCTCCAGTGAGCTATTTATCTTTGTGGCACTTTCTTTTTTTTTGGACTCATTGCCATTGAGTCTATTTTTTCCTTCTTTTTTTTAATCATTTTATTAGGGGCTTATAAAACTATTATCACAATCCATACATACATCAATTGTGGAAAGCACACTTGCACATTCATTGCCCTCATCATTCTCAAAACATTTCCTCTCCACTTAAGCCCCCGGCATTAGGTCCTCATTT